>NC_143404.1:54304380-54605954 GCF_052110815.1 Crocodylus siamensis | reverse complement strand
GATTTCCAGTAATTCTTGTTCCCAGTCAGGAAAAATTTGTCATGAGAACAGTCTCTTTTGTAGTTTTACATATGGTCTGTCTGCAGTGTAAAAGTGCATAGGGCATTCAAAGGCGAAATATAAGGGAAGTGTCAATTTTTTTCCCAAAAGTTTAGTTTAATTTGATTGTAAATATTACTGTAAGATGAGATTTATTTCCAAACAGATCACCAATCCTTATCTCTGTGATGACTGCAGAAATGATTGGAAATTTAGGGGTGAGGTTCCCAGAAAATTTCCACAAACCTAGAGTGTGTGTGTGCGTGTGTGTATTCCCCACTGTAGAAAATATTGCTGAATGTTGATGACATTTTTTATCACTTGACCAAAAGATTTTTATTTTCAAGCGAAAAATGAAAAAATTTTAATGTAGAGGTTTGATAAAAAGATTATATTTTCTGTGGAAAACATACATTCCCCCTACCACAAAAAAAAAAAAAAGGATTCATTTGAAAGACCAATTTTCCATCAAAAACACTTCAGTTAAAAACATCTTTAACTATCATTTGTTTAGTTAAAATGATTAAGTCTATATTTATTTGTCCATTACTCCCTTAATTGAAGTCTCTAGGATCTCACCATTCATAAAACCCAAGACAGGTTATGTGTGAAACAGTGGAGTCTCTCTGTAATGTCAGGATACATTGTGTTATTCTCCTTAAGTAACTTGGAGCACAATGGGCTTATGCTATAATGATCTTTCATGATTATCTTGTGGTATGCTGCAAGTTAAATAAGGTAATTATTGATGTTCCTTGCTGTGAATGAGCCTAGGTGTGATATGATGAGTGCTTTACCATATGTCTCGACCGGGGACAGTTCCCTTGACTTGCCTGCTGCAACTTGGTATTACTGCATGAAAAGGAGATGTCCAGTGGTGATCCCTTCCTAGGGACTCCACAGACAGAGGTACTCATGGTTTCGATGTGATGCTCCATGGGGCTCTGCCTCCCCTACACCCCATCCACTCGCCAACCAATTGCTAAAGCCCACATTGTCCCACCATGCCCAATGGGCCCCAATTTCCCCGAGGGGCTAAAATTGGTGAAAATTCCTACTGGCTAGCTCAGCCTGCTATGAACTGGGCTAGGCTCCGGTCTCCTCTTTTCTTTTCTTTTCTTTTCTTTACCTCTCTGGCATCCTCCCAATGCCTCTAATGATTTCTTAGGTAGAACATTGTCAACCATTACTTTTACATACATCCATAAGGATGAATCTCTCCTCCTCAACCTGAATCTCTCCCCCTGAACCTTGCTTTGGTTCTGGCAAGGCTGTGCACACAGGCAGCCACATCAAGATCATGGGCATTGACAGTTATGCAGAGTAATATTGCCTAAAATATTTCTCTTTGCTGGTACCTGCCAAGTGTGTGCACAAAATCTGACTCTGGCACTTAGGTGTGTTGTCCAGCGTACTTAGTGGAGAATAGTATTATGTAGGCTAGTGATATTATTCATATTTGCCAAAGGTGTAAGACCTTGTCTTTTTAGAATGTGAACATACCTTTTGTTCCTTTTAATTTCATGTGTACCTTGCCCTGCCTTACCATTAGTTCTCATAGGACCTCTTGCAGACAAAACTAGAAATGAAAGTGAAGAGATATTCCAGATAGCCAGAGATCAGTAAACATGTCGCAAGTAAATGTACCCACCCTTGTTTATGTTTTGAAAAATCCCCTAGTGCTCACCTTAGAAGCAGACTTTGGCTTATTCCCAGCTGTAGATTTGTAGGATCCTGATGGATACAGATAAGTGTGACATAACTATTTTTTTGGCATAGTGATCAAGAAAATCTGAAATTCATTGATGAACAAACCCAGGAACAGTCACATTCTTCTCATAGGTTCATAAACTGTTAGGGGCTGGAAGGGACATTGCAGATCGGGTCCAGTCTCCCTGCACTAGGCAGGAAAAGACAACTGGGGTCAAGTGACCCCACCAACATGACTGTCCAATCCCTTTTGAAGATTTTCAGGGTAGGTGACTGCACCACCACTGGAGGAAGTTTATTCCACAGTCTGGACACCCTGACTGTGAAGGAATTTTTCCTGGAATTGATCCTGACCATCCAGGAGTTTGTATCCACTGCTCCTGGTCTTCCCCAGAGTGCCCTGGTGAACAGCTGTTCACTGAGTTCTTGGTGTACTCCCCTGATGTAGCAGTAAGCCACTACCAAGCCCTTCTCAGCCTTCTCTTCTGCAGGCTGAAGAGGCCCAAGTCCCTCAGCCTTTTCTTGTATGGCTTGTCTCGCAAGTCCATGATCATACAGGTAGCTCTTCTCTGGACCCTCTCAAGTTTTTCCACTTCCTTGTTGAAGTGCAGCACCCAGAACTGGACACAGTACTCCAATTCCAGCTGTGGTCTCACCAGTGCAGAGGACAGTGGGAGTATCACTTCCTTAGTTTTGCATAAGATGAAACAGTTAATGCATGCCAGTGTGTTGTTTGCTTTGCTGACCACAGCATCACACTGCCAGCTCATGTTCACACAATAGTCAATCACTATCCCTAGGTCCCTTTCGGCTATGGTACAAGTCAAATTGTTGCCACCAAGCCTGCAGGTATGCTGGGGATTGTTTGCCCCCAGATGGAACATCTTACACTTCTGAATGTTAAACTTCATCTGGTTCCAGTCCACCCAGCTATCTAACCTGTCCAGGCCTGCCTGTATCTGCAACCTATCTTCTGGCATGACCACGCTCCCCCATAACTTGGTGTTGTCTGCAAACTTGGCCAGCAAACTTTTCACTACCACATCCAACTCATTTATAAAGATGTTGAAAAGCACAGACCCCTGAGAGACACCACTGGCCACTTCTTGCCAGGATGACACAGATCTGTTCATGAGAACCCTCTGGATTCTACCATGCTGCCTGTTTCCACCAGCTGAATTTTTCCACAAGGATATTGTGAGATATTAAATCAAAAAGATTTACCCATTAGTTATAGAAGCCATGGCTACCAAAAAAAAAAAAATCTTACAGGGCAGAGCATTTCTGAACACTTGTCCTGTAGACACAGAGGAAGATTAATGAAAACAGGGTTGTTTGTTTTTTCAGTGACTAGGTCTGAGAGTCTTGTGGGAGATTTACCGTTTTACTTAGTCCATCTTGGAACCAGGGTCTCTGCTGCAGCCAGTAAGTTCACATCATGACTTAAAAAGGGGCAGTGAATGTAAAGTTCACAGTAATCCACCTTTGTGCTCCTTTAATCCTGAACTTGCTTGTCTACATAAAGAACTTATCATGGAACAATTAGTATGCTGTAAATTCACACTCAATGCACAGTAAGTTTGAGATAGCACTTTCCAAGTGCTGTAAGCCACCTCACACCTTACTGCACACTAAACCACCCATGGAAGTTAGTACAGGAGAGTTTACACCCTGTAAAGTTCATGCCCTGGCCACATGGTAAGCCCCACACTGGGGGAAGGGCTCCACCTACCCCTGCCCCTCCCCCGGCCCCTGTCCCCTGTCCCTGCCCACCCCAGGCACACTCCCCTGTCTCTAGGTCCCCCCCAACAGCATGCACAGAAAGAGACAGTGTAAAACTTTATTGAGTAGCCCATGCTTCCACAGCTAGGCAGGCATAGTTCTCAGACATGCCAAGGAATGCAGCAATGTCAGCAGCAATGTCCTCCTCGGCTGCTAGGGGCAGGGACATGTAGTGCAACCACAGGGAGCACTCCAAAGAGGTGAAGGTTGAGGGGCAGCCCAGGCTCATCCCCCATGCTGTCATAGCTCAGGGTCCCATGCCAGGTGTGCAGGTGCACCCAGGACACCATGGCCATCATCAACATCAGGTTACAGTGGGTTGGGCACCTTTGGTCCATGCAAACAGCTCCTAGTGCACCATCTGGGGCATGCACAGCAGGGGCATGACCTGGGGGCAGTGGCGGTACACAGGAGGGCTGGCTCCAAGGTGCCACCCTGGAGAAGAACCCTGTGGGGAGGGGAGGGGTGCAGGAAGCTCCTCATCCTAGTCATTTGGGAGCCCCGTGTCCCCAAAACTTGGACACTGTGGGTTGGGTGGCAGTGTAGCAGAGGAGTTCACCTGCAGGAGGAGGCAGGGAGAGCAGGGTCTGGAGCCATGGTAGCACATGCTACCAGGAGCCTGGCCTGTCCCACCCTGGGAACGGGAGGCAGGCTGTCTGCAGCCAGCACCCAGCAGCCTGCCAGGCCCAGGGTAGTGAGCAGGGAAGTGGGGCTCAGCCATCAGCTCCCTGGGCCCGGGTCTGTTTGCCCAACTTACTGTGGTCCCTGGGTACCCATGCATACTTGATCCTAGATCTGAGGCCAGGTACTCTGTGGTCGCCGGTACGGAGCACCTTATTTCTGAAATGTTGCAAACTCACACAAACAACTTCTTTCTCATGCAGGGGAGAGGCCATGTTTGGCAGCCGGGATGCAGCCTCAGTTAGCTAATGCCCACATCCAGGGCCCTATGGATGTACCAGCTCTGCCAGAGGAGAACTCTGGACAGGTTTCTCCTCCTGGACCATCTGGTCATGGCATCAGAGGACTGGCTGGCAGATGCTTGGGTCTGGCAGGCAGAGGATGTGGCTCACCAGGACAGGTGGTAGGCATAGGACATTTCCCATGAAGACACACAGGACTGGCATGAGGAAGCACGGAACTGGACAGACTAGAAGTTCTAAGTGCAGCTCCTGGCATTGGAGCACAAGTGGGTGGAGGCATTGCAGGAGCAGAATGCCATCCTGGCCTGGGCAATGCAGAGTGGAGACAATGACTTCTGGGTGCTGAACACCATTCTGGCCCTGGCGGTCACCTTCATAACGCTCGCTGCCCAGCCCTTCACCCTAGCTCCTCCGGTCCCCTGGTAGCCACCTGCTGCCCAGGAACAGGCCCTGCTCATTGACTTGGGAGGAGGTCCTGTGCTACCTGCAGTAGCCAGGAGACTCTTCCCCTTCCCCAGTGTGACTCAGCCTCCCTGCCTGGCTCCAGTCCTGCCACTTGCCCCGGCTCCACATGGGCACAGAGCCAGACCTGCCTGCAATGGGGCCAGAATTGCACACTGGTCCTGCTGACCCTGGACACTGCCTGCCAGAGGGTGAGATGCCCACAGTGGGGGAACACTGACTTCCATCACCCCTGGGTGAGCACCACCCCCCACCTGCCTGCCACAATCACCATGGCATGTGGACCCATGGGGAATGGCCAGAGGCTAGGGTATTAGCCACCTGTTCCTGGACTCTGCCCCCTAGGCACCCTCACCCCATGGTTTCCCACCCTGGGATGGCACACTATATATAGTTTTCATGGGAAGTAGGGGGTTTTATTGTTGGTTGGTGGGATGGGTAGTGGAGGGGCTCTATTTGTTGTGGGGAGGGGAGATGGGGGCTCTGTTTGTTGAGGAGGGAGGGAGGAAGGGGGCTCTGGTTGATGTGAGGGGAATAAAAATGTGTCCTTCAGAGAAGTGTCTTCAGTTAGCAGCATGCTGAGGGTGGGCAGATGCATAGCGAGCTACAGTTGGGAGTGCTGGAGGAGGTGGTCAGCCAGTGCCTCACGTCAGCCAGTGCCCTGACCCTTGCTGGTGGGTGCACAGACCTCCTAAACACTGCCTTGTGGGGTGGGGGGGAGACACACGCACTGCTGGTGCCACCACAGGTGATGCTTCTGCTGCTAGGCATCCTCTGTGCACCATGCCTCCTCTGCCCAGGCCTCATGGAAGCACTCTTCTTGGGCCTTGCAGATGTTATGCAGCACAACATCTGTGGCAATGACCCAGGGGAGGTTGTCCTCAGCAAACCTGAGGTTGGCAGTGAGGGTGCACCAGTGGCCCTTGAGATGGCCAAAGGCACATTCCACCAGGACACAGGTCCAGCCCAGGCACCAGTTAAAGTGGGCCTGCTTTGGGTCCAGGTGGCCAGTGTGGGGCTGTATGAGCCTGACCAGGAGTGGGTAGGCAGGGTCCCCAGTGAGAAGGGGAAGGACCACCACAGCGCTCAGCTCCATGTCTGGCACCCCTGTGCAAAGTGTCCACTCTCCATCAGGCCCAGCACACCACAGTTCCTGAAGACATGGGCATTGTGGGCATCATGGGCACTGCCCACCCAGCTGGCACCCAAGTGCATGAAGGCCCCATTGTGGTCCACAATGGCCTGGAGCACCATAGACTGAAAGTCCCTCTAGCCATAGTAAGGACCGTCTGTGTGGGGTGGGCAGGTGATGGGGATATTGGTCCCATTCAGGGCCCCAATGCACTTGGGGAATCCCAGGGCACAGAACCCCACTGTCACTGCCAGGGCTTGTGCACATAGAGCATGGTGTCCCCTAGCATATCCTGGAGAGTGCCACACACCCCCAGGATGGCCTGCCTAGTGGTGGCCTTGTCCACACAAAACAGGTGGCCAATGTACTCCAGGCTGTTGGGCATGGCCAGCTTGAGCAGGATGAGGGCCAGCAAGGTGTTCACAGGGAGAGGTGGCCACATGGCAGTGTCTTGCTACTCCAGATGTGGCTGTGGGTTCTCCAGGAAATCCCAGAGGGTGGTCCAGGTCTTCCTGAAAGCGTCTAGCAACTGCTCATCCTCCCAGGTGTGCTGGACAACATTCTGCCACCAGTCCTGGCTGGCCTGGCAGGCCCAGAGGCAGTGGGGCTGGAGGCCCAGGAAGGTGATGGTGGCCCCAGCAGTGGCATCCTGGAGCCCAGTGGCAGTGTCCCTGCTGGGGTCTGGCTAGGTGGACAAGGTTGAGGCACCAGGTGTGCAGTGGCAGCCCTGGGATGATGTGATTGTTGCACATGGGGAACCAGGAGGGCCCAGACAGCCTTGGGCCAGGTGGTGGTCAGTGTGGTGGGCTGGCAGGGCCTGCACAGTGGCCAGCAAGAGTCTGGGGTGCTGGTCATTGCTGCCAGGTGCAGGAGCAGCCATGATTCAGGGAAACAGAGGTGGCAAGGAGAGTGCTGTCGCATGCTGTCCCTGTGCCACGCACACTGCTCCTGGTCAGTGGCTGGCCAGAGAGCAATAAGCAGGGCTGACTTTTGAAGAGGGCTCTCCCCAGCGGTGGCAGGGGCCCATAGCAGGGCCCCAGGAAGCAGGAGCAGAATGGCAGCAAATTTGCTCCCACTTTCCTGCATGTGTAGATGCCTACCTGGCACCATTTACTTGCGAGTAATTTACTCATGAGTAAACTGGTGCCACAGCAAATGTGCATGTAGACTTGCCCACAGAGAAACACAAGCCCTAGCCCACTTCCCCTGGCCCTTTCTTACAGGCACAGAGATGGTAGTGCAGCAGGAGCTGCTGTGTTGGTTTTATACAAAAAGGGACAGGCCCTGTGCTGACATGTTCTTTATGTGGACCAATGTGTATTTGGCCATATCTCCACTAAGAAGTAAAGATGCATTAGAGAATAGCAGCGCGGAGTAATCCTCCTTGGAGGTGAATCCCATCCTCCATCCTTCGTAGGCTTTCCTTTTTAGCCACAGGAGGTCTGCTAGGTCCCTAGAGAGCCAGGAGGGCTGCTGTGCCTTCTTGCTGCCTTTCCTCCGTGTTGGGATAGATTTAGCTTATGCATTGAGGATCGCTTCCTTGAGAAGCAACCACTCTTCTTGAACTCCCATCTCCCTGGGGTCATGGTCCCTGAGGGCCTGACTGACTAGCCTCTTGAGCTTTTGTCTTTGTTGACCATGGGATTGTGGTTCCACAAAGGAACACAGTCTAAGTAAAGCTGCTAACATGAAAATAAAGAGCCCCACTTCATTAATATTTGATGTTTTCTTTCTTCATCAACCTTCCTTTGTGGAACCACAATCCCATGGTCAACAAAGACAAAAGCTCAAGAGGCTAGTCAGTCAGGCCCTCAGGGACCATGACCCCAGGGAGATGGGAGTTCAAGAAGAGTGGTTGCTTCTCAAGGAAGCGATCCTCAGTGCACAAGCTAAATCTATCCCAACACGGAGGAAAGGCAGCAAGAAGGCACAGCAGCCCTCCTGGCTCTCTAGGGACTTGTGGACCTCCTGTGGCTAAAAAGGAAAGCCTACAAAGGATGGAGGATGGGATTCACCTCCAAGGAGGATTACTCCGCGCTGGTCCGGTCCTGCAGGGAGCAAACCAGGAAAGCCAAGGTTGCAACTGAACTCCAACTAGCTTCAGGCATCTAGGACAACAAAAAGTCCTTTTTCAGATATGTGGGGAGCCGGAGGAAAAGCAAGGGCAATGTTGGACCCCTGCTAAACCAGATGGGGCAACTGACAACTGACGCCCAGGAAAAAGCCAACCTATTAAATAGGTACTTTGCGTCAGTCTTTCATCAGTCACATGGGATGCCCATGCCTCTATGGGACAGGGAAATCTGGGTGAGGGGGATCCCCTACCCTCCATAAATGCTGACCTCGTGAAGGAACACCTTGAGAAGCTGGATACCTTCAAGTCAGCTGGCCCTGACAATCTGCACCCCAGGGTACTGAAGGAGCTGGCAAGCATCATAGCCCAGCCCCTGGCACGGATCTTTGAAAACTCCTGGCACTCTGGTGTAGTGCCAGAAGACTGGAAGAAGGCCAATGTGGTGCCGATCTTCAAAAAAGGGAGGAGAGTGGATCCGGCTAACTACAGGCCCATTAGCCTGACTTCTATTCTGGGGGAGATCCTAGAAAAGTTTATTAAGGAGGCCATCCTTGAGGGACTGGCCCAGGCTAACGTTCTAAGGGATAGCCAGCACGGGTTTGTTGCAGGTAGGTCTTGTTTGACCAATCTCATTTCCTTCTATGACCAGGTGACCTATCACCTGGACAAGGGAGAAGAGGTTGATGTCATATATCTTGACTTCAAAAAAGCTTTTGATCTGGTATCCCATGATCACCTCTTGGCCAAACTGGCCAGTTGTGGCCTTGGCTCCACCACAATCCGCTGGCTGGGAAATTGGCTACGTGGTCGGACCCAGAGGGTTGCGATTGATGGCAGTCACTCATTGTGGTGCCCTGTGACCAGTGGGGTCCCTCAAGGCTCTGTCCTGGGACCCATACTGTTCAACATCTTCATTAACAATGTGGACATTGGAGTCAGGAGTGGACTGGCCAAGTTCGCTGATGACACCAAACTTTGGGGCAAAGCATCCACGCCAGAGGACAGGTGGGTGATCCAGGCTGACCTGGACAAGCTCAGCAAATGGGCGGACGAGAACCTGATGGTGTTTAACACCAAAAAATGCAAGGTTCTCCACCTTGGGAGGAAAAACTTGCAGCACCCTTATAGGCTCAGCAGTGCTACGTTGGTTACCACTACAGAAGAAAGAGACTTGGGGGTCATCATTGACCACAAGATGAACATGAGCCTGCAATGCGATGCTGCGGCTAGTAAAGCGACCAAAATGCTGGCGTGCATCCATAGATGCTTCTCGAGCAAATCCTGGGACGTCATTGTCCCCTTGTACTCGGCCTTGGTGAGGCCGCAGCTGGAGTACTGCGTCCAGTTTTGGGCTCCACAATTCAAAAAGGATGTGGAGAAGCTTGAGAGAGTCCAGAGGAGAGCCATGTGCATGATCAGAGGTCAGGAAAACAGATCTTACGATGACAGGCTGAGAGCCATGGGACTCTTTAGCCTGGAAAAGTGCAGGCTCAGGGGTGATCTGATGGCCATCTATAAATTTATCAAGGGTGACCACCAGGATCTTGGGGAACATTTGTTCACCAGAGCGCCCCAAGGGATGACGAGGTCGAACGGTCACAAACTCCTGCAAGACCATTTCAGGCTGGACATAAGGAAGAATTTCTTTACTGTCCGAGCCCCCAAGGTCTGGAACAGTCTGCCAGCAGAGGTGGTTCAAGCACCTACATTGAACACCTTCAAGAGTAAATTGGATGCTTATCTTGCTGGGATCCTATGACCCCAGCTGACTTCCTGCCCTTTGGGCAGGGGGCTGGACTCGATGATCTCCCGAGGTCCCTTCCAGCCCTAATGTCTATGAAATCTATGAAAACTCTCCTGTAGACAGCCATGTACTGCCATGCATTCTCCTGAATCTTCCTGGGCCTTTACCCTTAACCAAAAGGAATAATAATGCCACCTGTGCATACTGACTCTTTCACTGTTGCTCCTACAAAATTGTGGTCATTCTTATCACTTCAAGTTAATTGCCAGTAGTATCATTAGTTCCCTATGGATGAGTAGCATAAGGCAATGATCAGAGGACAAGCTAAACTAATGGTGGGCAAAATGGTGGATCTTGCCATTGGCCAGACTCCATTTCCCAGCAGCCCCTGCCTATATTGCTGCAGCTGGCTTCCATGGAGACCCCAGCAGCAGTGGCACTGGGACAGTGTGGGGCTAGAGTTTCCATGGAGACCAGCCCCAGGAGCACTGGCAGGGTGCTTAGCTGGGTGGGGAGTTGCTCCGTGGCCAGGGTTGGGATCTTGCAGTGATGACAGTGTGGTCCTAAGTCAGGGAAGAGCTGAAATCCACTGCCTGCACAGCCCTGCTTGGAGTGTGTGGGAAGTGGATCGTAGCTCTGCGCCAGCTGCAGACCACACTGTCACCACTAAAAGATTCCATCCCTGGAGCAACTTCCCACCAGCACAGCCGGGGCCAGCCGGGGCCAGCCTACATGGAAACACAGGCCCTGTGCTGCTGGGGTCTCCATGGAAAACAGCTGCTGTGACACAGGCAGGGGCTGCTGGGAAATGGAGTCCCTCATGGGTCTCATCTGACTTTGCCCACTCCTGACCTAAGCCATGGCAAAAATTCCATAGTGTCTTGGATTTTGGTGGACTAGGAGCGTATCTCCCAATATGATGAGTCAAGGTCAGATGCTCCTCAGGAGTTTTACCACTACCACCTTGGGGGTCATGATGAACTACCACCCAGGAACAGGAAGCTGGTAAAATGATTCGTAGGCAGGACTCATTCATACAGTGACTGGTGAGGAAAAGTAGTATATGTAGTAGCTGTATTTTTCAGATTAGAAGCAATGATGGTTAGTATAAAAAAAGACCAAAGAAGAAAAGAATGTCCTTTCCAGCCCAGCTAATCCTATGTCTCATTCCATATCAAGGACTCAGTGATAGACTGAGAAAGAAGACTATTGAGTAATAAAATTTATAAAACAGACAGAGTGAATTGGACAGCACAGCATGTAAAAATGATGGAATAGAGGCATCTCTGCAAGACAGCTCTTTTTCAATGGAGCCACCAATGGCAAGTGATTTTTACTTCAAAGTACTAAATACCAAAGACTAGATCCACACATATTAAATGAAGCAAGTCATAGAGGCAATGAGAATTTTCTAAAGATTTATGTTACTAATGTGTTTTCTACTAGAATGGGGGAAGATTTCGAAGATCAAAGTCCTTGTAGGGTTGCTGATTGCTGATTCCTAATAACAAGATTAGTTGATTGATCTAGAGACCATTTTGGTATGTATGAACCATTTAAATGTGTATATTTGACTCTTAAGAGTTAAAAATCTATTCCCATATACATTTACTTTGCAGCAATGGGATGTCAGTCTAGGAGTGGAAAACAGTAGTTTATAGTAGTCTGCACTTAAAGTTGAGGTTTTCAGTTCCATGGCGGTTAGATCTGATTCAGGCAAATAAATTCACAAGACAAACAGCAAAATGCATAAAATAACAAGCAGCAGCAAGGCTAACATACTACAAAACTATGGTATTCACCCCTACTATAAGTAAAAAACAACCACCCTTACTGTTGCATTATGGCTATATTTCTAGGGAGTAAGGTTTTATGAAATGGACTCCAATTGGCTGTGGTACTAGTTTAGAAAATGATGTTTTTAAAACAAAATCCACCGTTCATGGAAAATGAGATAGAAGGTCATAAGCCTCCCAGAGGAATCATAAACAAGAAGAGATAAGGGCAGGAAATTTGCTGAAAGTGTGCTCTTCTGCTCAAGACAACAGAATGTTCTACTTGTTGTGCCCATCCCACAGATATAACCTCGGAGGACGTAATCATGTGCTGCTGACTCACTAGATGCCAATGTTTATGAAAAATAAAGATTTTTCTCTTAATCTTGCTTTTTATTACTCCTTTGTCTTGTTTCCCATAGAAATTCCAGAAAAGAAAATAAGGGTAACTTCATTCTTCATTGCTATATCTCAAGTGCCCAAATCCTGCACAATGGAATATATAAGTATATAAAACTGTTGTTGAACTGGAAGTTACTTGTACCCTAGGGCATGAGACTAGGGCCCTCCATACACATAGGGTAGCAGTGGGCCTAAACTAACATTATCAGTTTGGGGTACAGTATGAAATTCAATCTAGATTTGGATCTGACATCTGAAAATGGTCACTGCCTTTATGATGTATTTTAAGGGAAATAGACACCAAAATATTAGGGCTATGCAAAACAGCAGTGTTCCACTTCAACTTCCATTTTGACAGAACAATGTTTCATTTTGAGTTTCATTTTGTTTTGAAAGCACTGGTCTTGTTCCTATTTGTCAAAACGGTTTCTCTGTTTCAATGCTGTTTCAACATTTCGCCCATAGGTTCTAATGGGGAAATATAAAACAGTCTATAACTTTGTCATTTCTTGCCTGACTCCAACAAAACTTACAGGAATAGTAATCACCTCAAGCTGCTGACAAGTAGGAGCTGGGGAGCAGGAGCAGCGTCCTGTGATCTGGCAGGCAGATCAGGGGCCTGCATCCCCACCTCCGAAGCCCTCCCGGGGGTGCAGGTGGGCTCCCACTCTGCCTGACGGATGACAGGAGGTATACATGAAACTCAACCTGTAACCCTTTCTAGAGAGTTTCACTTAACATGTCCTTCAGAGTAAAATTACCAATACTTTTTAACACTGGAACTGTATCCACTTTGGGGAAAACTAAGAAGATCCACAGCAGAATTTCAAACAAGGGGAAGTCCCTCAAATATCATGGGGTTTGGTTTATTGGATGTTTTATGTTAAATACTCTTAAGCTTAGTAAAGGAACCCACTGAAAAACCACTTCAGTATTGCCTATACCTATTCCTTTTGCATCTTCAGTCATAGCTGTTTCAGGTATTCAAGAAAACCAAGATTTTGCCTATATCCACTCCCCCAGAGCACAATCACATGCTTGGAAGAACAACTTGCATTCTTTTCTGCCATATACATCATCAACAATGGAGCTGACAGCTGCATACTAATTCGACTCTCTACCAAAGGCAAGGGAATGGCACGAAACAGAGAAGGAACTCTGTTTCATCTGCAGATGCCCGACTCACAGGGCACGTCCAGACAAGCGCACACATACCTGTTGTGGCATCTCAAAGCAGTTTGAGACACCAAGAGAGGCACGCTGGGAACAAAAATATGTTCCCCTGTGCCTCATATTTCCAGCCTGGGTTCTAAATTTGATACCTGGAAGTTCAAATATCAAAAACAACAAAAAAAAACCCCAAAAAACCATAATTGCAGAAAAAGTGGGGCAGGGCACATGCCTGTAGCATGACCAGAGTCCTCCAGGCTGAGTTCTCTAAAGAGAACAGAGATTTCGGGTATTTTAGTAAGAGAATTTGGGGTTTTATCATAGAATTTCCAATTTTTAAACAGGGAGCACCAGGATCCCTACTGGTGAGAGAAGTGGTGGGACGAAGGGCAAGCACCAGGGACTCAGCTGGAGGGCAGACGAGGTAGCCAACCTGACCATTTGAGGCCAGGAGAACAGACTTTGGCAGCTCCAAGTGGGCCATTGCAACAAGCACAGCTTCTGGGTGATAGCTGCCCAGAAGGCAGCATGGGGGCACCAGAAGACATGACAGCAGTGCTGCGTGAAGGCCAGATGTGCAGACATGGCCCACTGGCAGTTGGCCCAGAAGTTCAGGAGGCTCTGCTACAGTGCCCATACCACAGCCCAGGTGGCCATGAGGTCCCCATCTGGGTCTGGCAGGCATGCAGCCATGGGGCCACAGATCCAAGGGAATGGATGCTGTCACAGGTGGCAGCACATCACAGCAAGTCCCCTTTTGCCAGGCTGCTGCAGTGGGTAGAAAGTACAGGAGCCACTCTAGGTGAGGGCTGCTTCAGCAGTCCAGCTGGCACAAGGGGCTAGCATCTCCAGATACCAAGTGGCTGGCCCTCAGAAGCTCCTGAGGCCATGTAGCCCTGACCTGCTCACCAGGGCAGCTTTTTATACTTCTGGGGACAGCACAGGTGCTGGCTCCAGCCTCTAGCTCCCCCTGGATAAAGATCCTGGAGGAGCTGGACACGGTCAGTTTGCCCCAAGTGGCACAATTTGCCCCCACACCAAACTATATGTTCAGGTATGTGTGCTGAGGCAAAAATACCCATCACAAATCTGTGCCGTTGCTATTTGAGTTGCTGCAAGTGCATGTGCCTGCATGTATGGATGCGCCCAGGAAGTCATTTGTGATTAAATGGATATCATTCTTACAGTTATTTACCTGACTGTAGCTGCAAAGTAATTTTAAAAGAAGTTTACTTAAATCAGTGATTATTACCATGATGAAACTGCAGATAGTTAAGAATTGAGTCATAGCAGCAAAGAACATTTTGGCTAACATCAGGCATAATGGTGGGCATCTGCATTCTCAGGCCTGTGAGCCTGGGACTTGCATGCAAGATGCTGGCCTGCTAGAAAATATGAGATGTGGATATTGTTAGACATGGATAATGATTATTGAGCTTAGATATTTTGGATTTGGAATTTTGTTGCCTACTGAATTTGGAATGATACATACATACATATATACATACATGTATCTATATTTTTAAAAAATCCAGAAAACTGAAACTGGCACTGAAAAAACACATTTGGAAGGAGAGATATGAAGAGTTCTGTGAACTGTCCTTTGAACTTGTGAATGAACTGAGGCATATGGATGTTTAAGATGGAAGGCAGAATTCAATTTTTAAAAGCATAGGTACTGTCCCTTCTAAGCTGGAATAATTAACATCTGTCTAACTAAATTAGTTAGACCTCTCTTTAAGTGTAATGTCAGAGTGTCTTGTCATATTGATTGTATTTATTGTGAAAGCACTTCTGGAACTTCTCTTATCCCCATTTTACAGATGGGAACCTTAGGTTCAGAGGGTAAAGGTCTTGATTAATTGGAAGGAGTCCCATGGATAGGAACAAAAAATATTAGTGGACTAAGAAACTTGACTTATTAGTAAAGGTTAAAAAAACTGGGATTACTTAAGGTGAAGTTACATGCTAAACTTAGACCATACTAAGGCCACATAAAATGCAAGCATCTGTATGTTAAAGCTCAGAAACTCTTGCTAAGTGCCCTCTGAGGGTGCCTGGTCTTGGGCAAAAGGCATTGCCCTCTTTGAAGAAGGCTGGGGTGGGGAGGGGCTGAGAAAGGGTCATGGGGTCTTGAATCAGGTCACAGCGGTTGGTGAAGGGCTCCCCACAGCACAGCCCTCTCCCAACGCCCCTGGTCCCAGGATGAGAATTCAGGGGGTCTGAAGAAGCGACAGCCCCCATGCCTCTCCACGTCCCAGCCCTATGCTCCTGCAACCCCCCTCTTCCTCTCTCAACCCCCACCCAGAGCAGGGATAGAGCCAAATGTCCTGGTTCCTAGCCATGGCCCTGCTCACAAGCACACTGGTGGCAAGACAGAGCTGTGCACCCAAGGGTATGAACCCTTGAAGTGTGACTATTCATAGAATGTTCTAAATTTAACACCACTTATTTACCACCAATTTGGTATATTCTAAGTGTAATATGTAATTTCATCCGAAATAATCCATTCAGTGTCACAGATTAAGTGTTTGAATTGAACTCTTGGGTCCTACTTCACAGATTAGCATGCTAACCACTGGACCATCCATTGTTCTGTCCTGTTAAAGGAAAACTGACAGCTAGGAAAAAGTATTTCCAATCATCCTCAATTGCTTTGGTTTTGTTTTGGTTTTGGTTTGTAGTTGTTTTTGGACCGTTTATGCAGACAAACTTCTAAAATAACTATTGGGTATTAATATGCATGCCACCCAATGCCTGGTAAATTAACTTCTGCAGTTTGCAAATTAAGTAGAAGTCGCTCCACAGTTTAAGGCTACAATTGATTTCTATTAATGACTCTAATTTTGTCCTTCCATCTCTAGGTATAATCCACCAGCAAAGGAAAATCACTTTCAAAACTGACAGGTTAGGTCCAGGGCCAATGCAGAATTTTTTATTCATGTTTATGTGACTTGGAAAAGGGTGTTTCTATTCTGCTTTTTTGAAAATGTAGATGCTGACCTAAGTTGGTTTGCTTTTGTCACTTGGTACCGAAAAAAAAGGATGAGACAAAACAAAATGAAACCACATTGATGTTCTTGGGAATGTCTCATTGAGCTCTAGCAGCCAAGGCAAAGGGCTTATCCAGAAGACGCTCAGAGCCCCATCATACCCCTCTTTGGTTGTGTCAGATGTGAGCTCTCAGTGCAAGGTCAGTGTACCCAGACTCCCTGCTTTGGCAGGACTCTGGAGCCCAGACAGTGAGAGCTGCTGTCCCCCTTCCTTTTCCCTGTTGCTGAATTCAGCAGGGAGGGGGAAGGCAGGGAAGGGAAAACAGCAGCAGCATTCATTTCCTGGACTCCAGAGCTCCACAAAAGCAGGGGATCCAGGTAGACCTCACCCCATTAACTGGTGCTCAGAACTCACTGTGCAGCACAGGTGAAGTGGGAGGCTCCCATGTTGCTCCATTCCCAGATCCACTACTGCACAGGGCCAATAGTTAGTTGATTAAATTGAGGTTTAAAAGTAAAGTTTTTGAATATCCATATCAAAATAGTTTATCTTTTATGAGCTATGGATAGACTCTGCCCTTGTTCCCTGCAGAGACAGATGTGAAGATGCTTTCTTCAAAGGTGATCAGAAAGTGATTTGTCCTTAGGAGGCTCGAAGAGTATCACATTGCAAACTTTCCATAGCATATTTCTATGGACCTCCAAAGGTCCATACTTTTGGAGATGTGCAGATGTAGGTATAAGGCTTCAGCTGTTAAGTACATTAGTCCCTCTGATGAGCCTGAAAAGTCCTTTCAAGGGACCGTGCTATCCCCCAGATCTTTTCTCTTCACACACATACAGATGGTAGTGCTGACCCATCTTCCACTCCCTATCCTGTGGACTCATGTTAAGTCCCGTGAACCTACCAGTGACAGAAAAAGAAGGTGCCTGTGTACCATTTGAGCTTGTTCTATTTACTTTTGGGTAGAAATACATTTATAACTGATTGGCTGGGTATTTTTTTACTATCTCTAGATTCTAACATTTGCTGTTTATGTGCCACAAGGTAAATCACTGTATGGAACACATCCAGCCCTGGTTTATAAATCAGGTCCATGACTGTGATGAGCATGCTCAGAAAGCTTGTTGAAGGAAAGCAATTCATGACAAGCCAAGGACTGAATCAACAGGAAGTGTTTCAGGTCAGCACTGCCAAAGATACAGCATGGAAGGGAAACCCGATCAGTGTCTGTATGTACCATATTTACCATATTTTCCACATATGGCACACCCCCAAAATAGCATGTGGACCTAGCTGCTTCTGAAGACTGCTCTCCATAGGTGGATCTATGATTCTGAGAAAAAATAAAGGGTTTCCAGGGCTGTTAAACAGGAAGAAAGAGACCAAGAACAGAAAAACTGCCCTAAGAAAGGGTAGCTTGATCAGTGGGAAAAAAAAGTAGAGATGATCAGAGATGATTATTAACACTAACTAGCTCTTCTGGAGTGAAGAACAAGTAAGACAGTAAGTGAATTGTCTTCCTCAGCTGCCTGAAGAGTAATGCTATAGCTGCTGTATTGTGTAGCAGGAATCAAAACAGAGTTCTTCTAGCAGGGGGCAGAAAATCAGTGTCCCTGCTGAATACATAGGCACTGATTTTGGAGGTCCGATTTTGTGGGGGGAAGCTGCATGCTGTATGCAAAAAAGTACAGTATTTTAAGTGATGATTGTTAATTGCAGCAGAATTGCAGGGGGGGAAATAAGCATGTGGCAGACCCGTGCTCACCATGTCACTGCTGGCCTGCTCTTCCCACCTGATCATAATGTACCAGGGTCTACTTTCCTGCCACTTGATGTTACTTGAGATTCCACTGGAGGATGTTGTTCAGTGTCTTCCAAACCCTGGGCACCTTGGCTTGTGCTTCTTTTGTGAGACTCATTACCTCCCCTTCACCCTATCCCTTTCCACTTGGGTGTCTGGCTTGGGTCTTGACGGGATCTAGATGCTCTGTAGGCACTGTCTGCTCCTCCTGGGTGGTCTGTCTCCACCTCGCTTACCCAGCTGGTGGTACAGGTGTCTCCAATTGGAAAATGAACAACTCAAGAATACTAGAACTGAAATTCTCCCCAGGGTGCAGGTGAGCAGGACAAAGATGCTTTGGTTTGGATGTAGTCCATGCCTTTCAGAAATGAGACCTCAGGTACGGTGGGGAAACCCCTGTCATAGTTGGAGCTGCCATGCTGCCTGATGGTCCATCAGCTTATGGCTCATGCCGGCTGTAGGGAAGGTGCCCAGAGGTGCCACAGGTGCTCCCTCCTTCCTGCTCCCCACTATGCGTGGCAGCCCAGTTCCATTTGTCCTGGAAGCCTTGAGGAGCCAGACCAACCAGTGGTCCCACTTCCAGCCATGGGGCACTGAAGCGGCCATATGCAGACTGGCCACCTGGAGCCCAGCAGCACAGCAAACAGGGTGCAGACTTGCCACAATGCAAAACAATATTGAACCTTACAGTCAGCTTCCTTTCCCTCTTCTCCTAGGCTCTGTCCTGAGTGAAACCTCAGATTTAATCCTGTAGACTGAGAAACCTGGTTCTGAATGTTACTGCTCCATTTCTGGAAGATACAATTTGGTCAAATAGAAATTATTGGATTAAAAAGAGGCTGAATATACCCTTATACAGGGAGTCGAACTACACAGTCCCTTCTTACCTGAAAAATCTAATCTAAGAGGCACCTTAGTATGAATTTCCCTAAGCAACAAAATAAAAAATAATATGTATATAAAAGGAGTAACCAGAGAAGAGTTTGTGTGACTTTTGTTTTCCAATGAAAACTTGATGGATTAGACAAAAGACATTTCATCCAGCTATTAATACTGTGCAAGTTATTGCAATTCAAATTATTTTATCTACTGCTTCATTGTTTGCAGATCTTTTCATTTGCCCCTCTTTTTTTAATGTATTCCTTTCTCAGTGTCCAACCTTTTCAACCCGTTGTGCAAGGATTAAACACTTTAGTATCAATTTCAAGTTCTCACAGTTTGTTTGTTTTTTAATGATCGCTTATTTTCCCTTTCTTCTTTCTGAGCCAGGAATTCTCATTGGATAACAAAATATATGAAGCAACTAGACTTTTACTAGTAACTATGTGCATTTTCACATGTGCTCCAGGTGTGGGGGAGGGGTGCTTTAATTAGAGTGGCTCCAAGACCCTCTCTAATTAAAGCACCCCTAGCATCCCATGTATCAGCGTCCCCGCACTTCAAAATGATTGAAGGGTATGTTAAGTAAGATTTGGTCAACAAACTTCAGTTAAAACACCTCACCACCATTTTGAAACACAGGGACACTGATACACGAGATGTGGAGGCTGGCTGGAGTATGCTAATTAGCACACTCCAGCAGACTCAATTAATCAAGTCTGCTCTGATGCACTATAATTACAGCACATTGGAGCAGCCTCCTGGTGTGTCTACTGGCACCCTATAAGAGTAAATAGCTATAGGAACTATTCATTCTTTATGGATAGCTGAGTTTTTGCAAGCCCTGCACTGCTGTACTGTAGTTTAAAAACATATTTTCCACAGCTCTAAGACTTCCCCAATTTTATTCTTGATATGTAAGTACCTTCACCAAATTTACAAAAATTGCTAGTTGGTGTGAGGTTTTATTTAGTGCTTTTCTTTGTGTGTTTAATATGAGCATATTAACTCTGCGATGTTTTAACTGACCTATGAATAAAATAACCATTATTACAGCAGCTCAAAAAAAAAAAAGAAAAAGAAAAACACACAGTTGTTATTTGTGGTTCCCTAGAATTGACACAAGTACATAGATAGGAGAACATGGATGCATACATATAGCTAGTTTCAACAGCACCAGCAAAATCCAGACTTCTCTCCAAATATTGGTTTCACTGAAGTTCAGTAATAAAACACTGCACAATTTTTGGTTGGTTCTGTTTCTACCAGGGAAAAAGTAAGAGTCGGACATTTTCTAACAGTGGTTATTCCTTTGAGATTTCCAGGCAGTTCTTCAGACACATGTTTCTTTGCAGCAATATAGTGTTATCTTGCTAGTTGTTTTGGGCCTATTTTTTCTATTCTGAGACTTCTGGATGCTTTTATATCAGATATGCTGTTCACTTCCTGTCCTAGAATGTTGAAGAGCTTTGCCATATACTGTTAAACAGCAGCTGTCATCCACCCCAGAGGTACCTGGATTTCAATGTTTTGTGTGCGTGTGTGCGTGTGTGCGCGCGTGTGCACGCATACAGTAAAATCCCTGTCCAGCATTTGAGTAACTAGAACATTCTATTAACCAAAATTTCCAGCCAGCCGGCCGGATGCGGCTGGGGGTTGGTGGGGGAAGCTTGCACATGGTGGCCGCTGCCGCCACCCAGCAACTTGTGCTGTAGTCAGTCCATGTGCGGCCTGGCTTCCCCCCCCCCCCCACACACTGCATGTCCAGCTTAAAACCACTGACCGCAGGTAACTGGCATTTTTAGATACCTGGTACCTCCTGTTTGTTCCCAACTCATGCAGGATAACAAGGATTTTAGTGTGTGTGTGTGTGTGTACACGTGCACACACGTACATACACACACAAATATTATAAAAGCCTTAGTTTGTCTGTCTGTCTGTCCATAATACTTTATTCACACTCTGATTGCCTGTCTGAAACAACCAATCAGAGTGCTCCATGAGCATTCTGGACAGGAGGCAGAGGTGGTGGTGCAGCAGAGTGCCACCATAATGGTGGGGACAGAGTGGCCAAAGTGGGGGGGTGAGGTCTGCTCCCTGCAGCTGGCAGTGGCATGGGATGCTGGTTGAGGGGGCCAAAAGGGATGGTGGGGCAAGGTGCCCTCCCCCAACTCCTGGGAAACAGTGGTGGCGCAGGGTGGTGGGTGGTGGCGCTTCATACAGATACATACACACATATATATGCATATATATGCGCACACACACAGACACTAGCCAATTGTCCATCAGAAATGAAGGGGTGGTGGGGATGGAGTGTCACCACCCACCACCCTTCAACCCCACTGTTTCCCAGGAGTTGGGGAAGGGCAGTTTATATATACATATAAACAAAGAACAAAGAAAACCCAGGCATGCCAGATGACTTATTATCCATAAAGATGAAGTTAAGCATAATAGGGAAGACAGTGATCTTTAATAATTTGATCCAGTTTACTGAGAAGAAGGCACACAGTGTGATTCTGCTATTAAAGAAGAGAAGACAAAAAAAAAAACCCCCTGTCACTTGTTACATGGAATCATTAACAATGGAACTGCACTAATCAAGCATAATTTTTTCACAACAAAGTCATTGATCAGGAGAGTTGGATTTGTTAGGATGTGTACCTTGTGAATGCTATTTTGAGGACTCCAGTAATATCAGGTCTTGTCTTCACCCTTTACACTGAGAAGAAATTATAAGAATTGCAAAAAACAACCTCAAGTGTTAAAACATGCTTCATTTTTTCCTTCTCACACATCTGTCATCTGCTTTATCCTACAGGGCATCACAATAAAACTCATAATTCTCTTAGAAGTGTCTCAATCCATATCTCATACAGAGCAAAACCACCCATCTCTTCAGGTGGCTTTTTATACCTCTACTCCAGGAGTAGGTAGGCCCCAGTAAGTGGTTGCATCACTACCTCTAGTTCCTTTCTTTATACCATATATATCTAACATTTGTATGGTGGGGGTTAATGTCGAAGAATTCCTAGATGCTCCTACACAACTCAGTAAGGAAAATGAAAAAAACCTAGAAGCAAATGTGAAACAATGTGATTCCTTTCTAAAGGAGAGCAAAGGAGAATGTACTTGTTTTCTGCTGAAAGAAGATTCCAATAGTTAAGCAATACTGCAGGTACAGTGCCACAGAGAGAATAAGACAGAACTGTTGAAATAAGTTGATGTTTTCTGAAACTATACCAAAGCAGTTTGTAATCTGATATGCTCTGTGGCAGACCAGTAGGGGGCACTCCTGTACTGAGCCCTCACCTCACTGCGCCCTACCACTACCAAGCTCTAAGTGCCTCCCCTGGGGTGCCTCACGCTTGGCCAACCCCCTTCCTGGAGCACACCCGACCTGGGGTAACGATGCCACCACCCAGGGGTCTGATCTTTATTTAGGCCCTGTGCCCCATGGGGTACACAAGCCTTGTAGATGTTGAGGGTACTTGACTCACTGCGAGAACTTGGGTGCCTCCTTGAGGCGGAAGCACAGATAGTAGCCTCCCTTAGTCAGCCGAGCATAGGGAGAATAAGCCATGCCCCAATCCCTCTTCCAGCAAGTCCACCAAGCTTGTTATAGTGGACAGTTAAAGAGGATAGGCTTGGGGAAGGGTACAGGTTAGAGAAGTATCACAGAATAGCCCAGAGCAAACAGTACTGGCTTAGTCACCTTTTGACATGCTTCTATATTGCAGTCAGCTATATTTCTAGATAAGTGTCAGGTAGGTTACTCACATGTTTATCTAGAGCCTAGAAGAGCTCCAGAGGCTGTGTGCTTAATCCATGTTTCCCAAAATGGCACCCTCCCTTCTAGGAATAAGGGACCTTTAAATAACCTTTCTGACCTCCTCTTTCAGACTCAATCAGGGCAGGTGTTGTTGAAGGCCGACCAACCAGTTTGAAAAGCATCCTGGTCACCTACTGGAGTGGCATGGCTCAACCCTCTGCCCCCATGCCATGAGGTCAGTGCTTAAAACAATAGAGGGGTTGAGTTCCCACCCTCTTACCTGTCCTCAGGCACATAGGCAGAGTGGGTTGCTTAGCAATCGGAGTGATAGACACATGAGGGAGAGAGAAAAGGGGGAAAAAACTACCCCCAGGAAGAGGAGGAGGCTGGAATAGGATTCCTCCACATGCTCACAGGAAACTGGAACTGATCATCGTCTTCTCCCTTGTTCCTAGTAATAAAGGCCTTAGAAGAGTAGATATTCCCTGTACAGAAAATATCTGTTAATGTCTCCTTAGCTCTCTAGTAATTCAGGAGTTGACCCTGCAAGTTACTCATATGACTAGTAATTCTATGTACAAAGAGCCTCATGAACTTCAGGGAGGTCCATAGCATAAATGCAGATTACCCATACAAGGAAGCAATGTAAACTGATGTAGCGCTATTGAAATCAAAGAAGTGACGACAATTTTCAGTGGGTTCATGGATCAGTATATTCAACGTTTTCCAAAGATTTATCATTTAGATATGAGATTTATATTGTTTATATTCATGGTCAGTACACATGGCTCTATATATTAATTCACTGTACCTACAGCACATATGTAAATCACTAGTTTACATATACATTGTAAATTGTATTTGCCAAAGTGTGCTGGGCTTGGTTAGAGGGATTAAGTGAAATTTATTTCAAAGTTTAGGCTTTGTAAAAACAAACTTTTACAAAAATATAGGACCAAGAAAAACATGTTCTTGTTTTTTTTAACAGCATTCCAATTTAAGCAGTATTTCTTTGAAAAATAAATATGCCCTTATAGTGTTTGGAAAACAAATACTGCAGCACTGGATTTGTGTGGGAGTTGGAAAGTAAAATTTACTGGACACTAACTAAACAAAAATTAAACTGACTTGGTTTTCATGGCCCAAGCTGAGGAAAAAGAAGAAAATAAGAGAGGATTAAAATATAAAATGGAAAAGGGTAGGAGAAAAAGGAGAAGGAAAACCAAACCCCAAAGTAGGAAAGGGTTAAAATCAAACTTTGGGAATGGCAACAAATGGTCTGTCACAAAATAAATATTCATGAAGCAAGTAACTCATAGTCAATGGAAGGAAAAATTGCACAAGATAGGCAAGAACCATGAAGGGAAAGCATTTGAAAAACAGAGAAACACAGGAATATAATATCATCTTGGGTCACAAGCAGTTTTCTGATCTACACGTGCAGCCAAACTTCCAAAAGCAGCCATTGATTCTGTGCAAAACCCCAGAAGACCGTGGCTGTCTAAACTGCTAGTCACGCTTGAACACTCCAACATTAGAATTTAGGTTTTTAGGGGACTGTCTGTTTGTAAATCCCTGGCATACCACGGGGCGCTTTATAAATAAAGATTAGTATAGTCTAAGGGCTTGATGCTGCTGGGATGCATGAGAGTATTGCCCTTCCCTGTGTTGAGGTCAACTGTTCCTGTGCAGATCTAGTGGTCTTAGTGCCTGAACTTATTTGCAGGATTTGGCTCTAGGATGTAATTTAGAAGAGATACTTGGCAGACAACAGTATTTTGCCCAGCCATACTACTGCCAGCTTTTGTGACTTTGTTGCAAGACTTGTAATTGTCGGCTTTTTCCCCCTCGGCCCCAGTTCTTAAAGTTGTGTGCTTTCATGAGAATCTCAGTTTTCACTTGAAAAAAAAAATGCATAGGCCTTAGTGGTGGAGACAAGCTTGAAAACATGACCAGAGTGACCAAATGCAGCGTAAAAACAAATTTAAAATACTCCAATATATATATATATTTGAAAGAGATTCCTTTACTTTGGCTCAAGCTGCAATTTCTAAACACTTGGCATAAAGGAATACGACAAGTACCGTTTAGTTCAACAAATCTCGTTCAAACCACAAATCTATTTCAGAAAGCTACCTGAAACAGTTGATCCATAAGGAAATAAAGCACAGCAATTTCAGAGAGAATCCACATGGGCCCATTCAGCATGTAAGCCTGGGCAGAACTCTGTCCACATCTGAATTCAAGGGTAATCATGGTTTGCTTTTAACCTTTTGCCCAGTTACTGAACTTGATGGCTGGCCCTTACCACGTGATTGGGGCTTAAGTGATATTTTCAGGATTACGTTGTACAATGCCATTTCTGAAACACTCTCAAAAGGAGATAAACAACCCCCTCTCCCCTTAAAGACAGGCAGAGTTCCTTAGTACCCTCTCATCTCTTCTGCTTCTGGATTTTTAATACAGACAAACCTAGTTCTGTTGCCAGGAAGGCAAAGAAGAGGTCAACAAACTCCTTTGCTGCAAGTTAGTTTGTCAAACCCCATTCTGGGCAGCATGACTTTACATGTTAATGTGAGTGTTTGCCTCTGTGTCAATAGCCCCTATTGTGTGCATTTGTAACACAAGATTTATGGTAAAGCTTGCAACATTTTTCAGGCATAATGAGCGTTTATTCACCATCCCAGGTCTATAAGCAGAGGCCTGACAAGTAATTATTGACACATTGTGTAGAAATAAAAGCAGTGGGCGAGCTGCTGTTTCGAATGGCAGCGTGGGTAGGGGGGAAGGAGGGGCCGTGTCAAAAGAGTGACAGCCTTGGTGCCCAACATTGTCAAAGTCGACGTTGACTTGCACTGTTCTGTGTGCCTGACTGTATTTGTGCTCCCTGTCACTTGGGTGTGACATGCCAAAACACAAGGAGTGCTCCTTTTCTCATGCTAATGCTTTGTAATGACAGCTTTCTGATCCCCTGGGCTGTGTTAGCACTCAACAAGTCAAGGTGTGACAGGCAGTAGCCCCCTTTGTCAATGTATTCCATAATGCCCTAACCAAATACTGTATTCCTTCCGAGGCTAAAGTGACCATAATGCATCGCAGCATAATAGCAGCTAATTAGCATTACTGAATATACATCTGGGGATATTTACTAGACATATACCTGCATAAATAGTCCCTCACTCTAACTTTCATAGTCTCCTCCTAAATAACCTATTTTAATCCTTTACTTTGTTTCTTTTAGTCATATATCACTAGAAAGTGATCATAGTGGAAGAGAAGAAATTTGAATGCTATATGAATAGCCATTTTTCTTGAGCTTCTTTCTTTGGAGTTGAAACCCTCTTAGGTTGCTCAAGAGAAAGTTATCTTTATAATTTCAATCTTTGCCTTAATGGACATTAATGTATCATTGGTAAACTCTACCAAGTATGTAAACAGGAAAAAGTATCACCAATCAGGATTAAGATGCATTAGCAAAGTTTGCAAAATGCCTTGACTCTAGTCAGTACTGTCAGACTGAAAGGTGCATTAGCACAACATTTATTAAAAAAGGAAACCTACCATATTCCGTGCTTTGGTTATGAAACTTGGTGGGAAAGTACAAGTTCCGGCTACTTCTACTAGTGATGGGCTGGCTTCAGGCGGTATGGAGAACTGCATGGGTCAGAGTGCTTATAAGAAGTTTCCAAATGATGCAATATCCAAGAATAAGCAAAACAAGACTAGGAACCTTGCCAGAAGAGGCTTTTCCACATGGGTTATGATGCTTCCTGTCTCTTGTTTCCAGACATAACCTGGAAGCAGGCTCAGTGAAATGGAAAATATATTTTTAAAAAGTTACGAAGCTCTTCCTTGAATGTCCAAAAAGTTTATTGATTAAATTTTGTGTTCACTTTTGGGTCTACCCCCACCCCCATCTGTGTTTTAGCAGCCTTTTGATTATAGATTATCTCCTGAACTGCTTAGCACCTTGGCAAGAAAGAGAAATCAAAGTTAACCCAATTTGAAAATCCAGTCACTTAGATTGGTCAGATTATTTATTATGGTACTGTCCAAAACCCTCTATTTAGGATTAGAGCCCCACTGCATTAGACAGTGTCCCCACAGAGAGGTATGATCACTGCTCCAAAAAGCTTACTTTGTAAGTTTTAGGGTCAGTGCAATAAATAAAGAGGGATCTGAATGAAAATCATTTCATGACCAGTCAGATAACATTGAAGTTGAGATTTTCAAGGCTACTTCAGAAACTTGGAACTCACTACATTTAAATGGTCCAGGGTGCTTTGAAATGCTGAAACATTTCAGGTCTCAGTTGACAGATAGTAAGACACATGGGGGACAAGCTTGATACACTACAGTACTGATTCTACTTGTGGACTGAGTGATAACTACGCTCTGCCTTCTATCAATAAGTCAGACTCCCTGGCTGTTTTCTTATGTGAAATCAATGTTGGGTAAAGGAGCCAGCCTGAAAGGAAAGATGGGAATTGCACTGGGACCCTCAAGATATGTTTCCACAGACTTCCTTTGTGACCCAGGGCAAATGTCAATTTCTGACCTTCACAGCTGTAAAATAGGAACACTATCTTGCTTTACTTGTAAGGATAAATCCATAAACAGTTGAGCCTACTGAAGTTCCAGGCTAGATGGCCCTAGTCTGTCATCCTGGACTTGTTATACAAGAATGACGAAATGAGAACTATGGCTCTGGTCCCCAAAGTTCGTATCAGCAACTGAGTCAAACCTTGAATTTGGCCCTGTCATTCAGGCAGACCCTGACTTTGCATGCTGCTAAATATGGGAAATGTTCTGATCTTCTATCTCAACTTCATGTCCTTGGGCCATCTATGCTACTAGTAATACACAAGATTGTCACTGCACTCTGTGCAGCAATGCTGTGAAGACTGTTCATCTCCTGTAATACCCTGTAATTCTTGATTAGGGTAGAGCAGTACCTCCTTCTCCACCTCCCTTTGCTTCTTTGCTTTTTTTATTCAGAATGCCTAACAGGAAACCCAAATGTGGCTGGCCTACAGGATGCCCACTTAGCCAAGTGAATCATTACACTTGTATATGGAATTCCATTACCAATTTAAAACAATTCCTCCTCCTGACATCATATTTTTAATAGAATAACTCATGGACTATATAAGAAAACGGAGGTACATTTCTAACTATTGGAGATGATTATTTGGGTGCCCCACAATTTGCATAGTCCAAGATATATAATACTGAACACTACTACAACAGCTCAGCTCAGAGATGAAACCATAGTGTATCACAGTGCATCATGGGAAAGGAAGTCTTGTCAGGGATCCTACTACAAGGGCAGAAGCGGGGCAAGATACATCCAAACGACAACTCCTATGAAGTGCCATGGCAGTTCAGGTACAGACAGGCTGATGATCTACATCGTTGGATAATTTATTTTCTGGTTTACCTCAACTAAAATCTAATTCATTATTTCTCCTACCATGGAAAATATAGAGTTTTACAATATTAACAGTTTTTGGAGAATATCAATTTTATGGAAATCAAAAAACACTGATGAAAAATTTCCAGTATAATTAACCTCACACACACAAAAAAATCATGGGTCAGACCTTCTGAAATCATGAGATTGGCTGAAATACAAGATTTTAAAATAATACATTCTGGGTCCTTTTCCTTTCTTGTTCTGGAGGCATTAACGGTCACAACTGCAAGCTTTTCTCCATGGCCTTAAACCTAGAAACTTTTTGTTTAAAAAAAAAATCCCAGACCCACAACACAGATCTTGCTTTATTTTGTAACATATTCAGGCTTTAGACTCTGTCGAAGTAATGTAAGAATGAATAGAAGTGATAGATGTTAACTTCTCCTCAATGGGCTCTTATTCAAACTGACAGGGCTAAAAATGCAGTTTGAAATATAATAGAACTATTTTTCTTTTTCTATCCTTAAAGTTTGTAAAATATAAATACAGATATTAAAAAAAACCAAACACTCCTTCATTAAATAGTTTTCAGTGAGTGTGTGAGGCTTGAATCTAGTTATTTACCTACAACAGCACAGGAGCATAATGAATATGTACTGACTTGCCCCTCAGGGCTTTTCTGAGTAGAGGATATCACTCCAGATGCTGTGGGCTTAAGTGCCTGACACTTTTGGACCACACCAATAAGTATCCAGTATTCTTATTTTTATCTATCTAGCTACAGCCATTGTGGACTTTGTACTCCATAAGTAAAGCTAAATAGCAATGAGGATATTTTTTCTCTTCTCTTTGCCACTTCTTTTCTTGAAACTGGGGGTATAATCAAAATGTCTCAGATACTGTATATTCCTGTGCTGAAGATTTCAAGTACTAACAACCTATGGCCACAGGTCTCAAATGCTTTTAGAGCCTGTACATCTCCTTGGATAGGCATTGGGAAAATAACAGGAGTAATAAACCTGGATAGGTGTAAAACTCAAAAGGAACAATACCATGAAATGGAATCTGGCCAGACCAGCTCTATCAAAAATACAAGCTCCTGCAAGGCTCCAACAACTAATCGATGTGCTGATATAAATCTGCTTTCGGCAGTTTGAAATTGCTCTATTAAAGAGCCCTGTTATTAGATATTCTTTTTTACATTTCCAATAAGCCTCAACTGCAGTTAAGCCTGCCACAGCTCTACTGAAGGAGAGGGGCTAGGAGGTGGGACAATGCTGTCACAGAGAGGATTGGAGACTGATTTCGAGAGTGCTAGCTGAGTCCTGCGCTTAGGTTTGTCAGCCTGGTATTAATCAAAAGCCAAATTCTCTCTGAACAAATGGAGGGCCTGTGTGACATGAGCTGTGGCTTATCAACGAAGGCGAGCCTTTGATTTTTGCAGGGTCTATTTTTGTTTAAGTATCCCAACGGTCCTGAGATAAGAGGGCTATTTTCCTTTAACTACTATTATATAGACTTGTTTTTGGCAAAGGCTGTAATGTTAAAACAGACTGGGAACTGGATGACAGCCTTCCCCAGTTATGCTGTCACAAATGGTCATGCATCTCCAAGATGCTTCCTTGCCAGCAGGAGGCTTAGAATTGCCAATTCTAATCAAAGGCATTAAGTCCCAAAGGCAATTGATACAATACTGCCCATCCACTGCAAGAGGTGCTGCCCGGCATAAGAACTTCCAGCACACCGCGCCAAACATGACGTCTGCCACTTCCTTTTAGCGTGAAGCCATTTGGAACATTTATGCTATTCCTCCCCCCCCACCAAGTGATGATATTGATGGATGGATAAGGTCCTGTATGTGGCACCCATGAGATACACAAACATACAGCTCAGTGAGGGTACGCTTGTGATGTTGATACAGCAGCGCTCATGTTGTAGTCTATTGTGAAGGGAGACTGCTTTTCAAAAGGCTGACAGGGTGCAGCTGTTTGCCTCTTTGGAAGCTGTTCCATTTCCTCTTGGATACAGACTCCCTGGGGAACTGCAGCATGGTGATTTGACATCGATAGCCATGCAGACTTAAGGGCAAGCAACATGCTTTCCAATTAATGGAGATCTGCACATAATTATGACAGATGTGTCCATCTATTGTTAGTGACATCAGTAGAGTAAGAAGGCATCAGACAGGAGTCTGTCATTGTTAGCTAGGATGACGGATGGAAATGGTTGCTAGGTGGTAGCTGAAGAACCTGTTAGGGCAGTGGTGGGGAAGTGGGAAGAAAGAGGGTGAGGTAGGGTGAAACAGCCATTCAGCTTTGGAGAGCAAAGCTGTAGACTTCACTTCTGGCTCTAAATAGTTTTTAAAAATAAACTATAACGTAGGGGTACACCAATACAGATTTTTGGGGCCAATACTGATAGCTGATTTTTAAAGAGGCATATCAGCCGATGCTGATCTGATTTCCAATACCAACCCAGCAGCTTGAAAAGCAGTGTCCAGCTGGTAAGTCTGTTGTGTTGGAAAGGGAGTCGGGAGGGAAGAGGTGTGGGGGGCCAGATCAATGCCCCGTGTGGTGAGGGAGGGAGTGGGGCTGGGGCTGGGGAAAGCACTGCCCAGCTGGGGCAGGAGGGGTGCAGGATGAAGCCGCAGCTTGTCTGAGGGGCATGGAGGGGAGGGCGGGGGGGAGGTGTTCCCACCACTGTGCAATGCTCATCCAGGAGCCACTCACCTGGTGGCTTGTCCAGCAGTCATCTGGCGGCTCCTGCTGCTGCTCCCACTACTTGTTCAGGAGGGCATAGGTGTGCCCCCAGATCTGTGCAGGGCACGTGGGGCTGGAGCTGTGCCAGACTGCGCTCAGGCTGAGCGATGGCAGTGCTGGGAGTGGGCCAATGGGAGCAGGCCAAAATTTGCAATAGCGCCCTCCCTCCCAAGTGCAGCCCAGCCCGGCCCCAGCCATGCCTGCTCCACCTGGTACAGCTCTGGGGGCATGCCACCCCCCCCATCCCCTTGCAGACGAGCAGCAGGAGCAGCAACAGAAGCCACCAGATGAATGAGCAGACACCAGATGAGCCACCAGATGAGCAGCTCCCGGGTAAGTAGTGCATAGCGGCAGGAGCCACACCCCTCTGAAGCCCCCCACATGAGCCGTGGCTCTGTCCCATGCCCGCCCCACCCCAACTGGGCAGTGCTTGCCTCAGCCCATCTCAGCCCCAGGCCCACTCCTTCCCTCACCACGGGAGGCATTGATCTGCCCTCCGACACGCCTTTCCTCCCCCCTCCCTTCCACCACAACAGACTTACCAGCTGGGCATTGCTCTTCAGGCTGCCAGGCTGTGCTCCTCACTGCCTACATGCTGCGCTCCAGCTGAGTATGCGGGGGCCATTTATCTGCCAAATTATTGGCCATATCCAGCCAATTTCCAATACAGACAAATGTCTTTATATCGGTGCTGATCCAATATCAGACTGATGTATCAGCGCACTTCTAATAAAATAGACTAACCAATGCAGAGGGGGTGCCCACTCTGAAGCATAGGGTACTCTGCATTCACGTCTGGTAATCTAGGTTCAAGTTAGGTTTAAGCTGCAGATGAGACTAGCTAAATGCCATGTTTTTACAACAGTATCTAATAAATGAATTAGACTGAGGTGCTTGAATCCTGTTTAATCATAAGAGGCATTTTTGTGTTAGGTTATTTTTAATTCCAAGGTTCATGAATGACAATTTGTTTCCACTGGTACATGCCTGCAGTTAACTCCACCTGAGAATTTTGTGTGCAGTTTCAGTATCAGTAATTGTATTTCAATCCTGTTGAAAGTGGCTATCCATTACTAATACACCATTGCAGTAGGAATTATACAAACACAGGGTAAGGGGCAGTCTGTGTCCCATAGGGATTACGCTCTAAACAGAAAAGACAGAAAAACTGTGGGAGGCGAAACAGGAGCATATAAGTTAAGGGTCTTCCCCAGTGCCACACAGCAGAACAGCAAAGAAAACCCAAGTTTCCTAGGTCCCAAGCCATAGCCCTGTCCACTAGTCTGTCTATTTATTGTGAATGCATATGAACACACGTATATACACACAGTGTGTTCATCTATAAATAGATATACAAATAAAAACTACAATAAAGCTGCAGCTAAGACTCACAACAGAAAAGTAATTACTGGAGTGCTAAAATCATTATAAAATTAAACATAATAAATTCTGAATTTCTTGGATTCAAGTTAAATTAAAGAGAAATACAAGTATGTTCTGGCTCAGAAAAGCACACTGTTGAGGTGAGCAAACAACCTTAATGTTGCATGAAGCAAAGCAATTAGATGCCTATGCCCAACAGGATCTGGTGGAGAAACTGATTTCCCTACATAACTCCACTAATGCTTTGATTAAAAGGTAAGAGTGCCCTAAATCAAGAATCCAGGTCTGGGAAATCAGGAGTCTATTTAGATACAGATTCAACTACCTCAAATCATCTCTTCCTGTACAACAAGTTGGCCCAAAACCTTGTATCTGAACATCCACAAGGTTTTTGTGGAGGAGAGTGTGAAAATCCAGGTCTAGATCCAAAGCCTGCAGTTTAGACCTATCACCAGTTTAATAGGCAGGATAAAAAAAATCACCCTGGAAGACCTTTGGGCACATCTTAAAAGGCCTAAACTGATGTTAATCCTCAATTCCACTTGCCATTCACCTGCACCAGACTGCAACTTAATAGTCTAATTAACCAAGAGGCCCTGCAGAGCAGCATTTCATGCCTACTGTTGACCTTGGGGGCCGTGACCTTGCAGGAGTCAATTTTATGAACAGCAAGCGCAGCAGAGTTAGAAAGTGCTTTAGGAATGCTTCATTCATTCAAAATAGAATTTCTGGCATCTGATTATTTAATAAAGCTGAATTCAGCATTGAAACAAAAACACTACAACCTTAAAGCATGAGAGCTGTTTCCTCTTTAATGGGCCTTTTATTGTCAGGATAGCTGAGCATTTGGAAAAATACTTGTGCATGATACATGCCTTCATTAAAGACACTCCAGCAAGTCACCAATTATGAAGTAGTCCCCAAGGACTTACATTATAATAACTGATGTAAGTTAGAGCAGGCCTGAGGCTGTTCTTTCTGTTAGCTGGATCCAGTTTGGGCCACACTCAGGAAGAGAAGCCAAAAAGATACCTTGGATCTAACTTGGATTCATCACCCAGTAAGTGTGCTGCCCTCACTCAGGACAGCTCCCAGTTCTCTACAGAAATGTAAAGCACACGTGAATTTTGCAGTGTAAACTCAATACCACACTGCAGCAACCACAGGCGGAAGGAGAACAAAAATTTTGGAGGAACTAACCATGTCCGCACATATGTGTGTGTACTCCCCCCATGGGAAAGTCTATGAGGGAAGGGGTAGGGGCTGAGACAAATGAGGCTGGGGCTGGGGCTGGGGCTGGGGCTGGGACCAGGCAGGGATCAGGAGACAGCAGAGCAGAGCCGGGATTGGGACCAGGGCCTGCTGCACCCATGCAGCCGCTGCTTCCCCCACACCCGGGGTCATTGCCCGGTGCTGGTAGGCCCCGTGAACCGCCGCTTCCCATCCCCACACTAGCCCCAGCCCCAGCCTCACACTGCCTGGGGGAGCCCAGAGCCGGGGCCAGAGTAGGGCCAGCTTCAGCTGCACCACTGGGCTGGAACTCCCAGGACTTGTCCTCCTTGAGTTGTCCCCAGAAGAGACCAGCACAGCTTGGTGGCTCCTCCAGAGGCATGGTACAGTGGAGCCAAGGAGGGGAAGGCAGCACGTGCCCCACCGATTGTTGAATGGGGAAAGGGCAGGCTTCAGCTACAAGCTAAGATCAGCCTCTGCTCCATGACTCTTGACTCGCTGTCGCTACTTGGCTCCCTGGTGCCATGCTTCTAGATGACCAGCCAGGCTCCAATTGCCCCACGACATGGCCCAGACGGGGCCCGATGCACCATGAATGTGGCCTGAGCTGGGCTGGGTCATGGGACAATCAGAGCCCAGTGGCTCATCCAGAGTTGGTGCGGTGCTGGGGAACCAAAGGGGGGGGCATATGGCTCCCCCAGTCTTTGTACGGGGAAAGGGCGGGCTACAGCTGTGAGCTGGGCTCAGCCTCTGCTCCCTGCCGCTATGTCTCTCTGCCAAAGCAGGATAGTGCCTTGGTGGGCTGGGCAGCAAGGCACATGGCACTGCACCGCTTTGAAAGCATCAGTGGCAGCAAGACGCAGAGGCAGGGATCTAAGGCTGGGAGCAAAGGCTAATCCCATCTCGCAGCTGCGGCCTCCCCTTGCACTATGTAAAGATTGGAGGGGCCATGTGCGCCACCCCCCCTCCCCCGGCTCCCCTGCACTGCACTGGCTCAGGATGAGCCGCGAGGCTCCGACTGTCCCACAACCGGCCAGGCCAGGGCCCCATTCACCACAAATCCTCACTGGGCTGGGTTGTGGGACAATCTTCACAATTCAGGAGGCAGCGGGACAAGGTGAATGATTCTTCCTGCCCCTACCCCACTCTCTCCTGCACTGTGGGGGGTCTTGATCTGCCCCCCACCCCACAAGCCCTAGAGCCATAAAGAAAGATTGGAAAAAACTTACCTGCCTGCAGCTGGGCTGGCTGCAACTGTGCAGGGTATGAGTGTGCCCACCCCTCTCCCCCTGCTGCAGCAGCCTGTGGCTGGGCTGCCATACAGCCCTACCTGCTTCCCTGTGTTTGTGGGAGCTGAACCCGGTTAGCCTCCCCCCACTTCTGCTGCCTATGGCAGCAGCTACAGACTGGTCAAAGTTTCCACTAACAAAACACCCCGTGAACTCAGCTTCACAGCATCTGATGAACTCAAGAGTGACACCTTTCTGAACTTTGCACTTAATTTCTATTAAGAGTTTAGAAGAAGACTGGGAGGTATCACAGGACAGTTTAACAAGGTTGATAAGCACAGTTTCAAAGCACAGTTTAAGAAGCTGCAAATCCACCCAGGAAGCCTGGAATGATTAAAGCTAGCTTATAGCTTTTTCTCTGTTTTATGATTTCTTACATAATAGGCATGCATTTACTCTGACCTAAGATTACTCTGGAGTAAGCTATTCCATTGTAAGCATTTTCGGGCAGGTGTCTACACATGCAGAAATTAGGAAGCAGATTTGCACCCAGTTTCCTATAGCCCTGAAATGAGCTGCTGCCAACACCGGAGGGAATGCTAGGCTCTGGGTGCAGCTGCCAGCATTTGGCAGCCGTCTTCAAAGCCAGCCACACACTCTGCTTTCTGGCCAGCCCCTTCCTTGCCCAGGAGCAGTGTGCCAAGTGCAGGGGCAGCACGTGACAGCTCTCTCCTTGCTCACTCTGCCTCTCTGCATCATGGCTGCTTCAGCCCCTGCCACTGGCAGCAGTGACCAGTGCCCTGCACTCCTACTGGCCATGGTGCTCGCCTTCCTGGTCCCAGCAGGCATCCTCTGCCCAGGCCCCCAGACAGCTGTGCACCTCCTAGTGGGGGCCAGAGCACTGGGTGTGGGAAGTCCTGGCCAGTCACCTCCGCCAACACTTCCCGCTCTAGCTTGCCTGCACTGCTGCCCATGGACCCCCAACCCCAGCTGTCCACCCCCAGCACTATGCGCATTACAGACACGTGTCAAAAATACAAGTCTTTATTTACCTCATATCAAACAGACACCCTCTCTCGCCTCCCTCCACAATAAACAGAGCCCCTCCACCACCCACCTCACCTACCAACAATAAAAAAAACCCTCTTCCCTGTGCAAACTATTTACAAAGTGATTTTGGAGTGTCCCAGAGTGGGAGACCATGTGCTGGGGGCACTCAGGGGGCAGAGCCCACAGGAAAGTGGCCAGCACACTGGCTTCTGGCCATTCCTGTGTGGGTCTGGATGCCATGGTGAGTGCGGTGTGTGGGGGGCCTCTCCTAGGGATGACAGTGACTGGAGCTCTTCCAAAAGGGGCAACTCTCCCTCTGGAGGGCTGGTGTGCAATCCTAGCACAGTTTCAGGCAGATCTAGCTCCATCCCTGTGCAGAGCTGGGGTGAGTGGCAAAGCTGGGCCCAGGCAGCTCAGGCCCGACCCTTGTGTACATGTCATGAGGATTTACTTCAGTTTAATTCTCCCTAAATTGAAGCGGTGTTTTTAAAAACCCACCTCTTCCATTTAGGGAGAATTAAACCAAAGTAAACCCCTGTAGCATGTACAAGCAGCCACTGAGACTTGTTAATTTAACACAGAGTCACTAACATAAAAAAATTTGGGGGTAACAGTACTATTCCACTTCACTGTATGATCTGGCTTTCCGGATGCAAGTAGGAAATACATTTTTACTTTCTAGGTAGTTTGTCCCTTTAAAAGCCACACTAAAATGATATTCCAATATGAATTTATGTTTCTCTGCTTATCTGTTTCCTCTGTAGTTGCTCAGTTTTCCTGGCTAGAACAGTTCCATATACATTTAAAATATCAATCTAATCTGTCCATAGAGTATTGATTTATCAGCTCCATCTCTGTGTCACTATTGAATACCTTCAGAAATCTGCCAAATACGCCTATCCTTTCCACTACTTCTATCAGTCCTCTAGCCTCAATGTCAGCTCATCTATTGATCTGAAAGCAGCACCGGTCTTCCAGTCTACTAACTCTCTCTCTCTACTTCATATTATAGATGTGTTTTTAATTGGCACTGAAACTTTAATGATAAAATGCAAGATTCCCCCCCTCCCTTCTCTTCCCACCAAATAGTATTCTTTGTAACAGCCCAGATACAACTAAAATCGATGGAGTGGAAGGAAAATAAAGTAGAACAGGAAGGATAAATACAAGTGAAAGAATGAGGGGTTTTTTGTGCATTTGTTTCTCACAGAGTTTATATTTATTATGCATTTAAGCTGGAATTATTCAAATGCACCTCAGTGAGCTAGGCATTCAAATTCTACTGAAAATCAGTAAAAAGTAGGCAGGCACCTTCTTTCAAACCCTTGGACACTTCCAGCTTCATAAAACAGGTACTACCCCATCCTTTCATCCTCAGTCTATGGTGATATAAGGTCCCTTGTCCAGAAATACTTCCTCTTTACTCACATTTAGATTCTTTCTGTTCTGGTATATTTGCTCACTACACTAGCTTTTCGTGTAGTGCATGTAGATAATTTCCATCAAAAAGTAGCTAGACAAATGGTGAGTTACTGATAGGCATTCATCTAGGCATAAAATTACTCTAGGATTAACTCCCTTTTATTGTTTCCTTGCTTTCCACTCTCACTCAACTCCTATTTTACCCACCCTATTACATGCTGTCTAACTAAACTTTCAGAAGTGAAGGTTGTCCTTTGCTTACATCTCTTGCTCTTTAGTGGAGTCAGTGGTGTCTAGAAACTGACACAGCAGTACCATGCAGTGATTCCAGCTAGAGATAAATGGCTCTTTTTACATGTCATCCTGTTTGGATAATGAAAAGGTTATCAGGGGAATCAAGAGACAAGCAAACACATTAAACCCCTCCAACTTCCATTTTTCTGTTCGTAATTCTGAAGTTTATTTTTAAGATCAGGGTGTGTGAAGTTGTGATACTTTCTTTAAGTGTTCACAGTTTAGAGACATTTTCATCTTCATCTCAGTGGGCCAGACTTTTGCTTGGGTGACCGCAAAATGAAGTTAGAGTTTATTACTTAAAAGTATTTGTTGTTTGTTTGTTATTTTTTTCATGCAAACAGGTACTAGGACAGACAGTTATCTGAATAATCTAAGCAAATGGCTATTTTCTTAGCAAACATGATTTTTTTCAGAGGTGCCAGAGGTTTGTTTCCATTTTGTTGGCAAAACCAGTGAGCTTTCCTTAGCTTCATGCAGGCAACTGGTTATGCCCTACAGGGTTTTATGCAAGTTTTTTAAAGGATTTTAAGAGCTCTAGGTAAGCCTTTTTGATTAAAAAAGTGAAATTGATTAAATTATGGAATTAACAACCTATTCATATTCAAGAAAACAGATCAATTTCTGTTTTCAAATCCCACTGGGAAAGTTTCTGTTTCCAGTGGTTTTCATTGCACTGACTTGCAAAGCACCCCAGGGCTTATTGTGAAATGTGCTATAGAAATAAGCCTGGTTTATACTATTAAGTTTTACCAATATACTGATTGGGTATGATGTAAATGCGAAATGACACCATTTTGTTTTGACTTCCATTTCAGCATTTCAATGGGACAGTGTTTCGTTTAGAGTTTTATTTCATTTCGAAGCACTGTCCTGTTTTGTTTTGTCTGAACCAATTTGCTGGTTCACCCATAGGCTATAATGGGGAAGCACCAAACTGCCTATAACTGTCATTTCTTTGCAGAATTGGATGAAAACAGCAGGGATGGTAGCCCCCTCTGAGGGCATGAGGTCTGCCAAGTTTCAAGGAGTTTGGTGCACCTCAAGATGCTGACAAACAAAACTTGTGACATGTGTGGCTGTGTGTGTGTATGTGCGCGCGCACGCGTGCCCATGCATGTGTTAAGGTATAGCTATTTTTCTGTCCCTGCCCCAGAGCCCTGGGATTGGGAGGGACCTCAGGGAAGGATCACAGTCACTGGCCAGCTACATGGTCAACATGAGAGCAGTCCTTCCCTCCTCTTCCCCCTCCCTCTCCTTAGTTTCTGTTTATCTGCAAGCAGGCCCAGCTTCAAAACTCAAAACATTTTGAAACTTTTGAAATGTTCTGACAGCCCTTGTTTCATTTCAAGGCTGTTTCAAAGCCTTTAGTTTCTTTTCAATTTCGCTGTCTCGAGCTCAAAACGAGTCAAAATAGTGTTGAAATAAAACACCCAGTGACATTTCGCACAGCCCTATTAAATATATATATATAGTGTAGTTAGACTGATAAAACTCCTGGTACAAATTCATTAATACCAATACTTGTATATTTATTCCCTTTCCAATGCAAAAATTACTATAGCTTCATAAAGCACCTATATACCAGTGTAACTACCCACAGTGGGGGGTATGCTGCTTCAACTATCTTATATTTAGAGTAGTACAGCTCTCTATGCAGACAAGACAGACCTTAGGCTGTGGTTCTGTTATAAATCCTGCCCCTGTCCAGACCTCCATTACTTCAGTGAGTTCCAAAGAGAGCTCATTGCAGGATCAAGGTCTTTGTAATTATTTTATATATATAAATGGAAGGCTGTTTGCACAGAATTTTGCACTTGGATTCTTTACGCAAAAGGAAGCCACAGAAGTTTGATTGGCTTTAAATCATTTCTTAGCTCTGCTTTTCTTCAAATAAAAAAAAGGTGGGGGATGTGGTTGAATGGGGAAGGAATTAAAACTATATCAGCAAAAATGAACCATCATAAAAAATAACACATGCAGGAAAAGCAGCTGTACTTTGGACTAAACGTAAAAATCCCTGATAATTTTAACGCCCCCTCTCTGGATCCTGTGGGAAAATAACAAAGAGCAGGATGTCAGATTTATTCTTTATGCTTTACTGTTCAACAAAGCAAGTTTATATCAATAAAAATTGCAGCATTGTGTAGTCAGCATTCTTCAATGGATATGTTATCCAGTAGTCTGGATGCCAAGGGTATGTCCATATGGCACAAGTGCTGTGCAGCAACATCCCAAACTAACTCTGCACGCATTAGCCCCACAATCAGAAGCAGTAAAGCCATGTTAGTGTGACACTGCAGGCACTGCTTCTCAGTATAGCTCACTAGCCGCAGGAGTAGCAGTGCAATAAGGAAGGTACCCTGTTTCCAGTGCCTGAGCTAACTTGGCCATCTCTGCACAGCACTCGCTGCCTCGCATCACATAGACATAAAATATCACAGAGAACAAAAGGGATGTGTCTGTTAAATATCCTCAGAACAGGATCCTCAGATTGTCCCTCTTTGTAGGGACAATCCAATATTGTATTTCTTCTCCTGTACACTGACAGGGGATCCTTTTCAGAGTTGGTCTAAGTGACTGGAACTCCAGCGGAGCCCTCCTGTAGGGGACAAACAGCAGTCTTTGGCTGCTCCTACTCCTGAGATCTCTTACCCACACTACCATGTCCTATCCCCACAAATGCATTTTGTACTCGTCCACCCTCTGTTGGCCCACCTGAGGTCAGCTATTCTTATTTGGAAGGGACTGTGGATTTCCTTATTTATGACCTCTCCGGTGCCCTGCCCCACTGTTCCCACTTCCCCCCTAGACTCCACGGAGAGAACTTTTGTGATGGGTCACAGCAATCACAATGAAGTTGGGTATGTAGTAATGGATCCCACACATCCAGGCAGACTAAACAGAAGAAACTTTGCATGACATTATAAACAAAAATGATATAAAACTTTTTGCAACATGAGAAAAACTATGGGTTAATACCAATGTTTGCAAACCGTCCATGATCTCAAGTCATACAAAGCAGAGAAGGTACTGAGAAAACAAAGGCCTCAAGGTGTCAAAAAAGTAAGAAGGGGTGGAAAAAAAAGCAATGCTGATCAAAGATTTCAAGCCTATGGCCCAGGCAAGGCTCAGGAGCACAAGGATGTGCTGTGCTAAGCTCTACAGAATTACTCGTGCAGAGGTTCCCTTTGATGGTTTCTGTGCAAACAAGAATTATGGTCATAGATGTTCTACCCTTACAAAACTGTAGGGGACATATACAAGGGGCCTGGAGAGCACTTCCTTTAAGCAACATGAGGAATGGTCACCATTGATTTTCTAGGCTTCTTACCTCTGTGGCAGTTTTACTCCCAACTGCTAATGTGTGGTGAACCTGGCACTATGTTCTGAAGAGGAGATAAAGCAAAGGAACTCTGGGACTGAACCTATAAGGATAAAAGAGTACTCATCTCTAGCCAGCTCATGTGCACATAGCTCCTCAAAGGCTCAGGCATTCAAGTTTGCAAAAGGTTTCATCAGATATTTCTAAATATTTGCTGTGGTCTGACAAATCCCAAGAAAGTGGAAAGTTGTGTCCCTTCCCCACTTCCAGAACAACACATACTGAAGTGGGGCATGGGAGACCAACGTCCTGTTCCTAGTTTTACTATTATCCTTCTACTTACAGTATATCTATGCTGTAGTCAAAGATGTGACTGTTGTTCATGTAGATGTATCCAGGCTGCCTTTAAGCCAGTTGGCTTGGGTCATGCTAGCAGAAGGAAACCCGGTCTGGGTTAAGTACCTGAAGGCTTCCCAAGCAGGTTTTGCAGCTTTTGAGTTTCCTGCTGCTCCCACATTTGTACCTGAGCTAACTACTGTTAAGGTAGCATGGGTATGCCTCCATGAACTGCAGCCACCTCTCTGACCATGACAAAAAAATACCCTTAATAACTTATACCCCCCCCAATAAAACAGTACCTCACTGCCTCACACTCTTCTAATGCATTTCTCTGACACCATAACTATAAAAAATATGAATCCCATTTTGAAGATGGTAGACCTAGCCACAAACAGTATGCCCAAGATCACACAGGAAGACTTTGGCAGAGCAGGGAGTTGGCCCAGGCCTTCAGAATCTCAAACTAGTACCGCTAACCACTGGACCTTGTCTGGATGCAGCCATAGTGTGTAAACTAATAGTTTCCAACTAAACCACCTCTATCTTGTTTTCTTTTTTAAATTAACACACTGGTGCTTAACCTACTGGCCCCACAGACCAGATGAGTGGTGAGGGACCAGTCTGCAGACCCTATCTGATCCCACACACTAGTATTGGACCACACATAGTCTCAGCTAGCCCTGCACCTTCTTTGTCTGGCCCCAGGTGCTAGGATAAGGGCCTCAGGGTCCCAAGCTGCCCATGGTCAGTCCTGCATGTTGGCATTGGGGGCCCAGGGCCCCATGCTGCCTCCTTCTGCCCTAGTAAATCAGGATCAGGCCCCACACTGCCTTGCATGCACAATCTAGCACACAGGGTCACAGCCCATAGGGCTCCCCATGGACACATGGGGAGCCCCATAGGCCAGATGACATGGAACCAGAGGCCAGATCTGGCCCCTGGGGCAGGGGTTGAGCACCCATGCATTAGCCCAACTAGGAATTTTCCAAGAAAACCTCTTTATGTTTCCATGGCCAGAGTCCTTTTCAGTTTAGGGCACCAACCTGAGTGGACACAAGGATGACAGACAAAGATGAGCAGAAGCAGCAGGCAGATTGGCTGAATAAATGAATTTTTGCAAGTTGCTTGCTCAGCTGCTCCATCAGTGACAAAACTGCCAGCAACTTTAATGGGAGGCAGGCGCAGCCCCTAATTCCGGACAGTGCAAATATTGAAACAGCATGACACAACAGCTTGTAAAGAATCAAGCTGAATGGCATAGAAATGTTTCTACCTAGCCCCAACCCCAAATGGAGCGGACCCCTTCTAATTAATCATCTATATTATGAATCTTTCCCCACTACTATAAAAAAAAGAGCAGAATAGCAATAAGGTGCCAGCATTCCAGTTAAGACCTCACAGTCTGCATTAATACGTTGAATAGAGGCATCAGGATACCTCTGGAGTTACAAGCTCAGGCTTTCCTTCAGTGCAACTTCATGTTCCTACTTCGCACAAAAGGAATGCATTTCTTCCAGGATAATTGTTTTGTTTTGTTTTTAATTGGTCACTTGTGCTCTTTTGTCAATATCCCAAACTGATAAATTCAAAGCTGCCAAACCAACATTTGAAAGAAGAAAAAATAAAGCAGTATTCAATCCATAAGGCACAAAGAGTAACATGCATGGCCTGTAGGGTAAACATCCTTAGATGCAAGTGGAATCTTGAGTTCCTATCCTGCAGCTGCTTCTTGCACAGAGGTCACTAGGGAAGACTTATGGATGCCATAGCTATAGGATCAGGGCTATTGTGGACAAGTCCTTATGCTCACAGTTGGGGTCAAAATATGCACTCAAATAGCTGCATGTAAACGTAATGCAGCTATGAGGATTCAATGAAGGCACTTTAGATTTCTACCTAGTATTATAGAGGATAGAATGTGGCCCATGGCATTTATGCCTGACTTTCTAAACATAAAGAGAAAAGTGCATTTGGATGAGACATGCTAGTACAAAATAGTTTCTCAGTACTGCTTACCTGACTGATTATAGGATGGGTAACTGGCTGAGACAGGGTCATATAATTATGTCAGCTGAAAGAGAGACACTTCAGTATACAAGCAAGTGTGATGCTGCATCTTAATATACCATATTTACTTGAATATAAGACAAGCCAGAATATAAGATGACCCTCCAATAATTAGATTCTATATATGGAACAATTATAAATTCATTATAATGTTCCAGGTATGGAATCTAATTATGGAGGTTTGCCGTGAATCTATCCCTCTCCCACTGCTACAGCGGGGAAAATAAATCTGGGGGTAGGGGGGGTCAGGTAGTCCCTTTCCTCTTTGCCTCTCCTACTCTCTTCCTTCTCTCAGTCCCCCACCCTCTTACTGTCAGACCCTGTTCTCCATGAGCACATGGAAACGAGAAGCAAAATCTGAAAACACTGAGCTTAAAATAAACATAGCTCTAGTGATTTACCTATAGTACCCAGAGACTTAGTTCATCCAGAATTGATGCATTTTACTTTTTTTGCAACTGCTACATGCTTTAGCACAGGTACTCTAAAAACACGCTTTTAAGCAACACTTTTGTACAGATTTATATGTAGTACAAATTACGCATGCTATTAGTCCAAAGCCAAAAGACTTAGGATTTACCACATATTTCATTGGTCTGGGCATCAATAGAGTCAACAGCATTTCAGTCCATGGTGACTCCCCAGCTCAACACTTCTCAGTATATGTATGTACTCCAGATACCCATCCACAAAGGATCCATGTACTAACAAGCCCTGCATTCATTCATGACTCCAACCTGGGGTTCTTGTTATGAGTCCACAGGTCCTCCAAAGTGTATATATAGATAAGATGCAAGGCAGCCTGGTCCAACTCCACCTCATGGAGGGTGGGGCTACCCTATCACATGCAAGAGGCTGAGAGAGGGGGCAACAGGAATTCTGGGTGAACTGTTTTCAGCCCACTTATGGTGATGTTTGCCGAACAGTTAAGGCTGGTGGAAAACAGGAATCTTTGAAAATGGAAAAGAAAGCTGCAGCTCAGCTGTGGGAGTGAAGAGGAAGTCAAAATGTATGAATGTAGTGGCTCACAATGACTTGGAAAAGAGTCAGTGCTGAGGGTGACTGCACTCCATGGTTACTACCCCATATCTTATTCAGATAGGCTGTACTAACCCATTTTTGTGATAGGTTTCCATCAGCATACTTGTCCCATGTGGACCATGTATTTTATGGTCATGGTCAGTGTTAGATACACTTAATCAAGTTCATAGTTGGTTTCTATTGCTAAGCACATGGTGCGTCTGGCAGCCATTTAATGATAAACAGTGTATTAAGTTTCCTTGTATGCATATGTAAGAGCAGGGACTTTTCCCCCATGCACCTCATCTTGTATTTGAGTAAACATAGATGCACAGATAGATTCATAGATGTTAGGGTCAGAAGGGACCTCAATAGAACATCAAGTCTGACCTCCTGCATAGACAGGAAAGATTGTTGGGTTCAGATGACCCTAGCCAGATGCCCATCCAACCTCCTCTTGAAGACCCCCAGGGTAGGGGAGAGCACCACCTCCCTTGGGAGCCCATTCCAGACCTTGGCCACTCTAACTGTGAAGAAGTTCCTCCTAATGTCCAGTCTAAATGTGCTCTCTGCTAGCTTATGGCCATTATTTCTTGTGACCCCCAGGGGCGCCTTGGCAAGTAGAGCCTCACCAATTCCTTTCTGCGCCCCCATGATGAATTTATAAGCAGCCACAAAGTCACCTCTCAACCTTCTCTTGCGGGGGCTGAAGAGGTCTAGGTGCCTTAGTCTCTCCCCGTAGGGCTTGGCCTGTAAGCCCTTAACCATACGAGTGGCCCTTCTCTGGACCCTCTCCAGGTTATCCACATCCCTCTTGATGCATGATAAAGTGCAGTTAGCTTTTCTGATGACTTTGTCACACTGATGACTCATGTTCATCTTGGAGTCCACTAGGACTCCGAGATCCCTTTCCGCCTCTGTGCTACCAAGCAGGTCATTTCTTAGGCAGTAGGTGTGCTGGACATTTTTCCTCCCTAGGTGCAGCACTTTGCATTTCTCCTTGTTAAATTGCATTCTATTGTTTTCTGCCCATTTGTCCAACCTGTCCAGGTCTGCCTGTAGTTGTTCCCTGCCCTCTGGTGTGTCCACTTCTCCACACAGTTTTGTATCATCCGCAAACTTGAACAGAGTACACTTCACTCCCTCGTCCAAGTCACTGATGAAGACATTGAAGAGTATTGGTCCAAGGACCAAGCCCTGCAGGACCCCACTACCCACTCCCTTCCAGGTCGATACCGACCCATCCACTACCACGCTCTGGGTATCACCCTCTAGCCAATTTGCCACAAACTGGACTGTATAATCATCCAAGTCACAGCCTCTTAACTTGTTCACCAGTATGGGGTGTGATACCATATGAAAGGCCTTCCTGAAGTCTAAGTAAATGATATCAACCCCTACTCCTGTGTCAAGGTGTTTTGTAACCTGGCCATAAAAAGAGACTAGATTAGTCAGGCATGATCTACCTGCGACGAACCCATGCTGGTTTCCCCTCAGCATTATTTATACTGCGGGCTCTCGCATATATGAGCCTTAATAATCTTTTCAAAGACTTTGGCAAGGATGGAGGTGAGACTAACTGGCCTAAGTCAGAGCAAAAATTTTGAGTATATGCTGTCAGCACAGAAGAGGTTAAGCTGACATGCGTGGTTTGACTCTGTGAGTGGAAAATTCCAAGGCTCACCCAGCCCGTGCCCCCTGGGTGACCTGCGGAGCTGTCAATCATTGTTGACCTACTTTCCCCACAGACCATGCTCAGACTGTGTCAGCTTCTGACTGAGAGCATGCTCAGTCAGAACCTGACATGAGGTGATCAGACTAGAAATTTCTCTGCGGAGAGCACCCTGATTGGCTACTAAATTCGTATAAAAGTTCTGTGAGCCCCTCCCTCAGGGGGGAGACCGCGTGGAGACAGAGGGTGCTGCTGCAGGGACTGTCTCTCAGTCAGGCTCTCAGGCCTATTGATCTCTTCCCTCACTCGGCTTTCGTATTGCTTACGGCGATCGTATTGCGGTTTTGTATTCTCAGCTTCTGATTTACCTCGGTATTGACTTTCGGCTTACGATTTTGGATCACCCTTTGGACTTTGTTTTAACCCTGCTCCGGATCATCGACCTCGGCTTCCTTCTTTGACTACGACTCGGCTCAACCCTCTGACCTGACGTCTCCGCTTCATCACCTCCTGGCTTCAGACCTCGGCTTTCTCATTCGACCACCCGATTGTCCATTACCTTGGACTGGCGTCACGCGACTCATCGGTTCACGTGTTACAGTTTTCGTTTTATTGTTTGTATTCCCACTTAATGAGCTGTTGACCAGCCCTGGGACTAGGTCTTCGGACTGAACCTTGTGGGCCAACAGACCCCTTTGTTGTTTACTGTTGTTCGTTCCTAACTGTAACTGAAGACTTCTCTGCCTACGCCAAAGCGTAAGTCAAATAAATATTTGCATTTCACCCCGCTCTGGTTCCACCTCTCCTGACTCCACGCCAATAATCCCACCTGTCCATGCCAATAGCCACCACCCGGCCAACCCACTGTGACCGCAACCCTGAGCTTGGCTTGCCAGCTCTGCCGGGCTCTCCATCCCGCGACAGCCTATAGTTGCCTGGATCCTCCTTCCTCCCATTCTTGAAAATAGGGACCACATTGGCCCTTTTCCAGTCCTCCGAGATCTGTCCCCTGCACCATGAGTGCTCAAATATTCTTGTCAGTGGCTGTGCAATAACATCAGTCAGTGCCTTCAGCACCCTCGGATGGATGGAGCTCATCTGGGCCCACCGACTTAAACACGTCCAGTCCTTTCAAGTGACTCTGCAACATCTCAGGGTCAATGCTTGGTAATCTGGTGCCCAGCTGTTGCCTCTCTACAGTCCCATTGTGAGACTTGTCTTGCCCCTCATTTAGGAAGACTGAGGCAAAGAACTCATTGAGGAGTTTAGCCTTGTCCTCTCTGTCTGTCACCAATTACTTTTGCCCATTCAGTAGTGGTCCTATTCCACTCTGGGCCTTCCTTTTACTCCCTATATATCTGAAAAACAATTTTGTTTATCCTTCACTTGGGATGCCATCCTCACCTCCATGTTAGCTTTGGTCTTTCTAACTGCCTCCCTACAACTGCAAGCTGAGGAGGTATACTACTCTTTAGTAATCTTTCCCTGTTTCCACTGCTTATATGTCCCCCTTTTTGCCCTTAGGCTGCTCTGGATTTCTCTAGTAGGTTGACTCTTGCATCAGCACTCTTGCTCCCATTCAGCCACATGGACTGCTTTCCTTATCACTGCCGATCAGTGTGCCCATGAAAGCTGTAGCAGTTGCTTCCATTAAGGGTACAGTATAGGTTTATTCAACAACTTCAACTGTCATTCATGTGAGGCAGCGTAGCAGTGGAAATGATAAAGATTTAGTGTGGCCAGTCAACTGCCTGCAGCAAGTGTACTATAAGCCATTATTTGGAAATCATGCTGTAGCCCACTTTAGGCCAAACCCAAACCTGAAATCCAGTTTCATGCAGGAGGAGTAGAATTAGGCACTCTGAGACAAGGCAGGGAAAGAAAAGGAAATAATCTATTTCCAAAGGTTGCAAAGTTGCACAGACAATTTGGAGGAGCTTGGATGAACCTAATGCTATGACTTTGCTCTGTAGTAATCTCACACATACTTTGTCTCTGTACAACATGGAGAACAGGCAACTTCCACACAACCCAGTGAACTTGTTAGACAGAAATGTTCTGCTACAAAGGGCCTTTTGGGGTAGATTTAACCCTTAGTAGAAAACACTAAACAATATTACTGTCCCAGACACTGAAGTCAGTAACAATTTTCTTAAGCACTAAGCACTGGATCAGCTTTGTTCTCTTTGCAATCTGTCATATATCTCTAGACAGATTCCCTAATACCTCTTCTCTGCCATCTCAGAAGCCTCCCCCTTCCAAATTAGGTTTACCCTTCCAAACTTAGGCCCGCCCCTAGGGAGCCACGTGACCAGAGCTGCAGAATTCCCACTGACTCTAGTTGAAGGGGATTAGGTCCGTACTGAGCACTTTTGAAAAACCCGCCCTTAAATTTCTTGGTCTTCAATTACAGTATTTAGGGCAATGATCTTAAAACCTGGAATGTCACTTCTCAGAGTTCATGTTATTTGACTATTTTCCTTGTTCTTTTACTGTTTTTTAGGTTTCTTGACTGCTGCAGGAAATAAACATCTTGGAGCCAGAGGGACTATGAAGTAAATATGGTACAAAAGTAAAAGCCAATAAGAACACTTTCCAGTTTTCCCTGGGGCACAAAAAGATGTGTCCAGCAATGTTTAGAATAAAAATAACATTTTAAAGCAATATGAATAACAGAAACCATCAAAATGCAGTTACTTTAATTCACGGTTTTAATGTATTTATTTCTTTCAATTAGGCTACGATGGCTTTAGTTCATTAACTAGTTAATAAGGTGAATTAGATAATGTTTGTGCAGCAGTTAGTGCTCTCATTTTTGAAGTGTGTGCAAGATCTATTTACAAGAAAAGTGTTGCTGTTTTCATGGATGGATTCCTATATTGTCTGCCACACATTTATGCTGTTATGGGCCAGTTTCTGATTTCCTTATTCATGTTGAGTTGCAACCAACTCCAAGAGTGGCAGCTGCTATTTGTGCATCCCCTCAAATTCGGCTACCAGGGCTGGATCTGTATGGTTTAGAGTAAGTTCCAAAACCAGCGACCTTTGAAGGGCTTTTATCCTGCCTGATGACTGTCTCCTCTTCACTAATCCCACCACCATTTGAGAAATGCCACAAGAAATCAATGAGTTGTAAAAAAGCTTGGGGTCCTTGAAAATAAAACAGCTTTGTTTATGTTCTTCACTATGAATTTGCATGTCCACCTTTGCGTGGTGGAGTTGGGGGGAGTCTTTTTTTCTTTTCTTTTTTTGGTAACTGTGTACTCAGTTCTAAATCTTGAACACTGTGCACTGGGCTAGTCAGAAAGACAGACAGATAGATGTTCCAGTGCACAGTATTCAAGATCTAGGAGAACTGAGTATACCGTTGCCAAAAACATTTTTAAAAAGACTCCCCTGCCTCTTCCCCATGCAAAGGTCATATGTGGATGCTAGCATAGGGCATGCAAATTTAAATTAAGAACATAAAACAAGCTGTTTTATTTTCAAGGACCCCAAGTTTTCTTACAACGACTGATTTCTCATGGTGCGTGTGTGTGTGTGCGTGTGAGAGAGAGAGAGAGAGATCCAATCAAGGTATCACTTGAGTGATAGGTGGGGCTGTTGGGGATTGATATTATTATATTCTTAACAGAGCTATTTCTCTCTCTTCAGTCTTTGACTTCTTTGCCAGTCTCAGTTAAACTCTTCAGGAGAGACTGCTCTCATTTTAAATTCTTACTGTTCACTGGTATATTTTAGTGGTGCCCAAGTAAGCACTGCTTCTACGTGGTAAGTGGGTTACTGTGAACTCCCTTGTCAAGTTTCCTGAGGGATTAAAACGTACACTGAGGATGTGAAAACTGTTTTTTCAGGTGGAGCAATCAAATGTTTCTTATTTTTTTGACCACATTTATCCACCCAGAGTGTCCCCTGTGCCCCATGTCTCCTAATTAAAAACATATGGAAGATGCGGCTCTTGGGTAGAGGCAAGGGTGTGAAGTTCTTGTGAAGGAGACAATACAGAATAAACACCAGGGTAAAAGACAAGTAAATAGATTATGTCTGCTTTGGGAAGTTGGATGCATCAGTACATTTGGTACTCTGCTTATAGGCAAAGACGTCTATCTCAGAGTCAGTTTTCCTCTTTTTAATTACACTACCATGCCACAATGACTTGCAATGTGAGTAATTCCTCAGCATTTGTCTTTGCCCTGGGTAAGTTAAATGTCCAAATGACAAAGACACCCAAACCACATACCCTATCCTCTGATGGAAGTCAGAGGATTTTTTTGCTGTTGTTTTTCTTGCTATTCCTCCTATTGTATAATGCACAGACATAGATAAGTCAGGACATCAAACTCTTGTCTGTCTCTATCTAGCAGGACATAGGGCAGTGATAAGCAGAAAACTGGACATTAAAAGAAACCTCAAAACATTCTGTAATTGTGGAAGATTCCTCCCTATTATATGTTTCCCTTGTTCTCGTTAGTGATCCAATTCATGGAGTTTCCACTCCTTCGCTTCCTTCGTCTACACCCTCCAACCCACACACACTCACTTTGCCCTCTGAACTGAAGCAATGATCTGTTCCCTGTGATTAAATTAGCGTAAGTAATAAGATATCATAGAACTGATTGATTTCCCCAGCAATGGTTATTAACCAGCTCAATTCAGAGGCAAGCAGGGCCATTATTCTAAACATTGATTCCTGAACAGGATGGCAGAAAAAGAGAATTCTCAGATATTATGTCTGTAACCTGAATGCCAGCACCTCGGTCCAAAATAAAAGGTCTGGGTCCCAGCTTTTTCCAAAGGACCATCACCTCTGTAGATAACAAGAGACATGATAGTTCTTTGCACCAGCCATCCTGTGCCACATTATCACACAACACTTCTAGAAGCTGCCTCCTTTCTTCTTTTAACCTCCCTTTTAGGCTCTTTTTCTGACCTAGGGAGTCCTGCTAGGATCTTCCTATTCTCTGTCACTCTCTTTCTCAGACCATCCACATGAGTGTCTCAGGATAAATGAGGTCCATTTTCAGTGTGGTTGGGTCACTGACAAACTTGGTACCCCCTAGCTAAATTAGAAGTCATCCACCTCCTTCCCAGATAATTAGAGTCCAGATGAAAACACCATGTTTCTATCCCCAAACTCACATCAGGCAGGCAACTATCGCTGGCCTTTTTCTTCTCAGGGCTTCCTGAGTTCTGGGTTATTGCTTCACCCCATTAGGTAAAAGTATGAAGCAAACCTGCAGACACACTAAAGATATGCCTACATTGCTCAGTTGCAGCACCAGCCAGTGCCAGACTGACACACCATGCACATGCTACTTCCCAAACAGAAAGTGTTGTACCTGCCTTTCAATGCTGCATACACAGATTATTGGTGTGTACTCAGTGCCACAGATACAAAGCTACACTGCTTCTAGTTCAGGCGGTAGCGCGTACAGAGCAAGCAGCATATCTCAATAGTGCTGACTGGTGTTGTAATACTGTGGCATGAGTCTACAGCTCTTTTTAACCTGGTAGATTCAGCCTGCCCTATTTCTCTTTCCCAGTGCCTTTATCTATACTTGCAACCCTACTTCCTGCTATGATCTTCTTTGCCTTTGGCACAGGGTGACCACAGACAGCTATGTCTATAGTTTCAATTCAGTGAGGCCCCCAGTTTCCCCCTTGAAGGAGGGTAAAATAAAGCCTACCTTCCTGGGTCTTCTCTAGCTCACACTCATTGGGTTCTGTGCTAAGAAACCTCCCTCCTCTCCATATACTTGGCTTCAGCCTCCCCCTACTCCCCCCAAGAACTGCTGATGACCCCACTTTTGGCGTTTCCTCCCTTTCTGTTCCTGCTCTTTTCAATACCATTTCCTGTCCCAGGGCTGCTCTTTTATCTCCCTACAGGCCTGGCTCCTAGCAACCTGAGCCACTATCAAGTGACTTCAATGATTACCTCCAGGTGAGGAAGCAAGTCAAATCTCTCACTGGTTCCTCTGAACCCTCAATTCACTTATAGGAACATCTCACCCTGTGAGATGTTCCTTGAGCTAACAACATAGCCTCTTACCAGGAGGTGAAAGAACCCAGATCTGTTCCAGAGACTGGGTAGTTAAGTTGACTTAGTTAAGTCGCCTTATTTTAAGTCAACTTAGTAAGTAAGTACATAACCTTTATATCCTCACAAGCAGCAGAAGTAGCAACCTCATTTGGAAGGGGGAGGCTTCTGAGATGGCAAAGAAGAGGTATTAGGGAATCTGTCTAGACATATATGACAGATGCAGACATTATAGTAAAGGGAGGTGGCAAAGAGAAAAATGGTTCTTGGGGCAATAGGTGAAACAGAGTCATATATTCAAGCTATTAGAATCACTGAAGTAGCAACAAACAGTGCCACAGGAGTTCAACTGTAGCTCCATCAGTTTTAGTTCTGATCCAAATAGCCCTCCCCCTCCTTTAGAATTCTAAATGAGATGTATTAGACTTTAAAGAATCTGTGTGAGTGTACATGTGCCTATGGGACTTTTTCAAGTCACTTATTTGTCTGAATGCCATTGATTTTTCTCCTAATTGTTATTCACTATGCTAATTTCCCTCACAAATCTCACATGCTATTGATCAAAAAGTAATAAACTCTCCAGCAAACAAAACAAGCATTATTGCAATGTTGGGAAAACATCATTTAATATCAATACCATATTTACAATTATCTTTAACCCAAATTTCACCTGTGATGCAATGCATAATCAAAATCAGAGTGCTACAGGCAAAAGGGTGATATTAAAAAATTCCCACTAGACTATTTCCTAGTAGATTACAAAAAGGAAGGCTGAAATAGGACAAACTTGAATGCCTTAAGATAGTGTTGATGCCATAAACAAATACTACTGAATAAGAAAGATTTTTTTTCTCTTTTCTTTTTGGAGACAGCCACTAAAAGGGTAAAGCCAGAATGAGAATCTGTTTCAAACAACTTACCTATAAAGATCCACCCATAGGTTTTATGCCCATTTCAATTGCTGGCCTCAACATTTTTGGTGATGAGAATACAAACCAAATTTACTAAAGACTCTAACAGGTCAGTTGGAACCCAGGTCTGGTGTGAGACACACGGGTGTAAGCCCATTGCATCCCCAAGAGCTCATGCCCTGGCAGATCTCCTGACCTGACCCCAGTGTGAGCTGGGAGGTAAGGGGCTGATGGTGAGTGGGCACTAGCTAGTGGGGTGGTTAATTGGAGCTGAGGAGGGTCATGCCCTCACCATGGCTCCTACTTACGCCAGTCTCTAGGGAGAAGAATGGGAAGGGGAAGAGGGGGGCACTTGCCTGCCCCATTCTCGGTGGGGACAAGCATGCCCTGTCCCAGAGAGCAGTATGGCACTGTCCAGTGTACTGAGCATGCGCGGCTTTGTACTGAGCATGCGTTGGCCATGCCACCAAAAAAAATACCCTAGTTGGGACCCAGCTCTGGTGTGAGACACACAAGTGCAAGCCTATCGCGCCCCCATTAGCTCAGCCCCCAGCAGACCCTTCATCTGGCCCCAGTGGGAGTTGGCAGATAAGTGGGGCTTGTGGTGGGTGGGCACTAGCCAGTGGGGCAGCTGAGTGGAGCCGAGGTAAATCACCCCCCCCCACACAAATTCTACTTAGGCCAGTCCCTAGGGAGCCACATGGCTGAAGCTGCATGAACAGAGTGTGCAAATAGGTGCACTCTGGGCCCAGTGCACAAATTCATACAGGAATTTGTGCAGGAAGGCAAGCAAGAGGGGTACAAGGCTCTAGGCAGTGAGCCTGAAGAGAAGGGCCAGCACAGCAGTAGCTTGGGCTGTTACCTAGTTTCATAGTTGGTAGGATCAGAAGGGGCCTAAATAAATCATCTAGTCAAACCCCCTGCCATAGGCAGGAAAGGATTCTGGAGTCAAATGACCCCAGCTAGGTGGCTGTCTAGTCTCCTTTTGAAGACTCCCCAGGGTAGGGGTGAGCACCACTTCCCTTGGAAGTTGGTTCCATCTCCTAGCTGTTCTGACAGTGAAGTAGTGCCTCCTGATATCTAGCCTGAATCTACTGTCAGTCAACTTATGGCCATTGTTCCTTGTTAACCCAGTAGTGTTCTGGCACATATCCATGAGGGGCCAGGAGGGGAGGTCATGCTTAGGGGCAACCAACATGGGTTCATTAGTGGCAGGTCCTGTCAGACCAACCTGGTGGCCTTCTATGATCAGATCACCAAATCATTAGATGCAGGGGTAACAGTGGACATAGTCTTTCTGGACTTTCGGAAGGCCTTCGACACTGTCTCTCACCCTGTTCTCATTAAGAAACTGGGGGGCTGTGGTGTCGATACCCACACAGTCAATTAGGTCGCCAACTGGCTGGAGGGCTGCACCCAGAGAGTGGTGGTGGATGGGTCATTTTCAGCCTGGAGGTATGTGGACAATGGGGTCCTGCAGGGCTCGGTCCTCAGGCCTGCACTGTTTAACATCTTCATCAGTGACTTGGACAAGGGGGTAAAAAGCACCCTGTTCAAATTTGCTGATGACACTAAGATGGGCGGGGGGTGGACACACTAGAAGGGAGGAATTGGGCAGTTGAGAATAATATGGGATTCAACACCGACAAGTGCAAAGTGATGCACCTGGGGAGGAACAACCGGCACCATACCTACGGATTGCGGAACTCCCTTCTTGTCAGTACAGAAGCGTAAAAGGATCTTGGAGTCATCATCGACTCCAAGATGAACATGGGCTGGCAGTGTGGGGATGCAGTCAAGAAGGCCAACCGTATCTTGTCATGCATCCACAGGTGTATCTCAAGCAGGTCCAAGGAGGTGATCCTCCCCTTCTATGTGGCACTGGTCAGGCCACAGCTGGAGTACTGTGTCCAGTTCTGGGCGCCGCACTTCAAGAGGGATGTGGACAACATGGAGAGGGTCCAGAGGAGGCCACTCACATGATCGAGGGCAGCAGGGAAGGCCTTATGAGGAGAGGCTACGGGACCTGAACCTGTTCAGCCTCCACAAGAGAAGGCTGAGGGGGGATCTAGTGGCCTGTTACAAACTAGTCAGGGGAGATCAGCAGGCACTGGGGAAGTCCCTGTTCCCCCGAGCGCTGCCAGGAGTGACCAGGAATAATGGTCACAAGCTGGCAGAGGGTAGATTTAGGCTAGGTATCAGGAGGTGCTACTTCACAGTCAGGGCAGCTAGGATCTGGAACCAGCTTCCAAGAGAAGTGGTGCTGGCTCCTACCCTGGGGGTCTTTAAGAGTAGGTTAGACCCCAGTACCCCTTCCTGCTATGGCAGGGGGTCGGACTAGATGATCTACTCAGGTCCCTTCCAACCCTAGAAACTATGAAACTATGAACAGGGACTCTCCCATTGCCTGCTGCTCCCCCTTGGCAAGTTTATAGGTGGCCACCAGATCCCATCTCAGCCGCCTTTTGTGGAGACTGAACAAGTTCAGGTCCCAAAGCCTCTCCTCATAGGGCCTGTCCTGCTGCCCCTTGATCATGTGAGTGGCCCTCCTCTGGATCCTCTCAATGCTGTCCACATCCCTCCTGAAGTGTGGCACCCAGAATTGAATGCAGTACTCCAACTGCGGCCTGACCAATGTTGCATAGATGGGGAGGATCACCTCCTTGGACCTGCTCGTGATGCATCTCTGGATGTATGACAAAGTGTGGTTAGCCTTCCTGACCACATGCCCACATTGGCGGCCATGTTCATCTTGGAATCAGTAGTGATTCCAAGATCCTTCTCTGCCTCTGCTGACAAAAAGGGAGTTCCCCAGACTGCAGGTATGCTGCTGGTTCTTCCTCCCCAGGTGCAACACTTTGAACTTGTCCATATTGAAACCTATCTTATTCTCATCCGCCCACCTCTGTAACCTGTCAAGACCTAGTTGTAGCCTGTCCCTCTCTTCTAGCATGCCCACTTCTCCCCAAATCTTAGTGTCATCTGCGAATTTGAACAAGGTGCTTTTCACTCCCTTGTCCAAATTGCTGATGAAGATATTGCACAGTGTCGGCCCAAGAACCGAGCCCTGGGGAACCCCACTGCCCATATCTCTCCAGGTCGAAAATGACCCATCCAGCACCACTCTCTGGGTGTGGCCCTCCAGCCAATTTTTGACCCATCTGACCGTGTATGCGTTGAAACCACAGAAGCCTAATTTTTAATGAGGATGCGGTGAGAGACAGTGTCGAAGGCCTTCCTAAAGTCCAGAAAGAGTACGTCTACCTCGACACCAGTGTCCAAGGCTTTTGTGACCTGGTCATAGAAGGCCACCAGGTTGGTCTGACAGGACCTGCCTCTAATGAACCCATGTTGATTGCCCCCAAGCATAAACTCCCCTGCTCGCCCCTTGTAGATGTGCTCCTGAATAATCCTCTCAAAGAGCTTCCCCAGGACCAAGGTAAGACTAACAGGCCTATAGTTTCTTGGGTCCTCTTTCCTCCCTTTTTTGAAAATGAGGACCACATTGGCCCTTTTCCAGTTGTTGAGTGCCTCACTGGAGCACCGTGAGTGCTCGTAAAGCTGTGCCAGGAGTCCTGCAATGATCTCTGCCAATTCCCTAAGCACTCTGGGGTGGAGATTGTCAGGACCTGATGATTTGAACACATCTAGTCCCTCCAGAAGTTCCTGGACTAGGTCCTCAGTGACCCTGGGCCTGGCTGCACCTCCCCTGGGTCCGTCTGGAACCCCAGTGTGGGGGGGAGGGGTGTCCCTGTCCCTGTCCCTGCTCAGAAAAATGGAAGCAATGAATCTGTTAAAGATATTAGCTTCGTCATCTGGTGCTACCACCAGATTACCAAGCATGTCCTGCAGAGGCCCCACATTATTTGGCACCGTCTTTTTACCCCCTTTGTATTTAAAAAAGGACTTTTTGTTATCTTTGGTCTGGGTCACTAGTCCCAGTTCCATCTCTGCCTTAGCCTTCCTAATAGCCCCCCTACAATCTCGAGCCAAGGAGGTATAAACCTCCTTGGCGGTGGCCACACCCTTCCATTGGGTGTATGCCCCCTTTTTGGCTTTGAGGCATTCGTAGATGCTTTTGGTGAGCGATGGGGGCTTTTGAGCACTCTTGCTCCCTTTGATCCACATGGGGATGGTCATGCTTTGGGCTCGGAGGATTGTTTCCTTAAGGATGGTGGGGATGTGCCCCACCCCAAAGATCCCCCCCCAGTTGAATCCCCCCTCTGGTACCACTGAGGCCTCTACCCAGATGAAACCTAAGTCTCCAGCCTCCACCCAGATGGAGCCCCTGGCTCTTGGCTGTAGGGGGCTGCCTGGCATGTATGCAGGCATCTAGGATTGGGAGCAAAGACACCTCCCCTTGTGGGCTGTGCTCCACACTAGAGTCCCTGGAGTGCCAGATAAGGTTCTAGGCTGTAGTGCAGAGGTTGTGTACCATCAGGGATAGCAAAGAGTAGATCAATGCCTACCCCCAGGCTCTTTGCCTAAAGAATGAGGAGGGAGGAACAAGGAAGACTAGCAGGATAAGGGTGCACAAGAGGAGTTCCCATGATGTCGAGTAGGGGGTGGCTTGGACAAAGTTTGTCCCTGGCCACAAGGCCTCCTGTGTCACCATCCCCTTGGAATTTCACAGAAGATTTGAATGTCTTGCAGCACCAGTAAAGCCTACTAAGCTTCCAGCTCCATAACTAGAGGAAGAAATTAAACTACCCCAAGGAAGAAATGCAGAGTGATCACCATGGGCGACTCCCTCTTGTGGGGGACAGAGGGAGAATCTGCCACCCCAACCCCTTGGCCCATGAGGTCTTCTGCCTCCTAGGGGCCCATATCCAGGATGTAGCTGAGAGGATCCAGAAACTTGTCCAGCCCTCCAATCACTACCCCATGCTCCTTTATCCATATGGGGACAAATTACACAGCTCGGAGCAATCCCAGCCTGGTTATGAGTAACTATAGGGCTCAGGGGGTAAGGGGGTTCAAGGGATTGGGGGCAAAAGTAGTTTTTTCCTCAATCTTCCTGGTTATGGGTCATAGGCACAGGAGGGAGAGATGAATTGATGAAGTCAACAGAAGACTGTGGCGCTGGTGCCATTGTGAAGGCTTTGGCTTCTTTGACCACAGCCCACACTGCAGAAGTGGAGGGATTGTTCTGTTGGGAAAAGATGACCTCCACCTCACTCTAATGGGTAAGAAGCTCTTCTTGGCCAGACTGCCTAACCTACTTGACAGGGCTTTAAACTAAGCTCACCAGGGGATGGGCGGACAACCACCAATGCAAGGCCACCAAACAACAATTTCAGAATTAGTAAGTAAAGCAACACAGAGGACAAAAATGAATCCCCAGCACAACTCACAACTACCTCAGACCAGGGATGGGACTCTTCTAGGAATGCTGGGAAGCCTAGGGCCTCCGATACCAGGCTTACTTGCCTGTACACAAATGCCAGGAGCCTGGGGAACAAACAGGAGGAACTGGCCCTCCTGCTAAATAAAAATCAATACAATGTCATAGGAATAACGGGCACATGGTGGGACTCCACCTGTGACTAGACCACAGGTATAGATGGCTATACCTTTTACAGGAGGGATCATGGTACTAGAAAGGGCAGGGGTGTAGATCTCTATGTAAAGGAGTGGTACACTTCCCTGCAAGTGGAGTTTGGCACCCAAGAAGGGCGTCTTGGAAAAGGTTATTAAAGAGGCCATCCTTAACAGACTAGCTGAAGGCAATATCCCGAGGAATACTCAGCATAGGTTTATTGCGGGAAGGTCTTGCTTGACCAATCTCATTTCCTTTTATGACCAGGTTACTTATCACCTGGACAAGGGGGAAGAGATTGACGTTGTATATCTTAACTTTAAAAAAGCCTTCGATCTGGTATTCCACAATCACCTCTTAGCTAAACTGGCCAACTGCGGCCTAGACCTCACCACGATCCACTGGCTGAGGAACTGGCTCTGCAGTAGGATGCAGAGGGTGGTGGTCTATGGGAGCCAGTCATCTTGGTATGCTGTGACCAGTGGGGTCCCTCAAGGCTCTGTCCTAGGGCCTATACTATTTAACATCTTCATCAATGATGTGGACATTGGAGTCAGAAGCGGACTGGCCAAGTTCACTGATGTCACCAAACTCTGGGATAAAGCATCCATACCTGAGGACAGAAGGGTGACCCAGGCAGATCTAGACAGACTCATGAAATGGGCAGATGAGAACCTGATGGTGTTAAACCCCGAAAAATGCAAGATTCTCCATCTTGGGAGGAAAAACCTGCAGCATGCTGATAGGCTCGGTAGTGCTATGCTGGTTAGCACTACAGATGAAAAGGACTTGGAGGTCATGGTTGACCACAAGATGAACATGAGCCTTCAGTGTGATGCTGCAGCTAGTGAAGCGAGCAAAATGCTGGCTTGCATCCATAGATACTTCTCAAGCAAATCCCAGGATGTCATTTTCCCATTGTAATTGTCCTTGGTGAGCCCACAGCTGGAGTACTGAATCCAGTTTTGGGCTCTACAACTCAAAAAGGTTGTGGAGAAGCTTGAGAGGGTGCAGAGGAGAGCCACATGCATCATCAGAGGTCAGGAAAACAGACCTTACGACAACAGGCTGATAGCCGTTGGGTTCTTCAGCCTGGAAAAGCACAGGCTCAGGTGTGATCTGATGGCCACCTATAAGTTTATCGGGGTGCTCATCAGGTTCTGGGGGAACGTCTGTTCACCACAGCACCCCAAGGGATGACAAGATCAAATGGTAACAAACTCTGCCGTGACTGATTCAGGCTGGACATAAGAAAGAACTTCTTCACTGTCTGAGCCCCCAAGGTTTGGAATAGATTGCAGCTGGAGGCAGTTCAAGCACCCACTTTGAATGCCTTCAAGGCATATTTGGATGTTTATCTTACTGGGATCCTATGATCCCTGCTGACTTCCTGCCCCTGGGGCAGGAGGCTGGACTCGATGATCCTCAGGGGTCCCTTCCAGCCCAAATGTCTATGAAATGACTCAAGACCCTCGGGGTCAGATTATGAGGGGAATGTGGTGAAGGGGATATGTTGGCAGGACTCTACTACAAAACTCCTAACCAAGATGAAGATCTTGACCAGACATTCGTAAGGGAACTGGCAGAGGCTGTATACTCAGTGCATGGTTGTCATGGGTGACTTCAACTACCCTGACATCTCATGGGAGGAGCACTCTGCCAAATCTGATCAGTTGCAGAGCTTTCTCACTTGCATTGATGAACTCTACTTGTTTCAAGAAGCCTACAGGCCAACAAGAGGTAAGGCACTCTTGGTTCTGGTACTGGCCAAAGCAGATGATCTAGTGAGTGACCTGAGAATTGAAGGGAGGCTAGGAGACAGGGATCACGAATTGATCACTTTCTCTAACCATTGTAAAGCTGGCAAATCAGTCAGCAACAGAGAAATTCTTGATTTTAGGAAAGCCAGTTTTCATAGGTTCAGGAGGCCGGTCGCTGAGGCCCTAAGAAACCAGAATCTAACAGAGAGGGGAGTCCATGATGAGCGGTTGCTCCATAAGGACACAATCCTTGAAGCACAAGGGAAGTCCATCCCACCCCATGCTAATGGGATAGCAAATGTTCTGGGCAACCCCTGTGGCTAAATAGGGGACTCATGGACCTCCTGGATCTGAAAAGAGATGCCTACAAGGCTTGGAAGTCAGGTACTATCACCAAAGAGGATTAGTTGGCACTGGCCTGCACCTGCAGGGAGCAAATTAGGAAAGCCAGGGCAGAAACTGAACTCAGATTGACTACAAGAATCAAGGACAACAAAAAGTCTTTCTTCAGATACATGGGTAGTTGAAAGAAAAACAAGGGTAACATTAGACTCTTGCTAAACAAAATGGGAAAGCTGACAGCCAACACACAGCAAAAAGCTAATCTCCTTAATGATTACTTTGCATAGGTCTTCCACCAACCCAAGAGGATCACCCTGCCGAACAAGATGCAGGATTGCCAGGGAATGGACAAATACTTACCCATCATTGGTGAAGATCTCATGAGGGGACACCTTGAGAGGCTGGACACCCACAAATCAGCTGGCCTGAATGAAAGGCACCCAAGAGTGCTAAAAGAACTGGCAGACATCATACTGTGGCTGCTGGTAAGGATATTTAAGAACTGATGGCACTCCAGTGAGGTTCCTGAGGGTTGGAAGAGGGCCAATGTGGTGCCATCTTCAAGAAAGGGAGGAAGGAAGATCCAGAGAACTACAAGCCAGTCAGTTTGACCTCAGTCCATGGAAGGATATTGGAAAAAATGAAAGAAACCATGAACAACATGCTAATGCAATGCAACCTCTGAAGGATAACCAACATGGCTTCACTGCAGGTAGGCCTTGCCTGACCAAGCTCATTTCCTTCTATGACCAGGTGACATATCACCTGGACAAAGGAGAAGACTTTGATATTATCTACTTAGACTTCAAAAAGCCTTTGACTTGGTCTCCCATGAAGTCCTCATGGTTAAACTGGGGAACTGCAGCCCTGACAACCTCACAGTCCAATGGCTTAGGAACTGGCTCTGTGGGTGGACCCAGACAGTGATAGTTGAGGGAACCATATCAACATGATGCATGGTGGCCAGTGGCATCCCTCAGGGCTCCATACTTGGACCTGTACTCTTTAACATATTTATAAACATCTGGATTCAGGTATCATAAGTGGACCGGCTAAATTCGCTGATGACACCAAACTATGGCAAAGTGTGGTCACACTAGAAGATAGGATGGTGATTCAGGCTGACTTGGAAAGGCTTGCAAGGTGGGTGGATCAAAACCTGATGGCATGCAACACTGAGAAATGCAAGGTGCTCCACCCCAGGGGAAAAAAATCCACATCATACTTATAGGCTCACCAGTGCTACACTCACTAGCGCTACGACTGAAAGGAACTTGGGGGTCATGAGTAACCACAAGATGAACATAAGTCACCAATACAATGCTGCAGCTGGCAAAGCAAACAAAACCTGGGTTTGCATCTATCAATGCATCTCAAGCAAGGCCCAGAAAGTCATCCTTCCTCTGTAGTTGACCTTGGTGAGGTCGCAGCTGGAGTAATGCATCCAGTTCTGGGCTCTACACTTTAGGAAGGATGTGGAGAAGCTTGAGAGAGTCCAGAGGAGAGCCACACACATGATCAAAGGACAAGAGAACAAGTCTTATAAGGAAACGCTGAGAGACATGGGACTCCTCAGCCTGGAAAAGCAAAGGCTCAGCGGGGACTTGGTGGTAGCCTATAAGTATATTAGGGGTGTGCAACAGGTACTGGGAGAATGTCTGTACATCAGGACACCCCAAAAGAAGACAAGGTCTAATGGTCACAAACTGGGAAGACCTTTTTAGGTTGGACATAAAAAAACCAACCAAACAAACAAAAAATAACTTATTTACCGTCCAAGTCCCCAGAGTCTGGAATAGACTTCCCCCAAGTGCAAGCACTTATTCCAGACACCTTTAAAATACACGCGGATGCTTATCTTGTTGGGATCATTTGACCCCAGCAGACTACCTACCCCTTGGGCAGGGGGCTGGACACAATGATCTTGCAAGGTCCCTTCAAGCCCTAATGTCTATGAATCAGCTCCTTCTGCACATCTGCACCCAATGGCAGCAACTGGTAATCACTGGACAGCCAGTTTTCATGTCAACCATTACCAATTCCACTTTGCAGCCTTCATTCATATTCATAGAATCATATCATAAAAATTACTGGCTGGAAGGGACCTTGAAAGATCATTTAGTCCAGGTCCCCTGCTCTGGGCAGGAAAAAGAGTATGCCCAATGTGGGGCACAAACCGGATATTAAGTGCCTAATGCTCTACAGACTGAGCTAGCCAGGCCTCTTCTGTTTTTATTATATCCTTAATTCTTCTACGTTAATCTGAAAAGTTGCTCTCTGATTTGCAATCCTGTTCAGTTCCTACCTCTGCTTCTCCAAGGAGCAGTTTTTAAATGGGTCATGATAGATAGAGATACCTGATTTTACTAATACTATTTTTTAAAGAATATGGGGCCTGAATTATATTCATATAACATCAACATAAACTAGATGCAAGCTACATCAAGAGCGATAGAGTTAAATGGATACCAAAGAGGTAGAAGGAAGAAGGTGCTGCGAGCTATAGAAATAATTGTCAAGGTTTTGAAGGTTATATCTGTGAAGAAATTGCCCTCTTAGTCTGCCATCCTGCTCTGAATTTGTGCAGCCCTACTCTGCCTCCAAACTCTGGCTGCTGTTTCCACCTGGTCACTTGGACAGCTATGTGACCTGGGCTGCAGAAATTCCCAAAGGACTGGGGACACTCACTCTTCTGTTGTCCAGTGTGACCCTAAACCTTCATCTGAGGGTGTTGACATTTTTCAAATTGACCAGCTAGCATCAGATGTGATCTGAGGATACTGGTTTATGGTTGAGTCCAGGTCATGAGGTCAGAAAGGTTATTTAAAGGGTCCCTCCATCTTAGGGGAGGGGGAGACATCTTCTGGCCACTGAATCCAGCTATGGGCTTCCAGAGTTCTTTGGATGTAGATTTGAGTAACTTACCTGAAATCTAGCTAGGAACTTAGATTTAAGTCATGTATCAAAGATTAACCAGCCTATACTGTTTTGCTCAAGGGAAGTTCTTTTTCTATAATCTATTGTTTTGTATTCCTTCCTCACCCTATCCCTCTTTGATCAATAAATCTATCTGTTCTTGTATGCCTCACTGTGTGTGCTTAAGAGGGTAGGGACCAGCATTGTTAGCTCGCTTGGTGAGGCTGGCTAAGGTGGGATCAGCTTTTTACTTTCCTCCTGTACTGGAGGCTGCTTATGAATGCTTCAGGCTAATAGAAGCACCCCAAAATCCCACGGAGGGTTAAGCACCCTCAAGGTTTACAGGGTCTGTGTGCCCTAGGTAGCACAGAGCACTAACAAAGACCCAAGTCCAGGTGGTGGCAGCAGTTACCCCAGGCTTGCAAGTGGGCTCCAGGAAGGGGGTTGGCTGGACATAGGCACCCCAGGGGAGATACTCAAAGTATAGTTTTTGGTTCAACACGGTGAGGTAGGTGTCTCAGCACAGGAACGCCCCCTATTGACCCACCACAACATCTACTTCTTATTCATACAAAATGAATATGGTCAAGTATCCTCTTGTTTTTATATATTATAAATGTTTCTTGGTTGAGGATTCAAGCTGTATTTTTCTATTGGCTATTCATGTCATTGTGTTACTTTAGCTCATCACATCCATTTCAGATTGACTCAAATGTGAGGTCAGTTATGAAATGGACACACTCAGTTTGTTTTGATTGGTGGATACCGATATAAAAATATAGCTGGAGGTGAGCATGTGGTAAGTTTTATAAATCACGGAGAGTGTGGCTGGAGATAAAACTAAGCTATGGAGTTCTGGAGAATTCAAATTCATATCCAATGTCCAGGAGTATCTAGGTTTGGCATTCAGGATTGTTTTACTTAAAATAATATCAGGAGGTATGAAATTTGGAGCTAAATCTCCAGGACTCAAAGCATTTGGATCATTTTCTGATACAGCCCCAGGTCTAACCCAATTTCAAGGTCCTAAGTAATTGTTTTCCCATAACTTTACATTCTCATAATCACAGGACAGTTTCAAATCTATCTGCCACAAATCTAAATGCAGTCCAGTTCAGAGATGCTATTTCCAAGTTGTGTATGCCCCAGAAATGCATGTCACAGAATGTGATGAACCAGGAATCTGTAATGTGGGTGGATTTGGAAAAGAGGAGCTTTTGAGTGTGGCCTGCCATTCAACTCTGCACCTGGCAAAAAAGTGAAAGCAGTCCTAGCAAGCCAATTAAAACAAAACAGAAAGCAAGAGTGGAATCAGAAATTTCATGGCAACTCTTCCCACAAATCTCCTAAAGTTTCATGAATCATATGATTCCCCCAACTGCATTAGCAGCCAGGTTTCTGTCACTAACCAAAGCAATCAACGTTTCTGTGACTGGCCATAGCCTGAATGGGAATCAGTTGGTGTAAATTGGCAGCCACACCACTAACAATTTGCAACAGCAAAAGATCTGCTAATATGTTTTGGGAGGCATTATTCTGTTTCTATCATACCCCTGCCTAATTTTTGCCACAGTATTTTATTCCATCCACTACACCAGTGAGGAGAAAGTATATAATCTGTCTGGTGATTCATGCCAGGATTCCAACTCAAAAATAAACTCCATGTAAAAGCTTGAAAAAAGGTGTTATTAACTGTGAAATACTCAAAAGCTACCTTTTTTAGATTCCAGGAAGAAAGTGAAAATGAGTACAGGGTTCCGTTTTGAAACGTTATGCCATAGAGAGACATTAATGCCATTGCACAAATTGGTGACAGACCCTCACTTGTAATACCATGTTGAGTTCTGATTCCTCCATCTCAAATAAAAGATGTAGAGGCCTAGGGAAGATCAAGGAAAGGTTTTAAACTCTGGGAAAGACATGGATATGAAATGAATAAATTGATTAGGCTTCCTTGGTTTACAGATGAAACAATGACAGGGGCCAGGGCAACACTGGAACTAGGGGTCAGTACACACATCCACAGGAGGCCTCAAATGCCTCTACACAAACGCTCATAGTATGGGAAACAAGCAGGAGGAACTCACCGTTCTGCTAGCTGACACCAGCCCGGACATAGTGGGGATCACTGAAACATGGTGGGACTCAACGCATGACTGGGCGGTGAATGTCAAGGGCTATAGGCTGTACAGGAGGGACAGGATAGGAAGGAGAGGTGGGGGCATGGCACTCTATATTAAAGAGGAATACACATCCTCGTCAATTAGCAAGGAGTCAGAGGAAGGGCACTCTGAAGTGCTTTGGGTTAGAGTACAAGGCAGTTGAGGGGAAAGAGACTTAACGGTGGGGGTCTACTACAGACCTCCCAACCAGGGGGAAGAGCTTGACCAGGAATTCTTAGGTCAGCTCACAGAGGTAGTTAAGTCTAAGGATGTGGTAGTCATGGGGGACCTGAACTTCCCAGACATCTGCTGGGAAGAGCAGTCAGCCAGGTCTGACTGCTCACGTAGGTTCTTAGACAGACTGCAGGACCTCCATCGAACCCAGGAGGTGCACAGCCCCACCAGGGGAGATGCCTTGTTGGACCTAGTGCTGGCCACGGGTGATGACCTGGTGAGGGGGCTGCGGGTGCTCAACCACCTGGGCGACGGTGATCATCGCCTGCTGGAATTTACCATCCAGCGCAAGGTGGCAAAGACCTGCAGTAAGGCAGCAGCCCTAGATTTCAGGAGGGCAAATTTCAAGTTAAGGAGGATAGGGAAGCGCTGAGGTCCCAGAGGGGAGGGGAGCCAGGTGTCCAAGGAGAGTGGTCGCTCCTTAAGGAGACGATCCTCCAAGCCCAAAGGAATGTAATACCAATGAGGATCAAAGGGAGCAGGAGGACATACAAGCCCCCATGGCTCACCAAAAGCATCCAGGAATGTCTCCTTCCTAAAAGGGAGGCATACACCCAATGGAAAGAAGGGGACATCACTAGGGATGACTATACTGCAGTCGCTTGGGGATGTAGGGTGGCAGTCAAGAAGGCCAAGGCAGAGATGGAATAAGGACTAGCTTCCCAGATTAAGGACAATAAAAAGTCCTTCTTTAAATACATAGGGGGTAAAAAGAAAGTTCCGGGTAATGTGGGGCCCCATTGGGAAATTTCCGCATTGGGAAATTTGGTCGTCACCTCAGATGACAAAGTTAACATGTTTGATGATTTCTTTGCCTCCGTCTTCCTAAGTAGGGACCAAAACAGTCACCTCCCTGGCCACGGGGAGGCACACCTGGGCCAAGGATTAGTGAAGAACTAGTTAGGGAACTTCTGGAGGGACTGGACATATTCAAGTCAGCTGGCCTGGACGATCTCCACCCTAAAGTTCTAAAGAAATTGGCCGAGGTCATTGCAGGACCCCTAGCACAGCTTTACGTGTACTCGTGGTGCTCTGGTGCAGTGCCAGAGGACTGGAAGAGGGCCAACATGGTTCCCATCTTCAAAAAGGGGAAGAAGGAGGACCCGGGAAACTATAGGCCGGTTAGTCTTACCTTGATCCTAGGCAAGCTGCTTGAGAAAATTATTCTGGTGCATATCCACGAAGGGCCAGCAGGGGACTGCATGCTGAGGGGCAACCAACACGGGTTCATCAGTGGCAGGTCCTGTCAGACCAACCTGGTGGCCTTTTACGATCAGATCACCAAATCATTAAATGCAGGGGTAGCATCGGACATAGTCTTCCTGGACTTCCGGAAGGCTTTCAACACTGTCTTTCACCCTGTTCTCATTAAGAAACTGGGGGACTCTGGTGTCGACACCCACACAGTCAATTGGGTTGCCAACCGGCTGGAGGGCCGCACCCAGAAGGTGGTGGTTCTGAGCACCGCACTTCAAGAGGGATGTGGACAACATGGAGAGGGTCCAGAGGAGGCCACTCACATGATCAGGGGACAGCAGGCAGGCCTTATGAGGAGAGGCTACGGGACCTGAACCTGTTCAACCTCCACAAGAGAAGGCTGAGGGGGGATCTAGTGGCCTGTTACAAACTAGTCAGGGGGGACCAGCAGGCACTGGGGAAGTCCCTGTTCCCCCCCAAGCACTGCCAGGAGTGACCAGGAATAACAGTCACAAGCTGGCAGAGGGTAGGTTTAGGTTAGACATCAGGAGGCGCTACTTCACAGTCAGAGCGGCTAGGATCTGGAACCAACTTCCAAGAGAAGTGGTGCAGGCTCCTACCCTGGGGGTCTTTAAGAGGAGGTTAGATGAACACCTTGCTGGGGTCGTTTGACCCCAGTACTCTTTCCTGCCATGGCAGGGGGTCGGACTAGATGATCTGCTCAGGTCCCTTCCAAACCTAGAAACGATGAAATTATGAAATGAGAATTAGTGGTGAAAAAGGAAAAAGGCAAGATTGGGTGTTCTTTTTTTATTCTCAAACAAACAGAAAACAGAAATAACAACTCCTGCCTTTTCCCCAAAAAAATAAATAAATAAGGGAACATCCAAATAAAGCTGGAAGAAAAATCAAACTCAGTAAAAGGAAATCCTCTTGTTACACTGCATATAACTAAGCTGTGGAACTCATTGTCTCATATACCAATGCTAATAAAGATTTTAAAATGATTAACTGTTTCTGTTGATGGTTAGAACATTGAATTACATTAGACAGGATAAAAAAATGGGTCTATACCAACCACTAAATGGGCACATCTACACAAAATGTTAACTTTGCAGGTGCTGAATAATACTGCGCAGAAGCACATTAGAGCACCAACCATCCTAATATGCTACTCTGCAGTGTTATTATACTACTATGCAGTACTGTCACTTAAAAGGTGCTTGCTGGTGCTACTGTGCAGTAACTCCATTTACTGTGCATTTATTTATTACTTGATTAGACAAGTAATTAATAAATGCACAGTAATCACTGCACGATAGCATCTCGCGTAGATATGCCCACTGCCTCAGCTAAAGAAGAGAAAGACGCCTTATAGATAGAATATTCCATAACTGCATAGTATAGGGTTTCCTACAGGGCTTCCACTGAAACATCTGTTACTGGCCACTGTTAGAGAAAGGATAATGAATGAGAGAAATCATTGGCTGGTTCTGCTGTAACTATTCCTATATGCCTATTTACTGACCAAAGGACTACTGTATAGGAACTATGGTTTTTGTCAGTCTTCCTTGTATGTAGGAGTCATTATTAATTATCCTGCCCTCCATCTATACTGGTACTAAATGGAAATTTCAGCAGAGAAGCCAATGAACGTGTAAGCATTAGACACTGAATTCTCTTTCCACTGAGAGGGCAAAGGTACATTAATGGAGCTACTTGGGGAAAATGTGCATCACTGCTCTGCAAGCTGTGTCCACTCTGTGGATGAACAGAACATTTCTATCTCCAGGGCTGAAGATACGGCACTATACATATGTCCTTAAAATAAATATGCATGTATAGCTATATTGATAGTGAATTGAACTTTTCCCCTATTCAAAGCAAAAATTCCCCCTTTCTCGCTGTCACATTCACTTCCAGTATAACTGTTGCCGAGAGAAAAAAAAAGACTAAAAATGGGTTGTAAACAATTTTTCCCATTCTGTAAGAATTTAAGATTTCATAAATGTTCCTGTAGAAGAAATCAGAGAAATTTTGCAGTTTCTTGAAAAGAGAGGAGAAAGCGAGAATCACCTAGGAGTAGCCAATAGTGTAGTAGTTAAGGAACTCATCTGGGATGTGAAAAACTCAAATTCAAGTCCTCACTATGCCTGATTCAAGGACTTGAATCGCTGGAACTGGGCGACTGGCAAATTAAACTAAATTGTTCAGTTGTTTGTTTTCAGCAAGAAAACAGATGGGGAGGTGGGTGTTATTTGTTTTGATTATTTTGCCTAGATCTAAACCAAGCATATGCTTTTTCTGCTCACCACTTGGAAATGATTTCCCTCCTTGAAGATCCTTGCACAATAAAGAGCTTTCATAATGCCTTAATAAACATGATAGAGATAGACTGTTCTCAATGGCGGCAGATGGCAGAACAAAAAAACAATGGTCTCAAGTTGCAGCAAGGGAAGTTTAGGCTGGATATTAGGAAAGACTTGCTCTCACTAGGAGAGAGTTAAAGCACTGGAACCAGTTATCTAGAGGGGTGGTGGACTTCCCATCCTTGGAGGTTCTTAAGACCCGGCTTGACAAAGCCCTGGATGACATGATCCAGTTGGGGATGGTTCTGCATTGAGCAGGGGTTGGATTAGATGACCTCCTGAGGGGTTTTCCACCCCTAATGTTCTATTATTCTCCTAATTTTCTATTATTCTATGTCTGCCATGAATGTTACTGTAAACACATTTACAGTACAACACTTCCTTTTACACATTCAAAAATTTGTTCACAAACATTTTTGCAAACAGTGAAAGGGATTGTGTGCACTTGTTTTTCAGTATTCATCAAATTCTAGTTCAGAATATCTCAGCAAAGAGAGAACAAAAAATTAATCATAAGTCAAGGGCTACCCATCACTTTCCTTGATGTTCCCAAACCATCCAGTCTCCCTGATCTGGAACCAACTTATAACCTGAGTTCAAAGAAGCTGTAATTAAATTTTTCTCATCTGAAAGTTGCTCTAATATATCAGACCATTTGTTTCTTATTCACTCACAAGCTGAACTAAGGTTAGCATTTTTTTTCAGTTCCAATACATCCCGACTTAGTTAAATATTAACTTCAGCATATTTTAATAGCTACAAATATTCTGTAATCTCAGACTGAGTTACAAAACCTATATAACATTATTTTTGTTCTTAGCATACTAGGAAACAAAATGTGTGGGTTTTGGATTCTAGGATCCAGACCATCTGCTAAACCTATCAGAGGTCTGAATTCTAATTTGCTCTTGATTTAAAAATAGTCCCAGCATTACCCTGTCATTTTCTGTAAATTATATATTATTTAGTTTGCCATTTTTAAATATTACAGTCTCGTCTTCTCTTTTCTCTTTGGTTTAATTTAGACCCCTTATCAAATGCACCAATACAACTCTCCCTTCCCAGTAACCAATATACCCCTTTCTAGTATGCCACAAGCACCCAACAGGCCAACTGCAGATTTGGGAGTTGGCTCAGTCATTTCAACTAACCTTCTGAGTGAACTTCAACAGTCAGAAAACAATCAAAACATTCACTGTTGTCACCTTTATATGAAAGCCTGACATAATTTCATGGTTACCCTGAGATTGTTGTCATTGTCAGCAATCCCTCGATTTGGAAATGATCTTTACTATAATTCATTCATGGGCCTTAAGTTGACTTAAGAGTTCAATCCCTGAGCCACAGACCCATTCATAGAAGTTCCTGGTCCTTCCACAGGGAAGAGTAGGTCGTATGTAAGTTAGGATTTCTCTCTTCTCTGCTTCAAAGGCAAGACACTTTAACCTTGCTACTTGGTTAAGGTTGCAGTGCCATTGGAGTTAGTTGGCTAGTAGATCCTCCTGAGCCTATCAGTATCTGGTTTTTTGAGGTATGCCTTCAATGTGTCCTTGTAGCATTTCCTCTGGGAACCATGAGACCTCAGGTTATTACAAAGCTGGGTATAGAACATTTGTTTGGGGAATCTAGAGTCAGGCATTCACATGCATGGTCCAGTCCAGCTACGCTGATGTTTTAGAATAAGACTTAATGCTGGTAATACTGTCTTCAGCAAGGATGCTGGTGTTTGTGCATTATGGAGGATTTTCCACAGGTAACATTGGTAATACTTCTCCAGGCTCTTGAGAAGATGATAGGACACCCACATTTCACATCTATAGAGGACAGTGGGGATGATGACTGCATTGTAGACTTGGATCTTTATGTGTTTCCAGAGATCATGATGAAGAAAGACATGTTGAAGCAATTTCTCAAAGAAGGTACTAGTGCAATAAATCCTCTACTGGATCTCCTCATCAATGCTCACTCAGAGAGGTGGCTACTGAGGTAGGGGAAGTTCTTGACTACCTCCAGGGTCTTTCCCTCAATGGTAATTTGAGAAGGGGAGTCACATTCATGACCTCGGGCAGGTTGAAAGAATACTTTAGTCTTCTTGATGTTCACAGAATAATAGAAAATTAGGGCTGGATGGGACCACAGGGGGTCATCTAGTCCATCCCTCTACTCAAAGTAGGATCATCCCCAACGAGATCATCCCAGCCAAGGCTTTGTCTAGCCAGGTCTTAAGAACCTCCAAGGATGGAGATTCCACAACCTCTTGGGTCATGAAGAAGCCTCAGGACCTTGATGCACTTTTCAGCATCATTGCCTTGGTTATCTATCTAGGCACAAATATTCCATGTTGTGAAAATCATTGTCTTCTTGTGATGTTTTTGACTGCAGATTCAGTGAACCCACTAGATGCAGTTATCCAGCCAGAAGCAAATAAGACAGCCTAGATTTAGGGCATTTTTCTAGCCACTCCTTCATGTGGGGTGAGCACAGCAGACCTTAAAAAGGACATCTCAGTCACAGTAGCAGCTGCTGAACTGCACCCCGTCTCATCATACGTGCAAGACAATCATTAGGCTACCACTGCCTGTGTGCAGATTCATGGCTGGAGACTGCTGAATTCACTAGTCCTATCGCTGTTACCATTGGTCCATCATTGCAGGGCTTTTGGAAGTTAGTGTGAGGAAGCATGTTGTTTCCTGTGGTAGAAGCCTGTGTGTAACTTTGTTTAACATGAGGAAACTGGTGCATAGAAACAGGAGATCTAAGCCCAGTGGCAAGGGATAACCCTAGATGACAGGAGATGTCCATCTTGCTGCAGCCTTCTTCCATCTCCCCTCAGGCCTCTTCACCATCAGTCACCCTGCCAGGAGTGTAAGACTCTGGGCAACATAGTTCTCAGGGTCATTAGGACATACCAGGCTTCCTGCCACTACAAAGTCTTGGTCTATGGAGAGGGGATAACACACTAGCAGCTGGCATGCTGCTACTGATGTTATAAGTTACCTGTACTTACCATAAGATAATGTGTATCGTTATTATTATGGTGACTGTATAATCAACTGATCAACTTTCCAGGTATAAAATATAAACCCTGAAAATTTTACAAGTTTTGCCTACAACAAATAAAGGATCAAGGTGAATTTAAATACAGACATCCTGATACTTTACCTTCATTTTTTTCCGTAACAAACTCTAAACATGGTATTTCTGGACTTCACTGTTGTGTTCTATTCTACGTCTATCTCAAGGAATGTTCCATATGTTCTGTCACCCAAGACTTCAAATACCAACCCAGAATTTGTCGTTCAGTGGCTACAAAGCAAATAAATTTCAAATTATGGACTACGTTGACTATCAAGCACAACTAAACAAAAGAAAACCAAAACAGAACAGCCCCTAAAGCACTGGTACTGCTATTAGCATCAGTATCACAGTACTGTTAGTTTCAGTCATTCATTTTTATTTCATTATGAGGTAGAGATATAAAAAAAGGAATACCAGGAGGTGGTGAGTAACTGGGGACAAAGAAACAGAATGAGAGAAAGAAAGATTAAAAGATAGAGAGGTTTGCAGGGAAGAGCACGCAAGACGATTGTGTTGAGCAGATGGATTCCATCGGAAGAAGCAGCAGTTGGAGCAAATACTTGATGAGCAGATTGAGTGGAGTTCAAGTTTGAGAAGGTCTAAGCACAGGCAGTGGAAGGCCAGGGCTAACAGGGCTTAGCTCCCGCAAACTGGGCTGGCGCCAGTGGCTCTAACACCACCACTGCTGTAGCACCACACACAGCACCCACACACTCCTTTACCACTGCAGGCACAGCACCAGTGCACATCGGCCCTGGAACAGCCCAGTGTGAGGGAGTCAGGGTCAGGTATATGCACTCCACACCATCCAGCCCCTGCAAATAATGTTTTATAGTGCCACTTATGGGTCTAAGGTCTGCAGTTGTTCGGACTCTGTGACTTTATGGAGAACAGGTGTCTAATGTCTTGTATGGGCCTTTTGCTGCTCTGTTCTTGCTAAAGAATTTCCTGCTAACTACATAATTGCCTCTCAGCCCTTGGGAAGTCCTGCTGTAGTCCCACCTGCCTATGCAATGTTCTTGACTATTCCCAAACCACTGATTTTTTAATAAATCCCCTGATAAATTAAAATCTTGGTTACTCCCATCAAGAAACCAAAGGCAGAGGATTCCAAGTTCAAGGAAGATGTAGGAGAACTAGCAACTGCACTCTTTATTTTAAACCACTGTATATATAAGAATGTATATATTCACCAAACTTTCAGAGCTGTGCCTCTAAATTTGAAAGAACAAATAGGTACACACAGTCATTCTGAGGCCAAAGCACTTCAATCAATTATCCATGTACAACACTGGCTAGACAGATGTCTATGCAACTTCATACACAAAATCTACTGAACTAGATAAATGACTGTACATAAACAAGAAACCGGGTTGAGGCCACCTTGAAATGGTGGCAGAAGAATATCCTGAACCCCTCAAGAACTCCATAAACACCAGTAAATGAAGTTTTACAGAAACCTGTGTAGCAGGCTATTTCTTTCTCATTTAAAAATACTTATGTTTGTGCAGAAAAAGGAAATGAGACATTGAGAAATTAAGTAACTTGCCTAAGATCACACAGAAATCAGTGGCAGAGCCAGTAAGGAAGCTGCATTGAAATTGACCACGCCAACTGTAATGAGGATATGAACGGTGCGGATCTTGCCTTTAAACATGAAAGGACAACAGATGTTGGAATGAAAGTCAGATTAACGAAAGACAAATTAAACAAAAGTTGGTAGCATTATTATGCATTATCTTTATCTTTTATGGAGACCATTATATTTGTCACGATCACTTAGTATTATCTTGAGCATTATCTTTCATGGAGACCATTTGCTTTACTTTACAGCTATGTGGGAAAGTTGTTTTGTTTTGACATTTAGTTTCATTCTGATGGGCATGGTCTCCCTGCACAGTAGCGTAGAGCTCCGGAAGCTGGAAGCCCTCAGAAACAGAGTATATTAGCCCAAGGGAACCATCATAGTCATGTATCTGTATTACGTCCAGTACATGAGTCAGCTCAAGTGCCTTCATGTTGCACTGAATCATGTCATGTAGACATATCCTTCTCATTTAGGGGCCTAAACGTGGTATTAAGGAGCCTTTGACAATTGAGGCCTAAGACTTTTGCCAAGGATATTTTTATCATTTCTGTTCTACCAGTTCTCAGAAAGATTTGCCTCCTTTTAGGTATTCTTCAGAACCAACCAAGGGCTGTACTCTATAGGCAACCCCTGCTTAGCACTCTCAATTGGTTCCTGAAAAACTGAGCATTAAGCGAAATGAGCATTAAGCGTGTCTTAGAATAAACTACTGGGTTCAGAAGATTCTCTGCGCTTGAACAAAGGACATATTCACAGTTGTTTTTACTCTTGCAAAGCTTTATTTAAGGATACTCGCAGAGGCAGGTGATAGAACAGAGCAGAGAGGATGGTCACCTCACATCAGCCTTAGGAACCACCCCACATGGTTCTCTTGGCCCCGGAGTGTCTCGATCCCAGGGATGCGATAGCCTGTGCCAGGGCTCCGCGCAAGTCGGAACTCTTGCCAGAGCTGAGGAACTCATCATAACTTAAGAATGTACAGCTTATATAGTTTGGAGTAAACATCGTTGTCTCAAGCTAATGATTTAATTATCTCACGCTAGGAATTTGGGGATGAGTCGTGATCTAACACACTTGGTGTTTACCACATTCTACTGTATTACAACATTCTACTATCCAAGTTCATAGTTCGCTCATGCTCACAGAGCAGGAGGCTACGTGCCACTTCACTGGCCCACTAAAAAATCAGTGTGCAAAACTCTTGCTATTAACAAAGCTCTTACTATTACAGCAAAATCAAAAGTATTTGATGACCCAAAATGATGACCGCGATTATTTTTCATCACCCAGGATAGCGACCACAAGCATTACAACAAAACTTGCTAAGCACTGAGTGAAATCAGGTATCAACTTAAAATGAGTGTTATAGCAAAATAGGACTAAGTGAAACAGCATTAAGTCGGGGTTGCCTGTATAAGGATTCATACTGGTATCTGAATGCATGCAACTATAACATCTGAGCTTGTACTAGTTATAGTAAACCAGAATATTGTCTCACAATTTTACTCGCACCATAAATAGAAAAAGTGCTATATGTTTAGCTGATTTACAGGACTATAATGTGGCAAACCAGCCACAAAGTCCACAAAATATATGGAACATCTTTGCAGCTTATTTGTATGGTGCCATAAAGTGAACATAGCATACCCATGCTGATGCAGACAATCAGATGATTGTCCACACTGGCATGGGGACAAGTTGGCTTTAGAAGTAAGACAGCCTTGGTCCCAATGCCAAAAATGAATGCCAGATAGTGGGTTGCAAGCTTCTCCAGCGGGAGGAGTCCAGGAGCTTCCCCACAGGGAACTTGGCAATTCTCAAGTCCAACAGCTTTTCCTTTCTTGCCCTACCAATGATGCAGGCTAAGGTAGTTCAAAATGTTGGGTTGGGGAACCTGGCCTGAACACAATTTTTAGATGTCCTAGAACATGGGGATCTTTGGGTGGGGGAAGAATCTCTCTGATCCTGGGGTCCCAAGACTTCTGAAAACAGCATATGCAGCTGGGCAGTTTCCAGGGATGCTCAGGGCTGGGCCAACAATCAGCACAGCCCTCTCTGGATAGTCAGGGGTTTGGAACCCACTTGAGCCTTGGGTCCATGACAAAGCTGCTCCCTTCTCAATCTGCAGAACTGAGCTAGAACAACTTCAGAGTGGTGGAATTGGGATTGGAGGAATTTTATATCCACAATGCACATCTGGCATTGCAGGAGGAATTATGTTTCGGATGGGGCATAAAATTCCTCTGATCCCACTTGCGCCATTGTTTTAACATCTGTCAGAGGTCACAGTGACACCTTGCAGCAGGAGAACTTGTTGCAGCCTGGAAGCTTTGGGTGCCTACACACATGTTCAAATGCATTCTAATTAGAACCCTAGCATCAGAACAGCATCATGTGTATAAGCCTCTACAGGTCTAAAAGTGGCTGTTGGGGCTCATCAAATAAGCTTTAGTTAAAGCATCCCGCAGCCATTTTTAAATGTGTAAGGACTTAATATACAAGATGCTGCAGCATTTTAGTTACAGCAGCTCTCCAGGAACTGTTCTAATTAATATCCCGTTCATCCTCGAGCATGTATAAAGGCACCCTTCATGTCCAGTCACAAATGAAAGGGTTCAAGCCAGTCCTTAGTAGCTCCATCTGTCCATGTTATATAAAACAGGAAGCAGTTTGGCATGATGATTAATTATTACTCAAATGGAGGTACATGAGTCAGGGCTGAAGTTCATCAGCAACTTATCACGTACTGAGAGCTCACACAACATTCACCCATTGTTTGTACTCCAGTATAGTTTGTGTGAGGATGTATTTCATGAACACTGATCAAAAACAGAAATACATGTACCCTACATAACCACACCATTCATGCAATTTTCCTCATGGAGTCAAATGGAGTAAGGACCAAAATTAAAAAAAAAAAAGCAAGCCAGGATTTGCCTCAAAAAAGCATCACAAAATGCAGAAATAATGGACAATGAACTCAGAAATACACACTATGCTGTTTTCTGTAATGAAACAGACATGCAATGACATTCAGGCCGCAACGTTCAACAACAGAAATGTTTGGGACTGTCAAAGGGGGTTTTAATTGCCCTCCATACATCCATTCTTTGGAGTAGGAGCAGATTCTTGAATAGCTTCTCACAGTACTAAGTGTACTGAACTTAAAACAAATGCTGCAGCCTGGAACCATGAAAGCCACAGCAACTGGCATTTGGCAGGCCCAGTAAGATTAATGCTGTGCCTTGGCTCCTCAGCCTTTGGTTACACTGCATACTCAAGTGAAATCCAAACGCTGCCCCCATCCTCATTCTTCAGGTGGTGTCTGCTTAATGTCAGACAGACGCAAGCATTGTGGCAACACATGTTGATGGCTGACGGCAGACTCTTCAAAACCATAAGTGTACATTAAGACTTTATTTTGGCCAGACTCTTGCTTGGGTGGTTTATTTTTACTACGTTTTAATTACTCTAATTGAAGGGGGAATATTTCTCTTCTCTTCTCCTATTCAGTCACTTTCCCTTACCCACCCCAATACACCCATTTGAGCAAATGGCTGCAAACATCACTGCTCGTCATTTACCATGCTGCAGTGAGAGCTGGATAGGATTCCAGCCCCCCTTCCTTTCAGCTGGAAGGCAAAGAACAGATGAATTTCATTAGCTGGACTGGCATGTAGCTTGACACACCCTACTGCTCATAAACACAGGGATTAACTAGCTCATTCTAATAAATAGAAAAGTAAAAAAAAAAGTCCATCAATATATTTATTTAAGAAATTTTGGTTCCAAAGGGAAGGGGACATATGTGAAAACAAATCTACTATTTAGACCTGATAGGAGTTGGGAGTAAGGCTTGGAGGAAAGGGAGAAAGACTCTAGTCGCCACTACTTGGATTTCAAGAATGGCCCTGTTCTAAAAAAAGCCTCATAACCACACCAAAGGATATATAACCAGCTCTACATTGCTTCACAGAAACAGGTTTTCATGGCTCCAGCAAAGGTTTAGCTACAATTCAGTCAAAAGCATTTTGCTGGAAACCACAGCTACGATCCAGGCGCACACAGTAGGCTTATTCAGCAATTAGTTAGATAAACTTCATTGCTTTCAGGCATAAATTGAAAATAAAGATCCAATCTTATCAGCATGGGGGACTATAGCAGGAAAAAAAAAACCCAAACACACTTCCTTTCAGAAATCAAAAAAGGAGCGGCTTCCAAGATAGCTCTACAGACATGCAGTGGCTTTTGCTTTAAGCCACAACAACCTTCTGAAAGTCTTGCAGAATTTTGCTAAAATCCTTAACGTCCATTTTTAACATCAATCCGTTAAGTCACACATATTGAGTCCTCTTCTGCTAGCAGACCTAGATGAGGTTCTTGACCCAATTCTGCAGTAAAAGGAATGAGTGGGGAGGCAATCAATAATCGGACTCCTCAATGGACTCTAGAATCCAAAGGGGAAAAGGAAGGGTTTGGATTATTGTTATAATTTAGATTTATTATTTATGTTGCAGAAACATCCTCAGGCCCTACTGAGAATCAGAAGAATGTAAATATTTGGAACATAAAGAGGAAAATTGTTTGGGGTGTGGTCCAGTCAAGTGCTGAACGTACTCCATTGGCCCTTGTTTCTTAGATCTTCAGGGTTAGAGCCTTGTGCCTTCCAAGCCCTCTGCTTTCCATTGTCCTCCAAGCCCTATAGCACCTTTTTTACTATACTGTAATACTTATGGGAATAAGCTATTTTTAAACAGATATAGCCTTGGTTTGTGGTATAGACAGGAACAAACAATTTTCCAGCATGATTAGAACAAGATAGTCTACCACATGGTCTTGAAAAAAGACCATGGATCAGCCCTTGTTCCTCTGGCCACAGTAGAATCATGCTATAAAGAACTGTTTTTTAACTTGTTTCTGCCTGACTACTTTTTTAACTGGCCTAAAAACTCAGAAGGAACAAGTCCATTCCCCATCCAAAAAAACTTCACTCCTAAGGGACCCCGTCAGATCCTTGAAAGGTCAACAATAGTACTGACAGCAGATGATTAGTTAGATGCTTCCACTGATTGCAACTGGTTGCACAAACACATCTCATTTCCTTTGAGCTCTCCAGCCAAGGTCTGAATACAGAGAGTGAGCAAATTTAGAAGCACAGCTGCTTTAAGCTTCCTATGTGCCCCACTCATAATGTACAAGTGGTGCTTCTGCATCAAAATACACTGTGATCAAAACCAGCTGATCCTACGTTTACCAAAATGGTACCGTTTAAACTCCACTTGAGTTTTGACATCTTTTTCTGTAAAATATACCATGTATTATGGGGACCCTTGTAAAGCTGATAAAATGTGGGAACAGCTACAGCTACTAAATGATCCTATTTGTATATGTTTCCCATCACAGTTCTTTCTGATGCTCTTCACTGCCTCGTGTGGTCACTTGCTAGGAAATGTTTCTCTAGTTCTGGTCTTGTCTCAATCAATCAATGCCTTACGCTCATATAACACCCTTCATGAGCATATCTCAGAGTGTTTAGCAGTCATTAAAACCAAATGAAATAAAGGAACATAAATTACAAAGCAAGGCAAATTAAATAATTCTTTAAGGGTTGATTTAAAACACATTCAATGATTCAGAACAACAAAATAGACTCCACTAGTACATTCATTTAACTGCATTATCCTATTCAAATCATAAAAGCATTTTCTTTTGGATTTATACTTCACTGCTAGATAACACCAGGGTTATGAACTGACATTTCACCTCTGCTCATCTCAGGTCATTTGTAGCTGAGTTCACAAGGAGAGATTACCACCCTTAGTTCAGACCTTAGGAAACATTTGTATGTGCAAAAAATTGTTGGGTCCAACAATTGCTGGCTAGACACTTTGACAATACCTGCAGAATCAGTAGAATCTCTCAGGCTAGTTTTACTTATTATCCTATATCTTCATGGCCAAGACCAGACTGAATACCCTGCAGCCTCAAAGACACTGTTCTACCCAAAATGACTAAAGGAAAAAAAAATCTTTTACTTGGTAAGCCATTTAAGGCCTTATCTATCTTGTTCCACGGACTTAAACATAAGAAGTTAAAAAATGTCCTTTACCTGGTGAGACCATAGGTCCATCGAGCCCAGTACTGTGCCTCTCAGTGGCAGGGGGTGGTTGCTCAGGGGAAGAGTGACCAGAGCATGTCCAGAATTTTCCACCGTCTGCTCCTCTCCCATTACAGCTTCCAACATTCAAAGGTTTTGCCTATACTAGGACTCCAACGGGTCCAAGATCAGACCTTTACTGCTCCACTTAAGGAATTCCTGGAAAATACCTCCACAGGGAACATTACAGGAAACTGCTTGTGACTGAAATGACCCTTGCTCATGTGAAGACTAGGACTTAAGCAGTAATACTGCTGGTCACTTTCCACTGACTGGATAGCAGTGCTTTTTTCAGGGGAATAAGGTGAAGCACGTGCACTGCCTCACAGCTGCATTTCATTTTGACAATGGCTATTAAGTAATATTTTACTAAAACTGCTGTTTGACATGTGGCATGATCACAAGCCCAGCTATTCCATACACTTAAGTGTGTTAGTTCACTTTGCATGGCAGAAAAAGGTAAAACAAAGCTGTTACCTGTCCTCCCAGAACTTGCAAGGCTCTCCAAAGTAACATCTCTGCAAGTTAGTTGACAATAATTGAAATGGTTTCATTTATCCATGTTAAGTCTGCCATGCAGGAGACCTTTCCTTTTTATTTTTGCCCCATAAAAAGTTAAATTATTTAAAAAAAAGAAAAGAAACATTTTCTTGAGTGGTTGCAGGTCACTCTGGATCAGTGAGGTTTAACTTTAGTGTGTTGTGATGAAATATTAATACTGACTCAGTATGTTTATTTCTCCAAGTGTCTGGAGCCACCGAGTGTTTATGCCCTGAGATTAGCAGGAAGTGTGTCCATGCATAGCAGCTGTGTTCTTAGAGCGTCTGAGATTTCAAGACTTGAAGGGTGTCCACAGGAAATCGACTGCATCAGATTTTGTGCCAGCTCTGTTGTTAGACGGAGAGCTCTCCTTGGAGGTTTCAATCCCACAGAATGAAACAACAGATTGTCAGGTTGATAACCATGTTAGAAAGGTATGTCTCAGTCCCTTTGTCTCCACTGTAAAATACTTCAGGTTTATTCAGTGTGGCCAAACTTTTAGCTCAGAAATGAATCACCAGCAGCAATGGCGGGGCTAGGGTGGGTTCCAGGCTTATTTTTGCTGATAGCAAATATCCTGAGTCAAAAAACAGATTACTTTGTTACAATGGCCGGGAAATGGAATTAGTACTGGAAGTATGAGAAGGAACAACTTACCCTAGATGTTTAAAAAGAAAAAAAAAATAAAACCCATTGCATCATAAATTAGCTTTATATCTGGATTTCTTCAGTGGACTAGATAACACAGGGATAGAAGTGATTTCCAAAATATGTCTCACACACTGTGGCAACAAATGCTCACAGAGGCAGGGCTAAGAGCACTGTTTGCCCAGAAGTCTGGGATTCTCCTAGCTAAACTAGTTCCAGGAAAGTAGGGCCCATTCACACCCAGTCTATACCAGGACACTCAGCAAGGGCCCAGAACATAACAGCAGGAAGGCGCTTGCCTTTCCCATTCTAAACATCACCAAAGGAAGAGCGAGAGTAGGAACAGAGACAAAATACATGCAAAAAAGGATGTTGAAATGTCCTGCCCCAATTCTGAGTTCTGCTTAGGAGCAGGTCCATTTCCCTTTTCCCTACTCAAATACAAATAGGATTAAGGTCTTCAGGGAGCCTGTGTTACATGCCATTTACAGTAGAAGCCTCTCAGATTCAAGTGTTATTTATTCTCTCCAGAAGGATGAGTCACAAAACCAAGGTCTTGGCCCCACAGCAATGTTAAATTTCCTCGTTACAGCTTTCAGGCTGGCAGTAAGCATTGGTGCCAAAGGAGCTGAAGTTGCTTGAAAGGAAATGTATGCTCCTAGATCAATTTGCCTTTACTGTAGAGCAGAAATACAGTACACTACATTACAACTTTTTTATGCAGGGTGACTGTCCTACAAGCTCTATTCCAAAACACGTTAAAGAGCTAAGCACAAAAAGTTAGCAGAGGAAAAGAAGAACAATGAGCTACAAAGATAAGCTGTGTGGGTAAAGATTAAGTTTGAAAGGTTACAAAGCAGAGCACTAAAAGAATGCTACTGTAGATGGCAAAAGCTGCTAAGGAGAAGGCTCTCACCCCAACAGTGATAGAACTTGACTAAAGTGACAGAGGAGACAAATGCCACTTGGACTAAGGAAGTACATGTATATGTTAAAGGGGGGAGGTGTCACCAGACTCAAAGTCTGTAAGTGAAAGAAGCCATTATAATACAGAGGAAGAGCAAACTGAAGCCAACAGGAATTGAGATTCGACAACAAATATGGCTGTGTTAACATTGTCTTTTCCCTAAGTATATATGGCATTACCCCACAGAAGTGGCATCCAGCTTATTTTATTGTGCAAAACTGGATGTCTGAGTCCACATCCACCGGGACTTTTAACAATTCACATAGTGGAATCTCAAAAGAGCTTGAAGATGCTCAACCACTCCATGCATTTGTAATTACTTTACATCAGTGTAAAGGAGATCTGAAACCAGTCCGGTTACATGAAACACAAACATGATTTGCATCATCAAGAAACACTTATCACATGCAATAGTGAAATTTACCATAGTACTATGTGTTTTAAGTATAGAAAATAACTTAAATGCAGATTCAGCAAACAATACTTTTTTTTCATAATTTCCACTTTACTAATATTAGATTCTATATATACCCAAATGTACATCGGTGTAAAACCAGAAGTGACTGTTACATTGCACAACTGTGGTCATTAGGTTAATATTGTGAAACTACGAATAAGTATAAGTTCTAGGAATATTTTTCCTATTGTGCTTAAAATTTTCACACACACAAAAGGAAGAAAAGGAAAAGATGCATGTTCCTTTAAGTCAGCCCCCTCCCCAAGCACACATACACTCCAGAGATTGTCTCCACTTGACATAAACAATTGCAGTATAAGCACTAAGACCCCCACAAAAAAAGAAATTAGACAAGTCGTAATAGTACCATAATAAAACTATAAAGCAGGAGACTGCTCCAGGCATTTGACATGCATCTTGGCACTTTTAATGAGGAAGAACAAAAGGTTTAAAGTGCATCCTTATGAGCGTGTGTGTGCTCACGTGCACATGGGTGGAAGGCAGTGGTAGTGCTGCAAGGTGGGGAGAGGGGAGGGATGTTGTTCACTAAAGCCTATCATTCTTCAGGGTTGCAGTAAATCTCTACAGCCGGGCGAACCCCGCCTCACTTCTCACACTACATTAGGCATGTTGTACTCCCTTTGGTTTATGGAGGGTTGTGGTGCTAAATGAGCTAGAACAAGAGCTGCAGTATCAAGGGATGGGATGACTATCTCTAACAGACAGCTGCACTAAGTAAGGATTTCTCTCTCACACACACACACAATTGTAACAGGAAAGGAATAAAACTTCTTTCTCTGATTGTGATTTCCATGCATCCCAACATTATGATTGCATAACAGATTAAATGGGCTACAAGAAAGGAATCATTTATCTTGTTTACCACTTAAGAAGTAATTTTGCGGCATTTTTTAATATCCACACTCCACACCTTAAAAGGGTCTGAGGGCATGTCTACATGTGCAAATGCTGAGGAGTGGGTTTACTCTAGAGTAAATAACTCCAGAGTAAACCCACCTTGGGCAGGCATCTACACATGCAGGGATGAGGGAGCAGGTTTGCTGCTCTTGGCACCAATCTGCTCCTGCCATTTCCATCTCTGCATCAGCCACCTGCAGCAGGCAGGGGGAACTGGAGGCTCCAGACACAGCTGCCTGCAGCTGGAGGCCATGTTTGAAAGGCAGCCCTGCTCCCTAGCCACCTGCCTTCTTGGCTGCATGGCTGCTCTACCCCCAGGTCCCCAGAGCAACATCCACCATCCTGGGCTCCTGCTCGCCAAGCTTCTCACTGTGCTGACCCACCATGGCAATTACTATCTGGCCCAGGTCAGTCTCGGCCCTGACAGTCCCTCCATGCAATGTGGCTACCTGGCCTGGCTCACTGCACCCTCCCAGGCTTCCTGCCCCTGCACTGCTACCTCCAGACCCTGTGCTGCTACCCAGACACCAGCAGGAACACCAGTGATGTACTCCTGGATGCCACCACTGGAGCTGTTCATGCCTTTCTGGGCCTCCAGCCCCACTGCCTGCGGTCATGCCTGGCCAGCCAGGATTGGTGGCTGCATGTTGTTCAGACCACCTTGGACAATGAGCAGTGACTGGAGTCATTCTGGATGACCTGAGCCACCTTCCAGGAGCTCCTGGGCCAGCTTCACCCACACCTGGAGCAGCAGACAGCTGCCCCTCCCCATGGGTACCCAGCTGACCATTGCCCTACTCAAGATGGCCACGCTCTCTAGCCTGCACTATATGAGCCAACTCTTCAGGACGGGCAAGGTGACCACAAGGGAGGCCATCCTGGAGGTATGTGACACCCAGGATACTCTGGGGCACACCATGCTCCAGGTGAACAACACCTTGGAGATGGTGGCAGGGTTCTGTGCCCTGGGCTTTCCCCAGTGAATCATAGGTCTAGACAGGACCCACATCCCCATCACCTGCCCACTCCATGGCAACCATGACTATTGCAGTTGGCAGGGCTTCCACTCCATCATGCTCCAGGGTGTCATCGACCACCACAGCACCTTCACCAAGGAAAGTGCTAGCTGGGCAAGCAGCATCAACTATGCCCAGATCTTCTGCAACTCCACCCTGCCAGCCCTCGTGGAAAGTGGGCACTTCACGCTGGGGCTGCCAGACCTGCAGCTGGGCATGGAGGTGGTTCCACCTCTCCTTATCAGGAACCCCACCTATGCAGTCCTCCTTTGGCTCATGTGGCCCTACACTGGCCAGCTGGACCCCTGCCATGCCCATTTTAACTGGTGCCTGGCCCAGACCTATGACATGGTGGAGTGTGCCTTTGGGTGCCTCAGGGTCCACTGGTGCACTCTCACTACCAGCCTTGGGATTGCCAAGGCCAACATCTCCCAGGTCATCATCACAGCCTGCATGCTGCATAACATCTGCGAGGCCTGAAGGGAGCTATTGTGTGAGGCCTGGGCAGAGGATGTGCAGTGGGTGAACATCCCCTGGCACCAGGAGTGCAAGCTGTAGGGGAAGCGACAGCAGAGTGCCTCCCTGCTAACTGAGGCCCTGGGCGAGCTGCTCGCCTGCCAATGGGGGCCAGGGTACTGGGTGTGAGAGGCACTGGCTAAACACCTTGTCCTGCACTCCCCTTTCTTCTCAGCACCCCAGTCTCTGGCAGCTCCCCCACAGAAGTGCATGCCACAGTGGGCCTGGAAGGCAGGGTTTACCTGCAGATGACAGCAGGTGCTACTCTGCTGGCAGAGTGGGTTCCCTCATCCTGTAGACAGCAGGTTGGGCCAGCAGGTCTTCCACATGGTGCTGGCCCTGCTGCAGTCAGCTCCTTCTCTGAGGCTGTATGGAGGCAAGGCAAGGCAAACTGTGGATCTGGACCCAGGCAGCAAGGCTAGGTGGCAGGGGCCCTGGGGCAGGAGCTAGGGCAAACAAACCTGGCTAGCAGAGGCACCACTGTACTACAGCACAGGCCCACAGGGGGCCCATTGCTGGGTGGTGGGCAGCAGGCGGTATGAAGGTGACCACCAGGATGGTGTCCAGGATCTGGTGGTCCTCCTCCATGGACTCCACTGCTCTGGTCACCAGGACAGCCTGCTGCTGTAGGGCCTCCACATGCCTCTCCTCCAGGGTGAGAAGCCTGTCCTGGAACTCTTTGTCAGCCCAGTTCCTCATCACCTCATGGGAATCCCTCACCTCCTCACAGGCAACATCCTCCATGTACCAGGCCTGTGAGTCCACCGGGCACTCCTCAGCCACGGTGACCAGCCAGTCCAGCAACTGGGTCCAGTCCTGTGTTCTGCACTGCCAGAACCAGTGCATACAGAGGGCCCCACCTGAGGCTGGCAGTGACCCTGATGGCACATCCTGGCTGCCAGTTGCTATCTGTCCCCAGCGTGCTGGTCCTACAAAGCCAAGAGAAAGAGCTTGTTTGTAAGAGTTTGCAACATTTCTGAGAAAAGATGCTCTGTACCAGGGGGTTATGCACTGCTCAGTTTCAGATCAGGGGTCGTGCATGTATAGGTGCCCAGGGACCATGTTAAGTCTGTTGGGCAGGTTCTGGCCCAGACAGCCACCAGCTGAACGCCATGTCCCCGCTCTCTCCACAGGGTTAGGCGTGCCACGTATGCTGGGCACAGGCAGTCTGCCTCTCCCAACCCGTTCCCAGGCTGGGACAAGCCTGGCTCCTGGAAGCACCTACTGCCTCAGTTCCAGAGCTGCCATCCCCTGCCCCTGACTTCTCCTCCTGAAGACCAGCCTGTCTCCTATGCTGCCAAGCTATGGTGCCCAGATGTGAGAGGTGCAGGACACCAGGCCAATTGGGATGTGGAGCTGGCACATTCTTTCCCACCTTTTCCTAGGGGGCCTCTCCAAAGAGGCATCTCAGGGCCAGCCCCTCACTACACCAGTACTACACCCCAGGTATACCACTACTGACAGTGTCCTGGACACACCATGAGGAGCCATTTGAGTGGACTGAGAGGTGCCCAACCCACTATGCCCTGCTGCTGCTGAGGGTCATGCTGCCAGGTGCACCTGCGAACCTGGCATGGGACCCTAAGCTTTGATGTTGCAGAGGGAATGCCTCACAAGCTCCGCCACTGGCTGATGGGCAATCATTGGCTGCACAACATGTACCTGCCCCCCCCCGCTCCCTCAGGACATCACTGCAGCATCAACAGTTCCCTCAGCGTATGACAGTCCCATGCCCGATTAGCTGTGGAGGCATAGGCTGTTCAGTAAAGTTTTGCACTATCTCCCGCTCCCTATATGCTGTCGGGGGTGAGGAGGAGCCTCTGGGAGCCAAGGAGAAGTGGGTGGGCTAGGGGCAGGGGACAGAGACAGGGCAGGAGCAGGGAGGGGCCCTCCCTCCAATGTGGGGCTTACCAGGTGGGTTTGGCAGGCGTACCTGGCGGTCCAAGTCCACCCGCAATGGTGGTGAGGACATGAAGATCCCAGCGGTGTCCTGGGGCACAGGGGCATGGCATCTGGCTGCTCATGCAGGGACCCCCTCTGAGAAGGAGCTAGAGCTGCTGGCAGCTGCTGGTGTCAGAACTGGCCTGGACTCCTGGGCAGCCTGAGGGACCCTCTACTGCTGACGTGTTGCTGCTGGTCCCAGGCTACAGGGGAGGCTCACACGGGCCACCCATGCTGAAGTAGACAGCATGGCTATGGCCAGGGTCCCAGGACATGAGAATGTCATTCAGCTGCTGCATACATGTCATGGACTTGCGGGCAGCCTCCAACTGGTGGTTGTGGTCAATGACAGTGACCCATCGTGCCTGCAAGGCCTTGACCTTTATGCGGCACTGGCTCCTGCATGCAACATGACAGGCACCCATAGATGTGGTCATTGAAACATCTGCTCAACACAAGCTGACTGAGGACCTCATCCCACAGTACCATAAGGTCCATGGTCTACCCTTGGGACCAGTTGGAGCTCCAGAAGGTGGTGTGTAGCATTGGGGAAGATGCCAGCATGGCTCCGTCGATGGCTCACTGGGCCTCTGCATGGCAGTCCCAGTGCTGGCAGGCCTGGACAGGTGTGTGCAGCACCCAGCACATGGGGCATGGCCAAAGACAGGCAGCAGCAGTGGGGTCTGGGCAGGCTGCTGTGGGTGGCCTGCGGCCAGTTGGAGTAGGACCCAGCCGCCAGAGGCTTGCTGCAGGTGGCCCAGGTGCTGCTGCACCTGGCAGATGCCTGTAGCACTACTTCAGTGTGATGGCATGGGTCTGGCAGTCACACAGTGATGCTGTGCCAGGGACAAGTGCTGGGGTGCAGGCAGCCTGCTGCAGGTGTCCTGGGGCCTCTGCAGGGACACACAATGGCCTGAGACTGGTTACAGGTGGCCCAGGGCCCCAGCACCCCTGCAGGCTTTTAAGGGCCTGGAACTGGAATAGACAAAGAGCCACCCCAGCTGGAGATGCTCGCAGCTCCAGGGCCCTGGGGCTAAGTACCTTAGTGGTGTGGCTGACGGAACAAATTTGCTCCTAGTCAGCATCTACATATTTATTACTACTGAGTAGCTAATTAGGAGTTAATTTGCTACTTGTGTTTGCAGGTAGTGAATTTACTCACGAATTGCAAATTACTGTGCAATAAGCATCTGCATGTATAGATGGTGATGATTACTGCACATTCATTTTGGTGTACTGTGCAGTAAAGCATCTTGTGTAGATGTGCCCTGAGTGTCCTTCATTCCCATTCAAATAAATGGCAGCTCTCAGTATGAAAGGTGGAACACACCCCTGAGCCAAGACAGGGTGCAAACATCACATAAACTATACTCATACCTAGGGACCACTGTAATTAAGGCTTCAGGATATTTCAGGGGAAAGCCCTAAATTTAGTGTTTTTCCTGAAGCCTCAGAAAACTGTGGTTTGGCCAGAAATGGCCTGAAAATGTGGAGGAGAGGGAGGGTAGGGAAAAAAGTGTTTAAAAACTTACCTGAAGCATGGAGAAGAAAGGAAGCAGAGCCCCAGAAACACTGTGGAAGTCCCACATGTTTCCAGGGGTAGCCTAGTACAGGCTGCACCCTGGCAGCGGCTCAGCCAAAAAAGTTGTTTGATTCCCCACTTTAGCGGCAAGTTTAAAAGCCCTGCCCAGAGTAGAGCAGGTACGGGCTGCAGACATAGGCAAGCTAGGTGCCTGCCCCACATAGTAGGGAGTGAGGAGCAGAGTTCCCCTGCCACAGGGGTTTAACACCACTCAGCACAGCTCTCCCAAGCTTTGCTGATGCCCAGGAGCAGTGGGTAATTTCCTCCTTTCTGTCTCTGCATGGTGAAGCAGACCAGGGTTTAGAAGACCTGGGATGGGGGCACCCTACATCCAACTGCGGGGGCAGACACCTGGAATGGGTCTCCCTAGTCTCACTCTGTGCCACCATGCAGAGAAGGGAACATGGAAATTCCCCTCCTCTCCCATGCAGCAGTAGAGCAAAGCAATGCTCAGGAGACCCTGCACCAGGCCAGGGGAAGCCCCTGCCTCACACCTGGCTGTGGGACAGGCACCTGAAAGGGGGGAACTCTTCCTCTCCACCCACTCACCCCACATCCAGCCAGCTAAGCAAAGCCTTGGCTGGGATCATATGTTTGGGAGTAGTCCTGCTTTGAGCAGGGAGTTGTGTTAGATGACCTCCTGAGATCCTGCCCAAACCCAACATTTTATGGTTCTATGAATTCAGCATTTTGCACCGTGCAAGCAGAAAAGATGAGCAAGGGTAGTGTGAAGACACCCGATGTAGCAAGGAAAATGTATACCATGGATTGAGTGAAGCAGTTTCCTGCAGGTACTCTTTATATGGATGCTGGTAAAATAGCTGAAGAACAGCCTGTGTACCAGTATTCAATGGTAATCAGCCCCATGACAGACTCCCTTAGCCAACCAGAGGCATGGTCCACCCTGAAAAAGTCTGAAATTGGCTTCAGTGAGCTTGAAGGTAGCCTGCTTTTCACCCCTTCAGAGCCTGCATTAAAGTAGTCCCTACTCATACCCTGAAGGCCTGAGCACACCACTTATAACTAGTGTTACCCCACAGATGTTACTCTCATCCCTTCTTTGAATCAGCTCTTTATCTTATTACCCTTCAACTGCCTGTGATTTTCCTTTATTTTATTCAATTCATTTTCATTTTTCATTCTCTTTGGCTAACAGTCTGGGCTATGCTTGTGGTTTTTTAAGCTATGAAAGGCCAAAGGTAAGATTTTTTTCAGAAGCACATAAATCACACAGGAATAAGGATGGCTGCAAACAAGAATTCTGGTTTATGAAATATTTTGAGATTTCAAAATTTGTTTTCATTTCACATGAAAACAAAAGCAAGACCTCTCAAATTTTCCATGAAAAAAATAAGATGTGCCTGACGGTGATCTAGGTTTTCACCTGGGTTCTGGCTCCTGTCTGAAATCAGGCAGAGCAAGGATTTGAACCTCTATCCTCACATTCCAAGTTCCCTGGGGCTTTGTCTATTCCATGAGTATATGAAGATCTGGGTGATCTGTCAGTACAGCTTACAAATTTTGGCACATTTCATGGGTTTCATAGATGTTAGGGCTGGAAGGGACCTCAAAGATCATGGGACAGGAAGTCAGCTATGGTCAAAGGATCTCAGCAAGATAAGCATCCAAGTGTTTCTTGAATGAGTCCAGAGTAGGTGGCTGCACCACTTCTGGAGGGAGCCTATTCCAGGTCTTGAGGGCTCAGACAGTAAAGAATGTTTTTCTTACATCCAGCCTAAAACAGTCTTGGAGGAGTTTATGACCGTTGGTCCTTGTTTTTCCTAGGGCGCTCTGGTGAACAGATGTTCTCCCAGGTCTTCTTGTACTTATAAGCAGCCACCAGGTCCCCCTTGACCCTGCACTTTTCCAAGCTGACGAGTCCCATGGCTCTCAGCCTGTCATCGTAAGACCTATTCTCTTGCCCTCTGGTCATGCACATGACTCTTCTCCGGACTCTCTCAAGCTTCTCACCATCCTTCTTGAATTGTGGAGCCCAGAATTGGATGCAGTACTCCAGCTGTGGCCTCACCAAGGCTGAATACAGTGGGAGGATGATATCCTGAGATTTACTTGAGAAGCATCTATGGATGAAAGCCAGAGTTTAGTTTGCTTTACAGCTGTGACATCACATTGGTGGCTCCTGTTCATCTTATGGTCAGTCGTGACCCCTAAGTCTCTTTCAACCATGGTTTTAGCAAGCATAGCACTGCCGAGCCTATAAGTATGCTTCAGAGGGTTTTTTCCCCCAAGGTGGAGTATGTTACATTTATCGGTATTGAACATCATCAGGTTTGTATCCGCCCACTTACTAAGTTTATCCAAGTCAGCCTGGATCACTAGCCTGTCCTCAGGTGTGGACAGTATGCCCCAAAGTTTAGTGTCATTGGCAAATTTAGCCAGTGCACTTCTGCCACCAATGTCCTCATCGCTGATAAAGATGTTAAAGAGAACCGGTCCAAGGACAGAGCCTTGGGGGATGCCAGCAGTCACAGAGCACCATAATGATTTGCTACCATCGACCACTACTCTCTGTGTCTGACCTCAGAGCCAATTTCCCAGCCATTGGACTGTGGTGTAGCCAAGGCGACAGTTGGCCAATTTTTCCATGAGGAGGTCATGGGACATCAGAGCAAAGGTTTTTTAAAGTCCAGATATATGATGTCAATCTCTTCTCCCTTGTCCAGGTGATATGTCACCTGGTCATAGAAGGAGATGAGATTGGTCAGGCAAGTCCTATCCATGACAAACGTGTGCTGGCTATCCCTCAGGATGTTGCCCTCAGCCAGCTTATCCAGAAGGGTCTCCTTGATAATTTTCTTCAGAATCTTACTGGGGATTGAGGTCAAGCTGATTGGCCTGTAATTCCTGGGATCTACTTTCCACCCTTTCTTGAAGATGGGTACTACATTGGCCTTCTTCCAGTCTTCAGGTACTTCACCTGAGTCCCACAAGTTTTCAAATATTTTTGCCAGTGGTTGGGCTATACTATAAAACTGTTATTAAATTGCTCTCTCTCTGAATCCACTAGGAAAAGCATAGAAAATAGGTTAGAAATTACCTTAAGACATCTCCTGCAGTCCATATATACAAAACAGGATATGTTTAAGCTATAGTAGGACACTGAGAAGTCAGGATCTAGATACAAGTAGTTCACCAGTAAGTTCATGCTCTCATGGGAGGGGCCTCAGGTTGAAGCACAGGACCTACTCTCAGTTTAGACTTCGGAGGCTTGGAACTCCAAGGGATTCAACTTCTGTCAGAGAATCCAGCCTTCTTGTGAATGGCCAACAGGGGCCAACAGCTATCATAGGGGGTCTCTCCTCTTTCTCCCCTTCTCCTATGAATTTGAGAAAACTTTCTAATAAAAGTTTTGTTTTAACCAACAGATCTGTTTCACTGACAATTTAGCTTTAGCAACTGATTCAATTTGGCAGAGATTTGGCCCAAATTCCGGGTCTGCCAGTGAGCATGTGGGGGACCATCCTGCACCCCCCTGGCTCAGTGACTGCTGCCTCCTGGGTCTGGGTGGGGGGGAACCCAGTGGACCCAGAAGTAGACCAGAAGTATTTCCAGTCCAATTCTGGGTTCGCCGCCAAGCACAAAAGGGCACCCCCTGCACTCCTGAGGGACACTCCATCCACCCTACCATCATAGTATTCATGAGCCATGCCTGGTACCTCCAGGTATGTAGCAGCAGCTCTCCCTGAGTAGGCAGCGATTGATAGGTGCCTCACCTCTGCCCAGCATGATAGTTCACTCTGCTGCTGCCGCTGGGAGAGGCAGGGGATGGGGAGCCACACACCTGCCTCCTGCATGCAGGGCTGGAGGTAGGAGATGGAGGGTGCTGACCCCACCCTCTAGAGCCAGGCTAGCCCAGGCCACCGTACCACAGGGGGTGCAAGAGCAGAGCCTGTCCATGCCTACACTGCCCCTCCCTGCAAATTGGTTCAATCTGCATAGGTTAGACTAACCTGCAAAGATTGAATCAATTCAAGATCTGGCTTTTTAAATGTCTTTCCCTAGCCTAGAGGGCTGGCAAGCAGGGACATGGCTGCAAGTCTGCTCCAAACCTTCCATGCTTGCTGACTTTCTAGCCACAATATAAGCCAGGAAGGAGCAGAGGAAGAGGGACACCCTGCGTCACTTGGACTGGTCTCTCCACACCCCCCATTCCCCTTGGATCCCATCTGCAACCCTAGATAATCCCCCCCCTCAATCATTACCCTGCCACCCTAAGCAGCTCAGGGGCAGCAGTGGTGGAAGCAGCAGTGAGGGGGAGAGGTGGCCCCCCTCCCTGCCTGCTTCTGGGCTCTCTGCAGCCTGTGCCATGCCCCCAGCACACTCAGATCCATCCTGCACCAGGCCCCACAGCTTCCTGGAAGCTCCTTGTTCCCTCTGCGTCCTCCCTCTTGTCCACTTCAGTTGCAGGCCCTGGCAGGGGCTGGATGTGGGTGAACAGGGGAGGCATGGGCTGCAAGAACCCCAAGGCCCCAAAGCCTAATAGGTGGGACGAAGTGGTGGACTGAGTTGGCAGGGGAGAAATCTGGGGGTAGAAGGGGCTATTCAGGAGTTAGGGGAGAAATTTTGGGGTAAAAGTTCAGCAACCTTGCAGCTTCACACCCAGTCACTGCCCCTTATCCCATCTCTTTTCTCTTCCCTCCCACCCTTTTGCCCTTTTCCCCTCCCCTTGGCCCTTAACCCCTTTTCTATCCCTCCCCACTTACTCCATCCCCATTCACCGGTTGCCCAGCTGTTCCCAGCTGTCAGTCCAAGACTGTAGAGTCCTGGGTGATAGCTAGTTCCAGCAGTGCCTCCTGGAATATGAGAGAACCACAAATTTGTGATTTTATCTACATGAATACCCACAAGTTAACTTAACTCGAGCTAGGTAGCACAGCTGCAAAGATAATCCTTGCCCAAAGTGGCTTAACTTTAAGACACCTAGAGAAAACTTAGAACTTGTTAAAGAATATTAATGTGTGATCATTCAAGCTTTAAGTGCTCTTAACATTGTCTAATTGTAATGTGTAATGTCACTGTTAGATGAAACACAATTTACTTATAGTAGGAGCACATACACATTCATTCCAGTTAGGAACTGCTCTAGTGCTAGTACCTACTTCAAATATCCAAAACCCTTCAGGGCCAGAAATATCACATCAAAACCAAAAATAACTTTCCCTTTATTCTCGCATATATCACAGTTGTCACTCTCAGGTGAAAACACAAAGGAACTCCAGATATATCAGATGTAGACCTGGGTGGTGGGTAGAAGTAGACAGGTTGGAGGAGCTAGCCCCCATCTGAAGGAGCTGGATAATTTCAACCCACTGCATTGTCAACTCCTTCCATTACCCACTAAATGGTCCTTCCTCAGCTTTGCTGGGAGAGAATGGGGAAATTTCCCTGGCTGCTGCTCATACTGTCCCGGTATTCTGAATAATCTGCCCATATGACTACAGTCTGGCTCCTTTCAGAGCTTTAAAAGAATCCAAAGTTCTGAAATGAAAAATGACACTATAGATACAGTCCATATTTCTCCTTACAACTCTCATGCCCGGATTTATGGATTTAAAAGAAGCTCTGTTTCAGGGACTCATTTCATTGCAGAAACTAGCATTTTGATGGCTGAAGTGCATGCCTACCCACCAGAACAAAAATAAGGAAAATGATTTAGAGGTGATGCTTAGTAATACACACAACATCCCACCCTCTTGTTTCCTGACCATCTTGGTAAGAAAGTATTTGCTTGCATGCCTTGCAAAGGTTTTGGCCACACCTCATTTAACCTACTTTCCGGACCAATTGGGTCAAATCCCTGCAAAATCCCCTTGAATTACTTTTTAAAACATAGATTTGTTGCCTTTTAAGCAAACAAAATAGAAGTTTCCTTTTCAACTGGCATGAATTTGCGTGCAAATGCAGGGCTTCTGCCCAAAAACAGCATTCATTGAAGGACCCACATACCAAGAAGTGTAGCTAAATTTTCCTGCCTTTCCCTCTCCCAACCCCCTTTTTTGCCTTGAGAAATCTTTGGGATACCTGAGAAGACTGTCTTTTTTATTCCTCTCTCTCCATGTTGCAGGCTTGTGTGAAGAAAAGAGTGGGCACATGGACACAATAGGGCCCAGAAAGTAGAGCTGTTTAATCAAAACCAGTCACGAACAAAAGAAAGCCAAGGAGCCCAGGAGGATAATTATATTTCACACATCAATTAACATTCTTTTGCTGCCACTTAAGAAATCCCATTTAATTGCCCTGCCTAAGCCTTGATTGCTGTAGATGTCATACAGAAGGTGAATTCTATGGCTATAGCGGACAGTGCCACGTTATGGAAACTGTACAAAGCTATATTAGTAGAAGAAGATTTCACTTTCTAGTATATTAACCCTGCGTGTTCACTTTTATGGAGAGCACTAATGCATATTTAGCCTTGACAGAAATCACAGGCACTGATTCAAAACCTAATATCATAGCATTTATCTAGTAGTTATAGAGTGAAAACAGAGACCTAAACAACAGGGTCCTTATATATTCTTCACCTTCAGAAGAAGACAGGTACTATGTACTTGACTGTGAAGTATAAGGCACATTACTATTTTTCCAGTATACTTTTTAATATATAGATATATGAACATTTATTTTTTCTAAAAAAAAAAATGGATAAACAAAGCATTTTTTTCTACAGACTGGGAAGGGAAAAAGGAAGAGAAAAATTGTTCTGGTTTTTGTTCTTAATTATTTTGATGCATTTAAATATTATGGAAACTGGTTACAGGACAACCAACATCCTCTGCTGACACAATGAACAACTGGGTTACCAAAAACATTCTCTCCTTCAGTCATCACTCTACCATATATATGTCCCTCAGGGGAATTAAATAAAAATTGCTTCCAGACTAGTATTGCAATCATTTGAGTCCTCGCTGAATGTGCTCATGTGATACCATTTGATTTTAGACAAGAAGTTCTGGAGGCCACTTTGGAATTCTGTACGCCTCCATGTAGCACCTCAACTTAGTGATACCAGCAAACTCTCATGGTGGAGATCCACTTTATACAAGTAAAAAGTTCTTTGAAAGTATAGCTTAAACCAGTTCCCCAAATGAAATAATCAGTACTAATAGGAGGCTTTTCACTGGTGTAACTGCTCTAACACTGTGCTTCTGTGTTGATGAGGGGTATATTTTGCCCTTTTCTGCTACCCCATAACACCACTAACTAATTCTGCTGGTAAAACTTTCAAAACCAGGCCTCAAATACAAATGTATATAAGAAAGGTAGCACATAAATATTTGAATAGGTCTCAGGCAGAACAGATACAAGGGTATCAGCAAAATTACAGCAGACAGAGCAAATTACTCAATAGTTTGCTCCAGCTTCCCAGTTAAAAAAAATAACTTGTTTTATTTTTACAAGGAATGAAAGAAGTGAAACTGGCTCAGTAGAATCCTTATTGGACAGCAGCACAACTAAGGAGGTAGGGGGGTGTAACTGGGGGTACCAACTTAGGGGGCCACAAAAATAGCAGTTGTCACCCCCTCCTGTCCTTGTCACCATAACCAGGGGTCAAGAACTGTCTAGTTGCACCTTATTGGATGCTATACACCTGATAAAGAAGAAACTATGCTGCAAGATATTGCATGGTATTATTTTGAATAATGTGATGTTGTCCATCATTAAGAGGAAACAGAATTTATTAAACAAATAAATATATGTGGATTATGCCAGACACTGAAAATGACTAAACAAAACACAATTAGGTGGATCCTTTTTTTTTCCCTTTCAAAGGGATGCAGTACTTGTGCCCAAAAAGGAATAAATATTTAAATTAAACAGAAAGACCAGGATTTTTTAAATTAGTTCTGTGATCCTTTCCTAGAACATTTGAATTCTTAGGCAGTCTCACCATATGTGCATGAAAGTCCCCATGGATGGATTGAAGCACTACTATGGATCTGTTTCAAATCAAAGCACTTTGTAGAGTGCTTGTACAGGGAGATATTTATGATAGGGGATTTGGGATCCAGTGAGTTGTATATATTGATATTTCTAAAGTAGCTTTCCAATAGAGGTTAGTTTGTATTATAAAAAACACCCATTTCTCATTCATTAATGTTATTTATCCCATGGCCTTTTGAAGTAAAAATTTCAGACAGCCTCATTCTTTTTACCCAATAATAAATAAGTACTTAGCTTTCTAGCGCATCTCAAGTCTTCGCAGTATAGGATAAATATTTTTATAATGACTTAAGTACTAGTAGGAGCTAGAGAACCATTATCAATCTCTATTTAGAGATGGGACTACTGAGGCACAGGGAAGATAAACAACTTGCCCAAAGTTACGTGATGAGTTATTTGACAGAAGTAAAATTAGAAGCTGGGAGTTCCTGACTCCCAATCCAGGTTTTATTTGACTAAACCAGGGGTGCCTAAATGCAGCCCACAGATCCATTGCATCTGCCCCAGGAAGCAGCTCCTCATGGATCAGGAACCCTGGAAGTGGGGGAATGGTGGCAATGAATAGGTCCACCCTTCCCTTCCCCCTGCTAAATTCCCAAGCCCCATGCAGTTGGCTAGAGCTGAGCCATGCCTTCTTACCTTCCCACATGGCCAGGACACTTTCTCTTGTCCCACGGGGTTAGGTTGAGGCCAGGCTGCCCTTCACCACCTGCCATGCCTATTCCAGGTGCCAGCTCAGGAACACCAGTTGGATCCGGCCCATAGACAGACCAGGCACTGCCTATCTGACCCATCAGAGGAAAAGGTTGAGCATCACTAGATTAAACCTTGATTCCTGCTCAGGCTTTGTCAAATTTGATTATACAGTACAAATTTGCTAAAACAAAAGTAACTTTCTTGATACAACAAATACATAGTTTTTACTGGGCCAGCTGGCTTCCTTCCCAATATAAAATCATCCTAGGCACCCTGATACTTTTTAATAGTTAACACATACACTGCCTTTTTTCTGAATCTTCATATCTTCCCCACAAACCACTGGGGATGAAGAAACTTTGTATTTGCAAAAGAAAGCAAATATATAAGAAGAAACATAAAACACAAAGAAAGTGGGGATATTCAAGACACTGTCATTGGGATAGGAGATTCTGGAGAAAAGGTGGAACTTTGTGAAGCTCACAGTGGTGACCATGGATCCAATTCATAAAGGTATCATCTTACGGGAATAGCCATATGTGAACAAATTAATGCTACAACTAGTCCCCCATCTTGTCACAGAGTAGGCAGCAGACAGCATCAGCATCAGCTGTTTCAAAAGCAGAGGTAAGGGGATCCACAACAAGCAGATTAGGGATAATCCTGGGTTCCATCCTTACTTCAATAGCTAGAGCCTGGCTACACCCCTGAAGCATTAAGCTTTAAAACTGATCTAAATCATTTTTTTTTTATTGTTAGCTACAACAGCTCTAGACATTCCAGCTATCCATCCGAATGCTCAGTCCTTCAAATCTTGCTAAGAAATGGTTGTCAATGGGACCTAAGCACCTGCTTAAAGTCATGCACATGTGAAACAACATATGCGGAGCTGGGTTCAGATTCCGATGCAGGAAAGCACTAAAGCATGCACTTACATCTGTCTACTATGTAGGACAATTGTGAACAAGAAAGGAAAACTGGCATACCCTGGTGGAATCAAGAAGAGAAATAAGAATTACCTGGAAGCATATGAATAGCAAAGTAAACTGAAAAAGAATGGGAGAGTCAAATTCCAAAGGATCTTAGCCTTCTTGCTATCCCAAACAAACACACAATAGATAGCCATTGCTTTGTTATAACCCTAGAGTATAGGGCCAACTTGCTTTGTTTTGGTTTTTTAAAGATATCTTCAGTATTTTTGTGGGCATGATTTTGCACTTACAGGTACAATGCTATATAATGAGACATACAACTACAAATGCAAATGCAATCAAAAGAAAACACTGCATCACTTTCACAACTCTATTGCAGGCAGGATGAGAGAATACACTGCATATGATATGTTAGTCATGTAATTTAATGAACTCAACTATTTATGGTGATGTGAGTTGGAGAAGCTATAGAACAGAAAAAGGAATAGCTTTGGGGTTAAAGGACATATTGCATGTTGTCAGGTAAGTAATTTCATCTGTGATTCATTTTTCATGGTAGCAAAATAACACCACCTTCCACCAACACACAAATACTTTTTGTTTTGTCCATTTAAAATGTACAGTCCTTAGGTCACAGGCTCCACTTTTGTGCAGTTACTAGCACAGCAAATATTCCATCTGAATGGGCTATCTAATCAGTATGCTGATATAAAACGTTGGTCACAGTTGTCAGTGAAAAGGGGCTCATGCACCCCACATTAATTGCAATTCTATCTCTTCAGAAGTACGTTGTGAAAATGGTTTCATATACAGTGAATTTTCAGGTGTTCCTAGCCAAAATAGACCCAAATTTCTTTCTAACTTATCACATCAGACCTATCATATGCAGAGCCTGCTGATTTTCAAGACTGACATTCTCCTCACCACTGGCTATTCAGAAAAACGCCATGCCCTGTACCAGCTTTGTAACCAGATCAAGGCCAATGAAATCTGGCATTACATGCCAGAAGCCTGGACAACATCCCAGTCATGTTTGAGCTGTCAAGGATCTAAGAATGTAAAGGGGGAAAGAAGCAAATTAAAAGGAAAAAAAAAGTAAAATAATATAAAATAAAAGAGGAAGTTTAAGGGAGAGTTTGGGGGAATAAAAAATATGGGCGCTACTGGAAAGGAAAACTTTGTTCAGTATCCAAAATTCAAAGCAGCTCTTCTGTGGGTTGGCTTGTGATTTTCTACAAACAAGTTGGCCCAGCTTATAACCTGTATCAATTTATCATACCCACCAGCACTGCCAGAATTCATGCAGACTTCTGCCTGCTGTTTGTGGAGCATTTAAGAGGCAAATAATTTTGTGTAAATTGCTGGTCATTCACTTGTCAATGATATTCTTTCAGTTACTCAAAACACCTCTCTCCCTCCCCACTAGCCTCTTCCCAACAGTAAATGATGCCTCTTGGCTGCTTGTGACAAAACCAATGCTTAATAATTAGAATGGAATCCAAGCTTAACCACGGAATGTCCATGACGTGCAGAGAAAGCCCGGCCTCATGGCTAATTCCACCATGTGTCTCGATAAAGAAACAAGACACATGAGGGAGAAATGTGGATTATAAAAACTTCAGGGTTGCTCTTTTTTTCTGCTCTACATGCACACCACTTCAAGTAGTTTCCAAAAGTACACCCGTGTTCATAGAGCATGCTAATTAGCAACAAACATTGTTTATTCACAACGGTTAAAAAAGAATTTTTACTGCAGGTTACACAGAGGTCACTTTTGCTTGCATTAAGTGACAAAGTGCAACGACCGCCAAATGGATTGTCATCAGGGACTGAACCCAAGACCTACGTCCATAGAAGCTTTAACAACTTTAGACTCACTATTAACTCCTTTACCATATAGCTATAGCAAATTCATATTCTCTATTGACCAGTCACTAGTGGGGTGACCTAATACATGCTAAATAGTAACTTACGGTACTAGTACAGTATGCTAGCACACTGTAGAAAAAGAACTGCACACTCTGAAACCCCCCTAGATTCCCCAAAACAGAAAATAAACCTCAATATGCCCACTTCAAAGAGCAATGAAAATAGTACTCAGTGGGCATGTCTACACATGCCCCTGACTGTGGAGTTGGTACTGCACAGTCATTTAGTACTTGCTTTAGTTTTAGCTTGTTGTTTTAGTTTTAGCTTGTTAGTTTAGCAGTTAGTACTGCGCGGTAGCAGCAGCAGCATGGTTAATACCCACTGAGGCTACCTAGCCATAGCAATGAGCCACGTTGCTGTAGCTTGTTGCTATAGTGGCATAGCGTCTCGTGTACATGCACTCTGGGGGCATATCTACTTTTGCTGCACAGTAAAGCACCACCATCTACGTGTGTACAGCAATAGGCTGATGTAGGTTAATTTACCAGGCTATCAGCTAGTCCTATTAGATACAAGTACTATCCAACAGTGGAGTTACTACACTTAAATGCACGAGTAGTTGGTGACGTGAAGATTAGTTTACTCCTGCTCAGAATGCACTGGAGTTTATTCAGTCACATTAATTGCAAGTGAAGATGCACCCAGCTACAATCAGTTCATCTTCTTGTTGATAATGGGCTTCATCAACAGATATCAATGAGTAAACTACACTTAATGCTAAATGATGCCATTGTGCATGAAAACCAAAACTCCACTCTTCTAGTGCCATCTCAGATCTCATTATCAGTCTAATTCCCTGTCTATTATCACTACTAAACTTTTCCCTTTTACTTCCTCTGTTGAGTATGTGTATGTGTGTGCATTCATCTGGAGTTTTTCCAAGTCAGGGGTCAGCACACCTATTTTATCTAGGCAGTGGAGCTAGAGATCTCTGTGACATTTTGGCAGCAAAAAGAAGCAGTGTCAGTGGCATTCAGGAAGTGTGTCTACACATGCTTTTATACATGCCTAAACGTAACATGCATTAGCCTAGGAAGCAGCGAGTGTACAGCTCTGGGTCTGGCATTGCAGGCCAGATTTGAAGCAACCCATGCCTGGAGCTAAACTCAGTAAAAGCAGCCCCTCTCTTCAAAGTGTTTCCAAACCCTGCCCAAGATTAATCTAGTTTTGTCATTTCCTATTGAAACTTCTTATCTTTTTTGTTATCCTTTGTATTACTCTGTCCTCACTGTGTTTGGCTCATTCCCCCTCATTTAATTATGGCAGAAATTTAATCTTTCTAGACCATTAATAAGGATGTTAAAGATTCTCACACCCAATACCAATGCCCTCACAGAATTGAGAGATTAGTTTCCAACTCAGTGAGTGTGTCTTCACGAGACATTTACTCAGCAGTAGACTAATTAGCTGTGCAGTAAACATATTTACTCCACAATAGGATAGGATTTGTAAATACAGGGTAAAAAAAAAATTGGAGTAAAAAAACTCAACAGTAGTTCATGTATTCAATAGCTGGGGGGTGGTGGCTGGGGCACAAGGGTGCTTCAGTGTGGGGGCTGCCTGCTGGCTAGCTCAACAATGAAGTTCCCTCATGACCCAGCCAGCCCTTCTGGAGTACTCTGAGCCAGGGGAGCAGTCCCAGGCTGGCAGGCTGACCCCTTGGACCCTCTGCCAGTCAGGGCTGCTCCACTCTGGCTCACCATGCTATGACCCTGGGCGCATGTGCAAATGTGTACCGGGCAGCAATAAGATTATTGCTGCACAGTAATAGGCACATATAGAAGTACCCAGTGCATGTATTTACATGTGCAATTAATGCAAAACATTAAACTCTGGAGCAGTTTGAGCCAGAGTAAATGACTCCCAGGTGCAGTGCCTACATGTGCACCTGGGATAGCAACAATTTGAGCAGGGGTGGAGCAGGCCCAGGCTGGCACGGGGTGCAGGGGCTCAGCCTTGGGCTCCAGGCAGAGATGTCAGGCAGTGGAGGGACTGGCGGGGGCAAAAGGGTGCTCCAAGTGCAGAGCCATGTGGCTAGGCAGGAGTCTGGCTCCTGGCTGGCTGGGCTGACTGATGCAATTTACGGTCAACATTTAAACATGTGTTTAATCACAGTAAATTACCCTGACATAAGGTAGTACTGTCCCTATCTTACTGCAGTGTTATTTTACTGCAGCCTAATATCATCACATGTGTATACAGTTATGCTTTACTCTGCAAATAATTAATCTACTCTGCAGTAAAGCACATGTGTAGAAACAGCCAGTATCTCATCACTTATTACCTGCCAACAGTGCAGCTTTCCATGCAGAAGCAGACTTAACCAAACATGATACCTGATAAATGTGTTCTCAGGGCCAGCCTCTGAGGTTGTATGGACTTATAAATAGCTCTATTGGCTCCACTAGAATTGAAGTAACAGATACACCATCATGAATCTCATCCTCCATGTTGTGTCTTATCTATACTTGAAATCACCAGGATTATATGTGCAAATAAGTTAGTTGCAAATTCAGATGGCCACTCAGAAACATAAATGGCTAGTTGCAAATGTAAATAGAATATTAAAGACCAGATACTAGCAAATATCAGGAAGATATTAAGAAACAAATAAGATACAGCACTGTATACGCAATTAACCAATTTCCAGATACAGATAACTGGCTGCTTGAATTAGGCATGCAATTGTGTATGCATTTTCAGGTGTGTAATTATACACACTTATTCAAAATCAGATCTACTATTTTCTTGTTTGGGGCTAATCTTGGGAGAGAATATTGCAGGTACAATGTGCTATATGAAAACTTGAATTTAATATGCTTGAATAGTTCCAGTAAATGAATACTGACTAACATAAACTGTATGAAATTCAAATTCCATACTGGAAATATCTAATTTAGCAAGTAACATGCACTTTAAAAGCCTGCTACCACTGACTAGTTAAATACATTGGGCACATCCCATGAGCAGGAACATGCATTTCCCCAGAGACAAAGAGCAGCGGCACATATTGTCCCCAGGAAGTGCCTGTGCATGCGTGCTCTGGTGCACATTATCTTGTTCTGGATGGGGTACGAGAGACTGGGGCCAGCATTTGGGCTGGCCCCAGCAGCCTTACCTGGGGTCTTGAGGGCCTCCAGGGGCTGCAGCCATGGCAATCTGGCAGCACAGAACCTGGCTGCCAGCTGCAGAGCGGCTCCAGTGGACCAGGCTCTGGTTTTGGGCAGTGAACGCTGCCACCACATGCACTACGCTGCTTTTTTAAGGTGTGGGGGTTTTTGGTGTTTTTGACACCTTTTTTAAGTAAGATTTTTGTTGGTCTAAGATGTTAATGGACAGTCTACAGCTAATCTCTAGAATCTAGACAAGGCCTTGGTGTTTGCAGTTTGCGATACATCAGTCACTAAGGCCACTCTTTCACATGTGTATGTTTATTCTTGTCTAATATAACTGGTTTCAGCAGTTACAAGCACCTAAAAAAATAATATGTAATATATCCTTAAGAATCATAAGCAGCTTTTAAAAAAAATTGTGCTAGCTCTTTTCAGCCTTTAAGTTTGTCTCAAATAGGTTTGACAGTTCACACTTTGCTTATTGTGTGCTTGGAAATAATGTATCTGCTTCTATTTTGATAACTATCTTCGTAATAAAAGAAAAAATGTTTTATTTTAAAATTAGGACATACAGAATACTACAGAATGAAGCAATTTAATATGGGGAATTTAGTTTTTATTGGTCTCTCAATTTTCCTCTATTCTGGCTGTCACCGCAGTTTTAGGGTGAAATATTTAGCTGTTTGTGTTCCAGTAAGAGGCATTCTCTATCATGCAACTTCTTCGAGCAGTAACTGTTAAGAAAGAACTCATATCCTTTTCTAGCCTTAAGTTCAAGCCGGGCAATGACCATATGCATGAGATCATAATGTCAAGATTTATGATGACCTACTAAAATCTGAGATGCCAACTATGCATACTCATAAATACGATTTTTAAATCTGCTATACTCTTAGGAATTTACTCACGCTAATTAAGTCCCATATTAAAATGAAATTCACTATCAGGAATTGTATCAATACATGCTAATAATTTGAATGGAAAACATAGCTTTTTTTTTCTCAACCCAAGCAAATTTGCTAGCCCTTGACGTGAATGAGGATTGCGAAGAATTTCAAGAGCCACATTTCAGCCACTTTTGCTGTATTTGTGTTTTAAAAGGTGCTTTGAACGCTTTTTTCTTTGTTATTTGGAGAGGGGGTTCAGGGCTATCCTGGGGGGGAGAGCAAATCAGGGTGACTGCCCTGGACCCTGTTCTTTCAAGGGGCCCACAGAGCCAAGCAGAGTGGCCACGGCCCCTCCTGCTGAGCTTGCCTAGTGCTGGTGACTCGATACAACTGCTGCCACCAGTTTCACATCCAGCCACTCACCAGCCTCCCCTCCACCCCCTTGCTGCCAGCTTCTTCACATCTGGGCCCCATTTTGGCTGATTTGCCCCAGGCCCAACAGCCTGCCCAGGTCATCTCTGAGTGGGCTTATTTTCTCCATCATAGCTAGGGAAAATGGCTGAATGGATTTTGCTCACCATTTCTGCAAGAAACATTATTCTCTGTCAGACAGTTAGCAAGAATGGAAAGTTTCAGCCAAATAGGTGAACGTAGAGCATTCTAAGCATGTCAAAAGTGGGTGTGATAATGAAAGCTGTTCTACAACCTTACCAGTAGAGCGGTTGCTATTGGCACCAACTACAATGAATGGATCTAGAGAGAAGCATACAGTGATGTACCACTATATATTATGGGTTTTTTTTCATTTATATGATGTAGTTCATCAACCCAGCTCTCTGGCTAGCACTGTATCTCCAGGAAACTTTGTCCTCGTGCTGCAAAAGGAAACCAAAAATAGAGGCCTTGGCAATCTAAAGCTTTCCTATCAGCCCACTCATAATGAACCATAGGAAAGGACATGATGGCCTAGTTTTAAAAGGAGATGCTTGCCAAATCCCAAAATAATAAGAAAAAAATATATGGTATAACCAAAAAATAAATACCTTTACGTTGTGGAAATTATGATTTGATGACATCCCTCGCCCCTTTTGCCTCTGATCTATCTGAACATATACAAGACCTTAATTATAGACTCACAGTAAAGGGTCAGGCATGGAATATGCTTTCAGCCAGAATGCAAGAGCAATCCAAGTATAGGGATCCTAGCAATTCTCATTCAATAATAGTGCAACAGACACTGAACTTGGGGAAAAGGCTGACCTCTAATGTCTGACATCCCAAATCCTTTTAAAAGAGTTGTATTCTAGTGAACAGCATTTCATTTTAAGGAAAAAAAGGAAAAAGTATTCCTATACTTCAACTATACCAACTAATTCCTTAATCCATCCCACTTGGAAGTCACAAAAAATAGACTTCTCTAATAATATAAATGCAACATTATTATTTCATTTAAAGGGAATATGGGAGCCAATTTGATTTTCAGTGGCTGCATCTACATGGTATGCTACTGTACAGTAGTTACTGCACATTTATTTAATACTGTTGTGAAAAGCAGAGAAAATCCTCATTTAAATCTGCAGCAGCTGAAGAAAAAAACCCACCCGCCTCGCTGGAGCCGGCAATGTCAAAAGACCAGAAGACGCCAGACTTTATTAGCATCTGTTCAGTCTGTACTGGACCACCCCATAGCTGCACGGGTATTTCTGGCCCACCACCAAGACCAGAGGATAGGCGGGATGGGCTCCAGGAGAAAGAAGTGACGTGGGAGCACTAGGACACCAGAGGAGAGACTCCAAAAGATGGGGAGCCAGCTGCCTTCCAACATGGGAGCTCAGAGGGGCTTCAATAAGCCAGGGGATGCTGGTGTTGAGCCTGCAGCAGAGAAGTGGAGGGAGCCAGCAGAAAGCCATGCTGGGGGCCGAGTCAGCCTTGAGACAGCCGGCTGCTCTCCAATTAAGGTTCTTGGTTTTTTTTCCTTTTTTGTTTTTTTTCCCTTTTGCCAGAGGGGAGCTGGTTAGGCCGAGCCCCAACACCAGGTCTGAGGAAGGGAGAAACTGGTGACTGGCCAGATCAGAGACAGACACAAGGGACTAAAGCTAGGCTCCTGTACTCGGGCCTGCATAGTTGATCGGGAAAAGGCCCATGTCCTGGTGTGTTCAGACCCCACTGGGAGATGCTGGAAACTGAAGCTGAATGTCCAGGGCTCAAATCTTCACACAGCTAAGGGGCAAACCCAGCCAGGGTCCTTATCAGTTCCTTGTTTTTTTCTGTTGGGGGAGGACAGGCCCTGCATGAAGGGGAGAAACCCCACAACCCTCTGGAACCAACTACACTGCAGCAGAAGGACTCCATCTGCAAAAGGCAAGGCCAGAAAGACTGAGAGACTTACATAGTTCCATGTTGCCTGTTCTGTGTTACTCTTTAGTTCTTACACTCACAACACCCCAACAGGGTAACTGTTAGGGTCCAGATGGCCGTCATAACTTGGAAACAGGCTCAAAGCAACCATGAGCCTACAAGGTCAAAAAAAAGAAAGAGGTTGCCCATTGAGACCCAAAGGTGAGACCAATGCTTCAACATCAGGGTGGTACATGGACATGGTGTAGGGGAGGCAGGAGCCCAAGAAGAATAATCAAGCTCAGTGCATCTGAGTCAACCTGCGGCAGAACTGACCACTTCCCAACAAAGGATCCTTCAACACCAAGACATGACTGGTGAGAATCGGGTGACCTCCACAGAGTGTCTGGATCAGATGAGCCCACGTCCCCACAACCCAGTCCAGTCAGGCGCTGGGCCACTGGGGCCTGCAGCCCTATCCTGTACTGCACTGACACTTGTATAAATAAGTGCCAAATACATGTGCAGTAACCCATGTTACTGCACAGTAATGCTGATGAAGGCCTTTTTGTGATGCTACTGTGCAGTAGCCTAATACTACTTTGCAGTAGTGTCGTGTCATGATTTTTGCCAAGTGACACTAATGTGCAGTATTATCAGGCTACTGCATGGTCATCATCTCATGTAGATGTACCCTGTGTACACCTGTTGTAACTCAATTAAAATGGAAGTGGTTTCCTAGGTTTATGCAGTTCTAGAGCAGATTATGCTCCACATGTTGAACATGGTCAGAAAAAAATACTTTTTCTTAGATGAAGTGTCAGCTTATAGTTTGATAGTTTGTAGGGTCGGAAGGGACCTGAGCAGATCATCAAGTCCAACCCCCTGCCATGGCAGGAAAGAGTAATGGGATCAAACTACCCCAGCAAGGTGTTCATCTAGCCTTGTCTTAAAGACCCCAAGAATAGGAGCCAGCACCACTTCTCTTGGAAGTTGGTTCCAGATCCTAACGGCCCTGACAGTGAAGTAGCACCTCCTGATGTCTAGTCTGAATCTACCCTCTGCCAGCTTGTGACCGTTATTCCTAGTCACTCCTGGTAGTGCTCAGGGGACCAGGGACTCCCCCAATGCCTGCTGGTCCCCTCTGACTAGTTTGCAACAGGCCACTAGATCCCCCCTCAGCCTTCTCTTGTGGAGGCCAAACAGGTTCAGGTCTCATAGCCTCTCCTCGTAAGCCTGCCTGCTACCCCCTGACCATGTGAGTGGCCCTCCTCTGGACCCTCTCCATGTTGTACACGTCCCTCCTGAAGTGCGGCGCTCAGAACTGGACACAGTACTCCAGCTGCGACCTGACCAGTGTCGCATAGAGGGGGAGGATCACCTCCTTGGCCCTGCTAGAGATGTATCTGTGGATGCATGACAAGATACAGCTGGCCTTCCTGACCACGTCCCCACACTGCCAGCCCATATTCATCTTGGAGTCAATGGTGACTCCAAGATCCTTTTCTGCCTCTGCACTGATGAGAAGGGAGTTCCCCAGCCTTATGCACAACTAGAATTACTGAGTACAAGTCAGACATGAGCTTTGGAATCCTATGCTAACTGGGGCTTTCGGGGTTTAAGCTACTGGCTCTAGAAGCCCTAAAAATCCTGGCTGGCAGGGCTCTGAGGCTCTAATTTCTGCAGTAGGGGGCTTCTTAACTGTCCAATAGTGTAGGTGAGCATCCACACATGCAGGCATGAGCACTTGCAGCAGCTCAAAGAGCAGCGGCACAAATTTGTGACGGAGATTTGTGTCTCAGCACACATACTGAACATGCACTTTGGTGTGGGACAACTTGTGCCACTTGAGGCAACACCCTGCCCAGCTCCTCCTGGATCTTCACCTGGGGGAACTAGAGGCTGGGGCCAGCACCTGTGCTGTCCCCAGCAGTATAAAAAGCTGCCTTGGCGAGCAGCGCAGAGCTGTTTGCCCTTAGGAACTTCTGAGGCCCAGCCAGATGGTATCTGGGGACACTAGCCCAGAAATGTTTTTTCATTCCCAATGTGCCTCTTGCAGTATAGTTAACTGCTTTGAGATACCACAACTGGCACGTGCTCGCTCATCTGGATGCACCTTAGGGTAGCACAGTGATTTCTCTGCAACTGGTAACAGCTGGCTACTCCTTTTAATTTAGAGGGGGAAGAAAAAATCAATGAAAACATTTCCAGTTCACCTTCACCCTATCTCCCCAAACCTGAATTTCTCTTCCACGGGTAATTTCTTAGTTTAGCTGTTTTAGTCTTATCTATTGTTATTTTTCTCAATAGACTCCAACTTCTTTGGAGAACCTAGTAGTCCACCATTCATGCTTATGAAATCCCCTGCTAAGAAAAAGTGTAATATTTGTACATGCACTTTAAGTAGCCTATTAGCACAAGTGTAAGCATTCATACAAAATACATGCCCTTGCCAATCTAACATTTGCATGCACAGATTGTTCAAAGAGCATTGGTAAGTGTATGAACTATACAGGAGACTGTATGAGGAAAACACAGGCATGGGTTTCTGTATATCCAGTTTTAATCCTGAACAAGGAGAAGCTAAAGGAAAAAAACAACACCTAGTCCTCAATTATGACAACTCCAAACAGACATCACTATAAAAGCTTTTCCAACGCAGTCTAAATATGCAGCATAATATTTAATTCCTCTTAAAAGTAGGTCATCGTCAGTTTGGGTGATTCTGTTCTAGCGGCCCAACTTCTCTGCATCTTTCTATCTGTGCATCTCCCGCATAAATAAAGGGGGAGCTTTCCCAGAGAAAGAATTTTGGAGCATATATCCACCAGCTTTCAGTGAGACTTGTGTTCTTAGAAACCTAAGGCAATTTGGGAATTCTATCAAAGAAAACAAATTACTTAATTTTGATCTACTCGTCATGCAAAAATTGCTGAAAACATGCAGCCAATTTTTGTTTCCCTTTTTTGCAAAAATCACTCAGAAAAATCATTGCTTAATTAGGACTTAATCATTTGTGGGAATGACACCGAATTCAACTTGTAAATAAACCTTTTTTTCCAAAGTGTGGTATCATAAAATGTGATGCATATATTATCACAATCACATGGTGACAGGGAAGGGCTCACGGAAAAGTGATGGGTACAATACATTCAAAACTCCTGCACATACTTTACCAGCCTAGGGATCTAAATCCCAAAACCTATTCATCATTCATAACACGCTGAAGAAGTTGTTTGGCAAAAGTAATTTAAATGTAAACTGATATTTCTATTTATAGACAACATGTTTTATAAATAATACTATGTGAATCTATTATGCTTTCCATCTGAGGACCTCAGAGCTACGTGAGAGCAAATTATGGCTTCCGCTTTGAACGGATTAGGCAGCAAGACAGGCAACATTACCTGTACCTTTCAGCAGTCTTGTGCAGTTGGTGTTATAAGATGTTTGTTTTCTAAACATAGTTGGTTACTTTTATTGATAACAGTACTTAGTTCTCTAAAAGCTATGTCACATTACCTCACCACGCAAGCCAGTCAGCAGCAGGAGAAACTGTATGCTATTTCCAAAGGTGTAGCAAGGATCATTCATGAGTACATTTTCCTCTATACTGGAGTCACTATGGTTTAATATTCTAGGAAAAAGGTCTGGAAGTTGTCCACTGCCTGCCAAAATAATTTCATAAATTTAACTCTTGGAGGGGTCTGACCTTGTGCAAAAGTCACCATTTATGATTAGGACTGATTCTAAAGATAATCAAACCATACATCACTTCTAGAATTTGGATGGAATTTTTTATGCAAAATTGCTACTTGGCAAAATGTTGCTAGAAACATTTAGTGATTACAAGCGCAAAATCCAGACTGTGAATATTTTTTTTATCACGTTATTAACACAAAAAATAAACTTTTGGGGTCCAGCTATCTCTGTTGTACATCCCCTGAAAGCCACCCAGAATAATGTGTGTCATTATCAATGAACTAGAGAAGAATGACAAAGCCCATTTCATGGCAATTCTCAAGATTTTGAAATTTGTTTTCATTCTGTAATAAAATGAAAATAAACATTTTTGAAGTGTCGGGAAATGGAAATGGGTTCAAAAAAAATGTCAAGAATGTCATTTTGGTTACACTTTGTAAGTGACAAGAGAATCTACTAAATCTTACAAACCTCCTAGACAAATATTTTGTCAAAACAGATTAAACGCAATGAACATTCCAGGTTTGGTAAAGCTGTATTTTTCAACAAAAGTGTTCCAAGAGTCTTTTTTTTATTTTTCTTAGTTTTACCTCCAGAGACCCAAAGTAAGTTCTACTCTAATTGAAATCAATTATAAGACTTTACTGGAAGTAGGGTGAAATCCTTTTCAGTTTTACCAAACAAACTTAAGAGATCTTAGAGGGAACCTAGAGATTCTCCCACCTGAAGAATGCCCCCTAGAGGGGTGGTGATGGGGATGGACTCAGAAGGGCATGGTATACAGCATCTATGCCAGGGATGGGCAAAATATGGCCTGCAGGCTGGATCCAGCCCATGAGGCCATTCTATCCGGCCCGTGGGGCCCCTAAAAAAATGTAGAAAATTAATATTTTCTGCCTTTGGTTCCTGTCAAAAATGACAGGAACCAAGAGCAGTAGGACCCAGGGGAAGCCCAGTGGGCTCCAATAATAGTGAGGCTGCCTGGCCCCACCCCACCAGCTGGAAGCCCCAGCCCCGCTTCTTGCCTGGGAGCACATGGCTGCCCCACACCAGAAGTGAAGGTAAGTGTGGTGGGGGGGAGAAGGGCAAGGGGACCCCGGGGCAGTGAAGAAGCATGGGGGGGAAATGACCCCTCCCCCACCCCGTGGCCAGCACCCCATGCTGCAGCTGTTCACAGCCTGCATGGGGCTGTCTGTGCCTGCTCTGGACAGCCCTGCATGGGCTGCGAGCACCTGCAGGAGGAAGCACAGGTCATGGGGTGGGGGAGGGGCTACGTTTTCCCCTGCATTCAGCTTTTCCCTGAGATCCTTCCCTGTGTGGAGAAAAGTGGCCCCTCTCCTGCCCCATATCCGGCACTCCCTGTTGCAGGTGCTCACAGCCCGCACAGGGCTGTCTGGAGCAGGCACAGGCAGCCCCAGGCAGACTGCAAGTGGGTGCAGCGTGGGGCACTAGGCATGGGGTGGGGAGGGGCTGCTTTCCCCCACCCCTCTGCCTGCACTCAGCACCACCTTCTACCTGGGCCCCACAGCCAGGCTGGCAGTGAGGCAGGTTACAAGCTGGTGCTGAGCACGGGTAGAGCAGCCCCTCGCTTACCATGTGGCCGGTGCCCCATGCTACAGCCACTCGCAGCCCACATGGCACTGCCTGTGCCTGCTCAGGCCAGCTACATGTGGGCTGCGAGCGCCTGCAGCAGGGAGTGCTGGCCATGGGGTGGGCAAGAGGCTGCTTTTCCCCATGCTCAGCACCAGCTTCTTCCCTGCTGACAAGCTGGGGGTCAGGGCTGTGTGCTGCCCCCACCTGTACTGCAGGGCTGGGGGGCACTGAGTGGATGGAGAGCCAGCAGGAGCATGGGACCTGCACTGGTGTCCCAGGGCCAGTGCTGGTGGGGCCCAGGGCAGGGTGGCAGGAGCACAGGGTCCCAGCTGGCAGGGGCTCTGTGGAGCTAGGCCAGCTCTCCCCTCTACCTCCTGATGCAACCCAGCCCAGCTCCACAGACCCGCCAGCCTGTGCCCTGCTTTGGGCCCCACCAGTGCTGGCCCTGGGACATTGGTCCCAAGACATTGGTCCCAAGATGGTGACCAGGGGGCGGGGCACCTGTCAAGGGGTGGGGCTACCCATGCGGCCCTCAACAGCTTGCCAAAACTGGGTAAGTGGTCCTTCACCTGAAATAATTGCCTGCCCCGATCTATGCCATTCCAACTTTACATGGGCTGAGTGCCTATGTTACCAGATGGAAACTCACAGCCAACCAAATATGGCAGTTTTAAGATCCCTTACCCTTAGTATAAAAGGGTCTTAGTAAAGATCTAGGGGTGGAAACAGACATTGCCTTTGTTCCACCATAAAAAGTTTTATGGTGGTACAAAGTCCAACCAAATAGGCATCTATGCCCCTTGGTCAGCTGCAGATGTCCAAAATTTGTGCCTGCAACATTAGTTTGTTATATTATTTTGCAATGGATGTCTGTTTACAATGCACATCTGGACAGTTGTTTGCACTCTCCAGCTGTCCCCAGGTAGGCACTGCGTGGGCTTCAGTTGGCCCAATCCTGTATGCCCTGAGAATAAGAATGCAGAATCAGGCCTTGAAAGCACCAGGGGCACCTGCCAGGTCTCCCCATTCATAGAAATGTGCTCCCAGGGAATTTGACTTGGGGTGTGTCCCTACAAATGAGAAAATCCTGGGTATCCTTGATTGCAGAGGTGCACCAGGAGATTCCCTGGGCAGTCCTCTGCTAGCAGGGAAACCTGGAGTTCTCCTTTTTGTCGAGGCACGTCCCAAGCGCTGTCCCACAGTATCAGGCCCTAGCCACTCCTAAGAGTGGCAGGGGCCCTACCCTGCAGGATAATGTGTGACATCTCTTTCATCCAGTGAAATGGACCAGCTGTGTAAGGACACGTATCAGCACAGCTAGTGCACTTCATCTGGCAATGTCTGTTTATACCCTAGTCTATATGTCATTACTGAAGCCCTGGGCCCTCATTTTAGAACCTGGAATGGGGATGAGTGGTTTGAGGACAGGGTGAGGTTTATTTGTGACAAGAGATATCAAGAATTAGGATTATCCAGCCTGGAAAGGAACAGATTTACAGAGGCATTAATGGAGGTTTTTTAAGATTGTGCTTGGAATAGCAACAGTTAGCCACTCCCTTTCTTTTACACAGCGTCATCATGCAGGATCAAAGGGTCACTACCACTTCACAAAATTAAGTTGAGAACGCACACAAGGAAATGGTTTCTTCATACAGTGTATAATCAGCCATGAATTCATGGTCATGGGAGGTCAGAGAGTTAACTATTGCAGCTGGATTACTAAACGGGCTAGCTAATTTTATGATCAGTAATAAAACATGTGGCTCAGTAACCTAAGGCCTGTCGGATTTCATGCTGTAAGGTGGAAGGTGATCAATGCAGGAGAAAAAAAGAAAACATTTCTGTATACCTCCCTTCATCTGCACCTGCACCATCTTACCATTTATCTGGAAACAACTCCCTCTATAGGAAGCTTTAACTTTTCTCTGAAGAAGACACTGCCACATGGTGCTCGAAACTAGAATAATTCCATCAATAGCAGGCATTGGCTGGTGCTGGATAGGAGAAAAACTGAACCTGTCATATGATTTGAAGTGGCAAGTCCAATGCCCATAACTATAGGAGCCTAAATTTGGATGCATACACAGACATCATTCCTCCCAATAAATGGCAAATATTCCCCCCGCACCTTGTTTCCATTTTACAAAACAGGAAAAATCCTTCCAACTAAAAAAGCTTTTAAAACAGGTCCTCAGGCCAAAAAAGGCAAGTAGGATCATCTACTTTGTTTTCCTGCATTACACAGGCCATAGAATACCAGTCATTATTTACTCCAATGCAGGAAATTATGTCAGGAAATTTGCATTTTAAAGGTGGATCTGCCACTAGCTTGACACCAAACCTTGAACAATCGCTTAAGTCAAATATGTTGAAGTTACTCAAGTGTCAGGCTCATAAAACTTTAAGGCAATTAAATAAAAGTGGCCTGAATTTTAGAGGGGCAAAACACCTGCCTTTTCTGATGGAAATTTTAAAAGTTGAGGTGTTGGAACATGCCGTCCTATAAATTTTAGGTACAGGATTGAATTCATACCCTATGCCCAGTATGTAAAACATGTGACAATAATAGGTGTGGTAATTACCAGGGGGCTGGCAAGTGTTTGAGCTAGTTAAAAGGGCACAGGGTGTGTATATATGGGCTATGAAAAAAAAATCTTCAGTAAAACACAGTACATACAGTCAGTTTGTGGTCAGTGCTGATTTTTAAAGGTCCTACAGGCTGTACAGTTTCTATGTCACATGGACTGCAAAGTAACTACTTCCCCCCTTTACAATGTATATGGAATGATGGATAACAGATAGACCTGCTACAGAGGATTCAGAAGAAAAGATAAAGGCATTCTCCATTTCTGCAGACTTCTGCTCTCCAGCTGCAGTCTCTCTTCACAGACAATGAATCATTAGCCTAGAAAGAAAATACATATCTGAATAAACCACACTCAGTGACTGTCTCTATTTGGTTATATATGGGGGGAAATTAAACCAATCAAAGCTCATCAGCTGACATGGAACCCAGTGGAATTAAAATGCACAGACAGACAAAAATCCATTGTAAACTATCCTGTAAATTACTAGGGTCGTACAAGGCCTTGAACACTGAGAAAAGCAAAACAAATCTATTAATAACTGAAATACTGATAAAGTTTGTGCCTGATTTAAAAAAAAAAAAAGCAGTATGTCAACTTTCCAAGGTTTTGTGGTCAGTGAGTTTTTCATCTGATATGAAAATGCGTGCGTGCGTCTGCATCCCAGAGACTTAGGGTCCAAGACACAGTTCAACTGGGGGTAAGCCTGCTAAAGGATTAAGAGCAGGGGGAAAAATAGGGGAAGGAAAACACTAAATTACATTCAGCACATGTGAAGTGAGGCACATTTATGCAACATCAGAAGCAGATGAGTTGGCAAGGACTAGACGATGACCTGATCTAGGCTGTATACCAATTCGATACTCTTGTACATGCTCACAGACTTCACTGGATCCCTCTTGATGTACACAAGTTTGAGATCAGGAGACCTTTCAGGGTCACCATAAAAGGTTTTCTTTTTCATGTTATGCTTAATGCAATGAAGATGTGAGGGAAGGTCTGGAGTTGTGAAACTATAGCGAGCGTTATGTGACCAGCCTCACACACCTGGGGGGGCGGGGCTTAAGTTCCACATTGTTCTAAGCAATGACATCATGACTGGGAGGGGAGGCAAAGGCCACTGTCTCGATCTGGCAACCAGCGATGCATTGCCAATTGATTGGCTTGTAGCCAACTTCAGCTAATCTCCATTGGACCTCAGAGTGCAGTCATAAGGTACATATAAGTTGATGACTGCCCAGGAGGAGGGGTGGCAGCCATCATGAAGACACAGAGAGCAGCTCAGCTCACTCAGCTCAGCTCTTACTCTCTCTCTCAATACATGGACACACTAGAAACTGCCTGCCTCCAGAGGGAAGCTCTCTCAGTCTCTAGATGATACTTGTGAGTAAGCGACTTGAGATCTAACTAGATATATAGCTTGCAGTAACTCAGATGTGTGATCAAAGGCTACCTTAGCGCAAACGGGGTGTCTGGGTATTTCTCTGATATTGCTCTACACCCTTCTCCAAACCTACTCCTTATAATCAATAAAGTTCTCCTCTGCACCTAGCATGGGAGTCTTATTGGGAGAGGGTCTACGTTATGCCTTGGGGTCCCCTTGATTCAGCTAAGGGAGACCACTATATGTGTTTCAAACTAAGGGAAGCACCCCAAGTTCTTGCAGTGGGTTGAGTACCCCCTTCAGATCTATAAGCCTGTGTACCGCACAGGGCACAGAGCCACTAACAGACTGAGACTCGTGAGTGGTGGCAGCGTTACCCCTAGGCTGCGGGTATGCTCCAGGAAGGGGGTCGGCCAGAGGCACCCAGAGCTTGGTAGGCAGTCAGGCACAACGAGGTGGGTGGCTCAGTGTCTACTGGCCCACCACAAGTATATCATTCCCTCTGTTGGGCTTTGGCTTTCTTGACCTCTGCCCCTTTAATCTCGCTAGGACTTCTAGCCTAGGCCTATTGAATTGGACCTGGCTTTGAGGTACTAACTTCATTCATCCCTTCTAGTCACTTGGCCCTTATCTGCTTAGCCCTTCACCCCTGTGTGCCTGGGCCTGCCCCTGGCAGGGCTCAAGGCAGTTGAGTGCCCCCTGGGCACTAATGAGGCCTCCTTACCGCCCCTTCTAGCCTCATCCCAAACTAAGGGTAAAACAGTAATGTAAATCATAAGCCCTGGGCTGTAACATAATCAACATCAGAGAAAGCATCTCTCTCCCCCTTTAGGAGGGCGAACCTTCTTTCTCCCTTGTTCCAGTGTACCTGCCAGCACAGGCTCCTTTTGAGCTCCCTGAGCCTCAGCATTTCTACAAGCAGCAAACAGTCATCCCTGGGTGGCTCCTTGGGTTTATATGCCCCCAGGGCCCTGACTACATCCAGTCAGGTGATTGCCTGGGCTGGCTGCTAATTGTCTCGTTAGCCCTGTTGGCCCAGCAACTGGCAGCTGCTTCCCACCCCCCCCTAGCCTACCCTGCAGAGCTCCCTGGCTTGCCTGTTTTTATCTTCAAGTAGCAGACAGCCCAGGGCCTAGGGCTCTCTGTTACACCAGAGCAGAGAAAAAGCCTGCCCTGCTATGCCTGTGGTGGCAGGAAGCAACGCCACTCATGCAAAGGACACTATCAGCTACCAAGTCCTGTGCCCTCTATGGATGGCCGTAGGAATTCTTCATGCCTTAGTGCTTGTATCAAGAACTCTCAAATGAGATATTCATGCTTTGCAACTTCTCAGAGAGCGTTGTGGCATTCAGTGCAGCAGGACGCAGGGTAACCCAATCCAGCCAAAGCTTGTGTCATTTCAGTTTGGAAATTATAGGGAAAGAAAAAACTATGGGTTTTGTTTGTTGATTTGGTTTAAATATGTGGCTGGTGCAAAGATCAGTTGTCAAATGAAAAACACTGGATGAAGCCAAACCTTCAACCGGAAAAAAAATAGGCCCAAGGGAAGGAACCTCCGTGCCTCTCTACAAAACCCATTTGGTCCCCAATTTCCCTCAAATGCCCTTAAGACTTTGTCTAAGAAGGATTAAACAACATTCCCCCCACAGCCTAGATAAACTGCTCTTTATTTACACTGTACTGTAACCTTAGGATATATAGGCTTCAAGGTACAAGTCAGCCTTGGGTTAAGAAGCTGCTTCCTCAAGGATCAGGTTCTCCCAAAACTGCTCTTTACAAAAATTCTTGCACTTTTGAAGCATCTGGTTCTAGCCACTGCCAGAAACAGGCAGGTGGTCTAGATGGACCTCGATCTGATATGGTAATGGCAATGCCACTACTTCTATTCAGGTGCAATTCAAGTTCTTAAAAAATGAAAAATCAACTTTAAGAGCCATTTTGGAGATGGGTGGGTCACTGCTTTCAGAGATACTGCTATTTACAAGGTACATAATGCCAAGATTGTAACTGTACATGGTCAGATGCATAGGGTTGGGAGGGGCACATGGCTTATAAGGAGAAGTTGCTGGAACTGGGCTTATTTAGCCTGGAGAAGAGAAGACTGAGGGGGGATTTAATAACAACCTTCAACTACCTGCAGGGCAGTTCCAAAGAAGATGGAGCTAGGCTGTTCTCAGTGGTGGCAGGTGACAAAACAAGGAGCAACAGTCTCAAGTTGCAGCATGGGGTAGTTTAGGTTAGATATTAGGAAAAGCTTTCACAAGGGGGTAAGTAAAGCACTGGAACAGGTTACCCTTCAGGTTACCTACAGAAGTTGTGGAATCTCACTCCTTAGGTGTTTTTATGACTCGGGTAGACAACCTTGGCTGGGATGATCTAGTTGGGATGTTATTGCTTTGAGCAGGGAGTTGGACTAGATGAACTCCCAAGGTCTGTTCCAACTCTAATTTTCTATGATTCTAGGTCTATTCTATAAGCATTAGCACGTTAGCCCCACTCCTTTTACCTGGCTCTGATTCTATTAATAGTTTTTTATTAGTTTAGAGAATCCCACCTAATAAACATCTCTCTCAGTTTCAATTGTACGTATGAATCCTCACTTCTTGTCCTAAACTGCTTTGCAGCATTGCTGGGAGATATTCAACAGTTTACAAGTTCACAGACATACCTGACCTTTGGGAATGGACAAAGTGATTCCTATAGATAGTCGGTAAGGTACTTTGGTACCATTTGAATAAACAGCACTATCGAAATGGAAAGTTTTCTGGTTACAGTGGGCACATCTACACATGCAGTGCACGGCACAGTTGTTACTGCACACTCCTGTTGCTGCATGGTTATTTTTAGATGCTACTGCTCGGTTGCAATGATCTACTGTGCAGTAACTCATTACTACTGTGCGGTAGCATTGCCATCACAATTCATGCCCAGTGATACTACAGAGCCGAAGCAATAAGCTATGATCCAGTACCTCAGTGCCAGTCCGCTATAGCATCTCGTGCAGACATGCCCATTGTGTTCCTAACTGTTTAAAACATGAGCTGGCCAATCACTACTCAGGTAGGAATTGTCAGTGTTGGAAACCTAATGCTCTCATTCTTGTTTGAAAACCTTAGCCTACCAGCAGTATTAAAATGCCTTATCTTTCACAGGATAGCACAGGAATCATGCTTATTACCTGATGGATGCATCTCTTGGATACTTACAGATTTCAGAAAAGAGGGAGCCAAATGGAAGTTTCTCCAGGAACAAAAAGCTGGTGAATGCTGCAAAAGGTTTATGGCCTGCCAGACCAGTCAGGAAGCCGCAGGAATGTTGAATCAAGGCCTCAGATGGTTAGTGTTTCTAAATACATATTAAAAAGGAAGTATAGCACACTTTAAAACAACACCAAAGTCTGTTCAGATTGGGCCCGATGCACTATTTACCTCACCTATTCAGAGAGACAATTGAATCCATCACTGTGTCGAATGCAGTAATGGGAGAGCCTAATATCTTATTTGAATGCCTAAAGCCCTTGGACCCAATTGAAAATCACAGCCTTTATTGGAAATAATGGATACTCAGTGATTATGAAAATCAGACCCTACAAGTGAGACCAGAATCCAAGTTTCTTATTTTCCAATTCTATACTTAAATCCAGTAAACCAGGCAACCAGCAAAATATATTTTTTTTAAAAGGAGGATTTTTTTTTTAAGACGTTATATTGCAGTTCAGCTGCTGTTGGTTTTGACTGACATGCATCTTATTTTGGTGAAAAAGAATGCTGTTGAGCACCTGTGCAGCATTCATATTGAAACCAAGAGCTTGGACATAGGCCCATGTGGGTACAGTATTGCAAACAAACAGAAATTAGAGGAAGGGATAGGGGTTCTGTCTTTTTGTGGGTTTTGTGTTTTGTTGGGGGGAGGGTTTGAAGTGTGATAGAATTATTAGGCACTCAGACATAATGTGCCAAGTAACACTAAATCAAATGATAGCTAGATTTCTGGATACGAATGAAAAGAAAACCTTCACCAAAACTGAGCAAAGGAGATTTTGCCCTAGTTTCCCTTGAGGTACAGAGTATGCTCTGCAGTTCCATCCCTGGGGCAAACCTGTGCATGCAGTATCTTATCATAGTCCAGTTGACTTCAGCAACTTTATGGGAGCTATGCCAATTGACACCAGCTAAGGATCTTCCCCTCAGTATATTCTCTTTATTGTGACCAATAAAGTAAATCAGAAGGTTGTAGTTCAAGCAAGTTAAAGGGGGAAAAGGATTTTAATCTGTTAAAGGCAGTCAAGGGTCATCTGAACAATCCTTGAAAGTAACCAGGAGCAAGGAAGTCTGGATGTATTCCATTCATAACTCCCGTGGGGCTGGAGAGTAAATGGGAAATGCCAGATTGCAGTTCAACCTTACTTTTATCTTCCTCCATCTTGTTCCCATCTTCACAACTGCACTAGTAAAATGATGAATGGTGTTCTGTACACACTCCTGCTCTCTAGAAACAGCACAGCAATTCCTCCCACTCCTTTCATTCCCACACCCTTTTCTTTTAAAGAACCACTTTGAAAGTTCATAACATTCAGCCCTGAAGGCAGGAGGGTTTTTCCAATGTAAATTTCTTTTGGTCACTGTAATATGAACCGAAATCTTGGGCAGCCCGTACTGTGACAGGGTTTTCATATTTCCTTTGCCTGCCCAGCTATTTATCATTTTCCAATAATCCTATGCCCTGGAGATATTAACACTCAATGACTGGCCTTATTCCCCTCCTCTTCGCCAACGCCCCCACAATAATGTTTCATGCTTGCAAGTCTGTCCATCAATGCTGATCGAAAAGAGAGATGTTTATCTATACATATGGCAAGTCACAGAAGTTAGAGATGGAAAAAGATCTATTAGATCATTGAGTCCATGGCTCTGCTAGTGAAGAAAACAGCCCCCAGAGAGAGTATAGAATTGTTTTTAAGCAGATGCAATAAATCCTCTTTCGTGATGTGGTGGCCAACCAAGGATTTCACATCCTCAGCTCTGAGGAAGGAGATTCTGCAATTTAGAAGTTTTTCTCCTTTCCCAATGGATTCATGATACTAAATTTGTTGTTGGTTTCTGCTAATTTGCTCTAGTTTCCAAAATACAGACAGACACACAGACTGACTGACCACAACTAGAATTCTTCCCTCAGTGCCTGATCGTAATTTATTTAAGATAGTTGCTGAAGTCATCACTTGGACAGCTCTCAGGTGACCCCAGGCTGGGATCACATATGGAAATATGGAAAGGCAATATGTTATAACAATCTAACATCATCCTTCGAACCAAACCTCAAACTTTTGGTAGGTTCAGGAGAGTTGCACTCTCTCCCCTCACTTCTGACCCCTGCTTCCTCTATGGGTAATAGCAGCAGCTGGCTCAAGAATGGTGCTCCATTCTGGGTCTGTCCAAATGACCTGTATGCAGCTGAGCAAAGCCTCCAAATGAGTGGCTGCAGCTGGATCAGCTCCACTCCCTACTGTTATTGAAGGGGAAGAAAGAGAGAGATGTTTTCATTGCAGAAGCATTTTGCAGATTGAAAATATAGCTGTACAGAGCAGCAATCTCTAAAAGAGTTTCAGGCAATGGCAGAAGCCATGGAAACTTATCCAATTTTCCTTCCTCCCTTCATGATGTGTCCCCCTGTTGTTCCAGAAATGGTAGAAAACTGACACCTAACAACTACTGTTGACACTAAAGGAAAGATGAATCCTCTAAATAAAGAAGGTAGAGCCAAGTCAGAACACCTGAATACATCTAACTAACTCTACTCATTTCAGAGTACAGGATTACAAGAAGAAATCCTTGATATTCAAACTCAGTGATGTTGAGTAGAACCATTCTTGAGTGGGACCTAAGAAATGTCATTTTATCTAGCTTTGCATTTGATATTCAACAGTTTTGGAAAAATGACATGATGTCCAGAAATGGAAGATCAAACTTTGTACCCCAGAAGATGAGTTTCTGATTGCATATGAACACAAATAATGGCTAGGTAGGCACTTGACAAGCTATTTGTAAATACATGGAGAGTTTGCAATTGCATGTCCCATTCCATGGATTTATCTAGAACAATTACTGGTTATTCAGAATGTTTTGTCTTGCACGTTTTGATTAAACACATGATTGAACACTAATTAGAATCTAGTCTAAAAGAGTCAGAGGACCTTGGGATGGCTAGCTGTGTGTTCAAATATACTGACATTCATTGCAACTGGGGCATTTAACTCCTCTGAAAATCTTGATTCTAATTCAAATGGGATGTCTAGGGTATGTCAATCTTATTCCTTGTTAAAAGTAGAACCAAAATACCTAGAACAGCACTGTCCAACTTGGGTGTGACAACGAGCCCCGCATTGCAAGGACTACATGCTGAGTAAGACCCCTTACCATGCCGACAAGGTCAACAGTGCACAACCCCCTGCCCTCAACCATGTGGGCAGTGGTATTCCCTGTAAGCTGTGCAGCATGCGCGGCTATGCAGGCGTGCCTGGCAGCGTGGCATGAGCGCACCTGCATGGCCACGCAAACCACACAGCTTAGAGGGAATGATGGTAGGGAGTGCTGGCAACATGCAGCCTTCTCTTCCCTCCTAAGCTCTCCCCCACCACGCGGGAATGGAACAGGGCTACAGGTGCCTGGGAGCCTCATGGTAACTGCTCATTGTCCACGGGCCACTACCTGGACATAGAAGATTGCTTAAGCCCAGATTGAGTATCGTGACTGACACCTCCACTCCTCAGGCATAATAGAGTTTTCTACCATTACAGTAATATTCATCTGTGCAGTGGTCTGAGCTTTCTCAGGGCCCAGTCCAAGACTACTGAATACATTTCCATAGAAATAAGGCTATCACAAACATTTCACTTTCCACACCAATGGTAAGGCTAAGTTTTCTATCTTTCCTTCTTCCACATAAATTCATATCAGAATGTGCATTAGAACAGAATAAACCTGTACTGCATGCACACAACTCTTTCCTTCAGAGAAGAAAAGATAAGAAGTGAGTCACACTTAACAGAGATTAGCTACTTCACTTACGGCACTACTGGAAGATGTTCACACACAAAGATACTCAGTATATTCAGAAATAGACTGTTTTTGTCTATACTAAGTGGTGTTTCACAATGTGTTAATCATAACCACTCATTTTCCCCATTGTATACAATGTAATTCTTGCCTATGCCCTTTATTTTCTGCCATCTGAGAATCTGGGCTGGAGTGCTTCTTTATTTTAGGAGATCTCTAGCATCAATGCAACTGCAAGAAGTGTTGTGTCTGTCTAAGTTAAAACTTACAAGACATAGCCTGGATTGACAGCAGAGTTTATTAAATTTGGTTGGTGACATCAAAAACATTTTAAGGGACTGTGGTTATACTATTTGGGGTATTAGTCAAGTAACAGATTGCACATGTCTGGTATTTGCAAAACAGGCATTAATAAAAAAAATGCTCAAAGGATTGAGTTGTGCAGTCAAAACTTGCTGGGTAAGTTTCACAAACAAAGGAAATCCTCCAGACTATGCCACATCTCTCGAACTCACTGGGCCAAACTCAGACCTAATGCAAACCATACCAGTTGGCGGTAATCAAAATGAAGGAATATTTCCAGTTAAAGTGCATGCAAAGGGGACGAGGTCATTTGCAAATACAGAACAGTGATGCCTCCCCCCGCTTCTTCCCCCCCACTTACACTCACTTGGCTGCCACACTACACCTGACTATTCCAACACAGAATATCTTAGACTTGCCAGATTGTGATTCAGTTTTGCTGCAAAACAACGTCCACTAGCAACTACACAGAGACCACATACACAAAGTGTGTGTCCAGAATTACACCACCGCATTCAGTCACCACTTAGAGTTTAATTTGAACCTCGTGATGCTTGAAAAAGTCTGGGTATTTCTTACTTTGTCTCCACCCCCATGCATGCTCTATCACCTCTGGCCCCGGATGGAGATAGAAACAAAACTTCAGCATCACCACTGGACAATTTCCTACATTTTCAGCTAGTTAAAGGAAGGGAAGTGCACAAAAATTAAGTAAAATACAGTAAAATAAGATACAGTAAAATAAATCATTTAAAAATATTTTAATGTCATGAGTTTTTTCAAAATTTTCCATGAACACTTTTTGAAAAATTCCAAATTGAAGCATTTCTAAGTATTAAGGGGATAGGAAAAATCCCATCATTTAATGCAATACTGGATATCAAGATTTCCCTTCCACTTTTTCATTTGTCCCTTTTCATTTACTCTTTTTCTGCATTTAATTATTCAAAATTGCCTCCTGTTTTGAAAAGTTGAGCAATAAAAAAGTTAAAGAAATGGCTATCATTACACTGCAATCAAGGCCCAAAGAAACAACTGATGATTAAGAGGGGTAGGGGGAACTGTCAAATATATATGTTTTAATTTTTGATTAAAAAATGGGAAAAAAAAGTTTCCACTTCCAAAAGAGGCCATCAGGAAAAAAAATCAAATAACCCCCCAACACGTCCATTTGTAATGTTGCTGCCCAGATCCAAAGCAAAAATTAAATATTTCCTGAAATTCCCTATCTAATTTAGCACATTCAAGAATGTTGATCAATTCAAATAATGTGCAGGCATTTAGCTAGAACAGGTATTTCCAGGTTCATCTGTTTGCGTCACAGAAGAGCCATAGCTAATATCTTAGGATTGAGTGCACCCACACTGTGGGAACCTGGACAGAAGCCTAAGCTTAGCTCATAAGGTCTATTCCCTACCTATTGCTTTATCTCGTCACCCTTATGAAAACCATTAGTCAAAGCCATAATCATATTCTGCCAGGAGGACTTGAATGAACACATTTTACAACACTCATTTGAAAGGCTTACTGGGTGCATGCATGCATATTAATGCAACACAGTAAAATCCAGCACATATTGACCTGGAATTTATTGCTCCCAGGCTCCGTGTTTACACGTGCACCTAGGACTTCAGCAAGTTGAAACAGGTCAGAGCAGCCCCAGTTGGCAGGGGGCCCTGGGGGTCAGCCTGCCAGCCCAGGGCTGTTTTGACCCAGCTCAATGTGCTGCAGTGGAGCTGGATGGGGCATGAGGGTGTTGCATTGTGGGGCTAGCCAGAAGACAGCCCCCACATTGAAGCACCCTCATGCACCAGCCAGCATCATTAGCATCTACACGGGTGCTGCTGCCTGCTGTGGAGTTTATTAGTTTCCTGTGGCCTAATAAGGGTGCATGTTGTTTACTGTGGAGCTAATTAGTCTACTCTGCAGTAAATGTCTGATGTAGATGCACCCACTAACAGCACCCCCGTGTACCTAAAAACTAGTGGCTCTCAGAGCCATAAAATGGACTGTGACCATGCATCTCCTTTCATCCCTTTTGCAAAGTTACAAGCCAATTTGTTTTTTCAGAACAGCAGCCAAAGTAACGCACCAGGAGATTTTTACTGCTTCATGCTATCTCATGAACACAAAAGCTAATCCTCTATTGTATCTGATGCCCTTGATGGACCATGGGTGCTCTTATCCATCTCCAGTTACTGGCAACCATGGAGCCCCTTTTTACTACAGCCTGGGCATCTCACATTTCTCCCTAGTTACTGCAACTGGGCCACAGTAATAAGCCATGATATTCCTTTTTCTCTAATTGCATTGGGTGTCAACTGAGAAGGTCCTTTTTTGGTGTTTTTTATTTCCTATGTAGAATTCTGTGTGTCTATGCACACACTGAATTTGTATACAGAGCATATGCTAAACCTACCCAACCTAAATAAAGGACCTTTTTACGTTTCTTTTTCCCTTCCTCTTGATGTGGTGAGATTCACAGGCTGTGGAAAAAGGGGCTGGGATAAGACACGGTTGCATCTGGAGTGGGGGAGGCATTCTTTTTTGTGGTTGTCTGATGAATTATCAGAGCTGACTCGTGAGGAGTTTGGGGTCCAGAACTTGAAACAAAGAGAGATTTTCTCTCTTCTTCTCCTCTGTCTCTGACTCTTGGGGATTTGACTGAGTCATGTTATACTTGCTGCGATTTCAGATCAGTTGTATCTGGCTTTAATAATGTCTTTATTTTTATTGCTATTATTTTTGGCTGGTTGGGGATTCTTAAGAGCTTTGTTGTTATACTCTCAGCAGAGGCAGCAGCATGTGCTCCATGATATAAGTGAGGACAAGACCAAGCTGGAATTGGGAGGCAAAAATCTCTACATGAAGTCAGTCTGAAACTTTGTTTAGGGCCAGGCTAAAATTTCCAGTGGAAAGCTGGAGTAGGAATTTGTAGCATTCCTGCCCCGTGAGAAAAGGTGGGGCTATTACTCCCTACCCTAGGTGATTCTCCCCAGCTAGGGCTGGTCAGAAATTTGTCAAAAAGATTTAATGAGAACAAAGGGGAAGGACTGAACTATTGGGACATGTGAAATCCATATCCATGCTATGCACTCCTGGTTCAGCTTGACTCAAGCAAAACAAAACCAACCAAACAAACAAGGTCAACCTCAAAGGCTGCAGCTGACGGGAAGTTTCTCTGGGGAAAACCAGGTGTTCAACAGCAAAAGTTTCTCCACCTTTTTTCTTCATAATACTTCTCAGAACCTGCATCTACATTACCTTGTCCTCACAGAAAAAAGGGAAATAGGAAGGAAGGAAGGATTTTCATAGGCCAAGTCCCTTCCCTTATAGGAACTTAAAAAAAAAGAATTAAGGACTTTCATCTCCATTTTCAGAATAGTACAACTATGAAGTAAGTTGCATCCTGCCCAAAGAAAAAGGAGAATTGCTCCTTAATGACTGCATTTTACCTCTTTCAAAGGATAGTGTTGGAGCTCATCCTAGAAGAATCCCACTGTGTTTCAATATAGTTACTGCAGGGTTCAAAAGCTCACTCAAATGAACATCAAGAACTGAATAAAGAATGCAATCCATGCAATTAGGAATGATTTATTTGTGTAGCTGGAAACTGGAGGAAGGGGGCACAATGAAGAATAGGTGGTTGGAGAGTGGGGAAAGGGATCACTGGATAGTTTTAGGCTTTGGTGTTCTTTCCAAAGCAGAACTCATACTCACAAGAGTTCAAACATTTCGTGAGAATTCAGCAGATCTGTTTTATTATGAATTCATTATGAATTCTTCGGCAAATCTGTTTAATTCATTCGTCTGCATTTGTCCTTGAATCTTGGCAAAGGGCATCTCTGGTAAGGACAGAACTCAGTCCTGGGAAGACTAAAGCTATGTTTATGATAGGGAGAGTCTTATTTCACTTACTTCTGAGAGAAGCACAATCTCACTCAGGTACTATTCAATAATACTTTTAATTGTTTGCTATACACATGCAAAACTGTGAACAAAATAAGCTTCCAACACTGCAAGAATATTAAAGGAAAGCCAAACCTGTGCATACTTAGATTCTCAAGGCTCTTCTGCATTAACCTTTTCTTTTGTACAGTTTCAATTCTCGTATCAAGAAACTGATACGACTGACACGTTCACTCCATGACACGAATACTGAAAAGTACATAGTTGAAGGGAACAGTTTGCAAACAAAAACACAGACTGAAAAGGGACAAAATCTCAAAATACTGAATGAATAACTGCATAAAAATCAGCAACTGCTTGCTCAAATTCTACAAATAAATTATTCAAAGTAAGCCCATGATTTGGTTAGACACGGGCTATGTGTAGATAAAACGAGGGGCATGTGTGCACGACACTTTAAAGTGGGCTAAATGCTTTTGCACTGATTTAATGGTATCAGTGTTTGCATGTGTCGGCAGCGTATGGCACATTAATTACAGCCGCTGTAGGAAATTTGGTGGCGTAATGCGCCTTAAGTGACTTGGGGAGCAGCAAACTAAAATTCCCCTACAGCCGTGGAGTGAAGCACTGGGCTCCATGCAGCTTGGGGCTCTTCAGGAAGCCTGGGAAGGCAGGCTCCACCCAAGAAAAGCAGCGAGCCTGAACTTTTCTTTTTTTTCCCCCCCCGGAGCCTGTCTGCCTGCCTGAACTGCGCGGTGGCCCGGTGCTTCCATCAGTGGCTGTGGTGCCCCCCAGGACTGCCCAAGTTGGGTGCCTGCAGGCAGGTGCCACCTGGGGGGGTGGGGGGTGGGGCACTGCTGCCACAGAGGGAAGCACCAGCACCCCCCTGCAGTCCAGGGGCTACTCTGCCCACTAGCAGCTCACCCTCCCCTCCCTGCCACCAGAGAAGTGGGATGTGTGCACAACACAGGGGTTTAAAGGGCCCTAATATTTTAAACCTACCACTTCAATTTAGGGCCCATGTTTCATCTACACATGCCCAAGGTCTGCTAAAGGTGGCCTGAAAAGAGTGGATCTTTTATCACGCCCAAATCTGTGGACTCCCCTGACTAGTAATCCCCAAATTGATCCTGCTCCAGTCTCTCATCATTTCTAACCCTCCCTATGGATTGTAACCTAGCAACCTCAATTCTTCTTCTCCCAGGATTTTTCATAAGCTGCCCCCCCCATCCCCTCCCCCCTTCATCTTCCCAGGCTTGGAGCACTTTAAGCACATCACATGTTACTATTCATATTTCTTGAGTGGATAAATGCAACTCCTGCAATCGGTCTTCCAAATAAAAACACACTTTTATGAATTCAAAATTCACTTCCATAAATATTCTCCAATGCCTGCAGAAAAAGAATTCCAAAAACATTCCTATTGCTAAGTATTTATTAGAATATTGGTGGTAAGCAAACCACCATACACCATGCCATGCACAAGGGAAATACCAAGGTGGTACTGAACTTGAGGCTCTGGGCCTGGTACTAAGCATCCAAACAGTGAGATGGTGAGTAATAGGTACCAAGCTGCACACTGAATTGCTGTTCACTGACAGCAGAGAGGATGCTGAGGAGGAAGGGAACCCAGTATGGTAGTGCCCCTTAATCCATCAGTTTGTGTCAAGTGGCATCTTAAAGACAAGAGAGGGAAGCCAGTGAAGCTGAGAAGTCTTGCAATTCTCACTGCCAGCTGGCCAGCTTCGGATAAAGCATTTTAGAGGGTTCAGGATTCCAGTAGCTATACAATCTCATTCCACCACAGACTGGACACAATGTTTAAAAAGACTAATCCCCATAATCCCATTGCCAGAGGAAAGTATCTGGTTTGAAAACAGCAAGAACCCACTAAAGGCCACATTAGATGGAAAAGACCCAGCTGTGATTTCAGCCTACTTGGCAACAAATATATTTCTGCAAGGAAGCACTTGCTCTTTTGTTTCAAAGATGAACCTTTGTGCACAGAGAAACGATGTTATTTCCACACCAAAAACCCCTTTTGTTTTTTATTGTTTTTTTTAACCTTGTATACACAGAATTTGAGGACGAGAGATGTTCATGGTCAGAAGCTCACCTCGGCAAAACACAGAATTCTGCTTCCTATCTGTGTAATTTTGAGAGATGAAGAGTGAAGAGGGCAGGGGGAAGCAAATCCTTGCACTAAACAAGCTAATTCATTTTATTTGGCACCAGAAGGTTCTGGTAACACAACGGGATTCTGGAAACTCAAGGAAAAAAATGCATTTTTTTCTTATGTATACTTTGCTCCACCACATACACACCAGGTTTTAGTAATCAGTTATACTTATGTAATCAATTAATGTATTATGTCCTGTTCATGGTGGACCGAGCTCTTGGCTGGCATAACGCCACTGGTGTCAAAAATAAAACAGCAGAAACACTGCGTAAGACTCGACTGTAGTTTGACTCAAGTTCTGTGAGTGAACTATTAAGAAACAATAACCTTGTTTTCAGGCACATCAGCATTAAGTAGTAAACAGACAACAGACTGTATGCAAACAGAAATATTACTGAGTATCTTTCAAAGTTTCCAGAAGGGGTCAGCACTCCCTAGGAAAAAAAAAAAAAAAAAAAAGAATTCTGTGGTACAGCTCCACTTAAAAAATATGGGTGTTTTAAATCAAGTAAGTTATACTGATAGAATAACCCTAAAAGAGATCAGCGAGATAGGTTTTACTTTGGTTAAGCTACTCGAAGAGCTCTCCACAAGTAGGCAGAATGAGTTACAACCCACTCAACATCTCTAAATTCAGCAATTGTTCACCAGTAAAACATTACTCAAATAGGTTTCAGCCAAGAAAACTTTCCTCCATAGGATGGAGGAATGAGGCTTCAGGTACTCAAAAATGAATTACTAAGAAACTGGAATCTGACAACTGGAAAAGTCCGTGAGCCAGACTATGGCTTCTTTCATTACTAAGTGTGGACAGAACCCTCAATTTTGCTTCTCAACTAAAAGACAGCTTCCAGCATCATGCCATTAGAGCTCACGGGGAAGTTTGCAAGTGAAGAGCTTATCAGAGAAGAATGGACTCATGGAAATGCTCCCAGAATACTCAGTTTAGTGGTCAGAACAAGCAGCAGAACGAGGACTTCAGCTCAGCGTCCCTAGTCATCAGGCCCACTCTAGATTGGTTTCACTCGAAGGTCTTGGTTTCATTCCAACAAAGAATGGTTTTTTATCGTCGTTTTATTTAACTCTTGATAAGGATGGGGTTGACTGTTTTTCACCAAGCTTTATACTACACTTTTAATCAGCCCTGCTCCACCATCACTCTGAGACCCTGACTCTGTACCGACTTTAAAAGGAAAAGGCCCATTTACTGAAAAGGCCCATTTACTGAATTGCCATCACTTGCCACTTCGTGCGGCACCTGACTTTTCCTTGGAGACCTCCCAGCCAAATACTGACCATGGTCAACATTGCTTAGCTAGTGAAATCTGACATGTTGTTGGCCTCAGATATAGCTGCATTTGGCTGCAAATCTGTCTAGAAATATCAAACCAGCAAAGTAATCAGAGCCAGAAAAGATTTCTATATAATTCAGTAATTCCACTTAGTTTGATGTTGGTCATTTACTGCAGCCCTTTTACTTAAAGAGAACAGCTTTAAGTTCCCTTAATGTTAATGTTATTTTTGCTTCAGAGAGGAGGTTAAGAGAAAGAGAGAACTAAGCCTCTTAGGTACTAGACACTTCTGAAAATCTGGCTCTAAATTGTTCTGATATACAGGTTTATAAAGGCTCTGTTTTTGGAAATTTCTAGCTCCTGGTTACTCTTTGTAGAAGACAAGCGGAGTTAACTGACAGAAAGAAAAAATAAATATTCAGGAAAAATAATATAATAATGAGAAAGCCTCCACCCCTGAGCTGCAGCTCAGTGCTGAATGAAAGGGATTCCAAGCTGTTTTACATGCTTTTGTTGTCTTCCTTCTCCCTGTTGTCATTGGTTGTTTCGTTGTTTGCTTGGTTGGAATGGAGGAAAAAGGCTTGCATGTCAAGTACTGAAGTTTGCCTTTGAAGGTCTCTTTTTTAGATGGAAAAAGGAGCTTCAGACAGAGCTTCCAAACCCAACTTCAGCTTTCAAAGTTTAACTAATCCTTTGTTGCAGTGGCATTTTGCCACTTAACGCATAAAGCTCCTTTTAACAGTCTGCTCGGGAGCCTGTTTTTACATCTTCCCCCCCAATAGCTTCTCCCCAATGGACTTTCCTTTCAGTGCAGGTAAAGGAAGGGGTTGCTTTGTTTTGCTGTTTTGTTATTTGTGTTTTTCTCTGGCATTCAAACTTCAGCACTCAACTGAAATACATTAAACCTGTAAGGCTCTAGCAGATATGCCTATGATTCAAGAGAATCTAGAAAATGTTTTGGTTCATCATCAGCATTCCTATAGAAAGAATATAAGCATTTAGTCTATACATAAGCAAATCTATTTAAGTCATTCATAATTGTTATTATGTGCATTTCTAAAGTGCCTGCCAGACTATTTTGGTACTAAAAATGCAACTGCTACTGATCTAACTGGGTACTGAGCTATTAGCATTACAGTACTCACGCCATACCCTGGTGTCAGAGCGCTACCCAACATGTCCATAGGTGGCAGATGGTGGAAAGACCTTCAGGGAAAGTTAGGTGTGAAATAAGAAGGGGTAATTCTGATAAATAAGCAGTCACAGACAAAGCAGCAACAGCTAGAGGTGTGCAATGCAGTCCCTCTTCGATTCGGATTGAGCCCGAATCAGGGACAACGTTTCAATTTGTTGATTCAGATCACTGTCCCTGATTCAATTTGGCCAAATCAAAATCTGAAGATTTGATGCTGATTCAGAGAATCAGCAATTCGGACATAGACACAGCTTTAAATGTTTTTTCTAATACCTTTATGTAGCAGGTGCAGCTTGGGAATGCTGCAATGCTGAGGAGCATGAAGCATCCCACAGGAGTGCAGCCCCCCCCCCCCGTGTGCTCAGCAGTGAACCCGAAAGTGGACTGGAAGCCCCCCATGCCCTCCAGCTCAGCAATCAGCCACAGGGGGACCCCAGGTGCCCCCCTCCCAGAGCCAGGAGGCACCAGTTGCTGAGCTGGAGGGGCGTGGGCATGCACTCCCTGGCAGACCCAGAAGTAGATCAGAAGTGCATCTGGTCCACTTCTGGGTCTGCCGCTGAGTGCTCTGGGAACCCCCCTGCACTTCTGTGGGACACTTCATGAGCCCCAGCATTGCAGCACTCACAAGCCCCTGCTACCTAGAGGTATGTAGAAAAATCATTTAAAACCGTCTCTGTCCGAATCTCTGAATATTTCCGAATCGATTTGGAGGGTTCTGATTTGATTTGGAGAGATTAAAGTGTTCTCTGATTTGATTTGGATTCAGAGATTAGACCACCGAATCGGGCTGAATCTCTGCTGAATCAAATCAGGAACTGAAGTTTCACACAGCCCTAGCAGCAGCACCACCAGGATATCATAATAGAGATAGCAGATGGCAATGCTCTCCCTCCTGAAAAGCCTCTGACAGTGCAGTGACATGGAGAGTACAGGTTGCCACTATAATAAGCCTGTTGAGCCCTCAGCCATGGGCCTGTTAAGTCCTCAATGCCAGAGCAGGCAGAAGAAGATGTCAGGCTCTCAATAGCTGCAAAGGTAGATGAAGGCTTCATCGGAACAAGACTTCTAACTGTCTTGGCCTCCTTGCCATTGGATCAAGGTCCCATTCTGTCAAAAACTGTTTGGAAGCTGATGGAAGCAGCTTCTCCACAATAAAAGCCATCAAGCATAGGCTTCTTCTATGAATGACTCGGGCCATACCATTTCCAGACACTATACATGAGAATAAAATTGATCTTGTTCACAGTATTTTTCATTCTAAAAGAAGTTTAACAGTGTTCATAAGCAATGAAATGTAGAAACCACAAGCATTAAAAAGGCGGCAGCTTAGTGGAACACAGCAAACATGGTAAACAGGCACTTTAGGATAAGATGTGAAAAAATAACTTTTCTAAATCCAAATGAAGCCAAGGGGATCTAAACAGAAGGAGTGGGAGTGTCCAGATGAGCACAGATGTGTAATATGTGGCACGCCAGACACATTTGCCGTGCCACACACCGCACATGCCACACATGCAAGCATTCCCCACGCTACTAATTTGCAGTGCAGGGGTATTTTTTGACACTGGGACATCCTTAAAACACACCTTAAAAAAGCAGGGCAGTGCTCATGGTAGCAACACATGCCACTGGAAACTGGAGACTGGCTAGCCAGAGCCAAACTCCAGCTGCCAGCCAGGCTTCATTCTGCCAGACTTCTCCAGCTGCAGGTTCCAGAGGCCTCCAAGACTCCAGGTAAGTCTGCTGGGGCCTAAGTGCTGGCCCCAGCCTCCACTACCCCATCTGGGGCAATGTGCCATGTGCCAGAGTGTGAGTGCACATGCGTTTCCTGGGGACAAGCAGCAATGGCACATATTGTGGCACAGAGGCACATGCAGAGACATGGCAGCAGATTTTCTGCTCTTAGCACCAAATTGCTACCACTTGCTGTGGCCCTAAAATAATCCCCTGCTACCACCAGGCCAAGCTCCAGGCTCCAGATGCCAGCAGCTAGCAGCACTTTTGAAAAGGCATCTCTGCTCTCTGCTCCATGGTCAGTTATTTCCCTGGCCAGGAGCAGCATGCACAGTGCAGGACCTCACCTCCTGTACCTCCCTGCGCACCTCTCTCCTCACATCTTCTACCTCCCTGCGCTATGGCTGCTCCAGCCCCTGCCCCTGGCAGCCACAACCAGTGGCTCCTGGGCTCCTGTTGCCCTGTTGGTCCCCCGTGCCAACCACTGCCTGGCCCATGGCTGTCTGGGCCCTCCCATCTCCCACACATACAGCAACCACATGCCTGGCCACAGCACACCATCCCAGGGTTTCTGCCACTAAACAGCTGCTGCCCAAACCCTTTCTGACTGGCAGAACCATGGCAGGGATGCGGACCATGTTCTTCTAGAGGCCAACACCATGGCCGCCCTTGACCTCCTGGGCCTCCAGCCCCACCACCTCTGGGACCACTGGGCCAGCTAGGACTGGCGGTTGCACATCATCCAGCAGACCTGGGATGATGAGCAATGTCTGGAAGTGTTGCAGATGACCCAGGCCACCTTCTGGCACCTCATGGAGCAGCTTTGCCCACACCTGGAGTGGAAGGATACTTCCATTTGGCTGCCCCTCCCCACAAACACCCGGCTAGCCCTTGCCCTACTTAAGCTGGCCATGCCTGCCAGCCTGTGCTAAGTGGGCCATCTCTTCAGGGTGGACAAGGCTACTGCCAGGGAGGTAGCCCTGGAGATGTGCAGTGACCTCCAGAACGTGCTGGGGAACATGGTGCTCCATGCGCATTATCCCATAGTGGTGGTGGGGTTCCATGCCCTGGGATTCTCCCAGAGCATCGAGGCCCTGGACGGGACCCACATCCCCATCACCTGCCTACCCCATGGCAACCAGCCCTACTATAGCTTCAGAGGCTTTCACTCCATGGGGCTCCAAGTCGTGGACCACCACTGCACCTTCAAGCATATATGAGTGTCAGCTGGATGGGCAGTGCCTGTGATCTCCACCTGTTCTGGAACTCTACCCTGCCAGGCCTTGTGCAGTGTGGCCACTTCATGCCCGGGGTGCTGGACCTGCAGCTGGGGGCCATGGTGGTCCAGCCCTCCTCATTGGGGACCCTACCTACTGACTCCTGCCCTGGCCCATGCAGCCCTACACCAGCCAGCTGGACCCCTGCCAGGACCACTTAAACCACTGCCTGGGCCCGACCCACACCTTCATGGAGTATACCTTCAGCCACCTCAATAGCCACTGGTGCACCCTCACCACCTGCCTCAAGTTCACCGAAGACAACCTCCCTGGGTCATCATTGCAGCCTGCATGCTGCATAACGTATGTGAGGCCTGGAGAGGGCTCTTCTGCGAGGCCTGGAGGTGGGCAAGGCCACTGCCAGGGAGGTAGTCCAGGCAGAGGATATCTGGCAGTGGAAGCACCACCTGCAGTGGCAGCAATGGCAATGGGTCCCTCTCCTGCTGAGGCATCAGAGGGTCCTCACACCCACCCCCCAGGGGCCAGGGCACCGTGTGTGAGGAGCTGGCCAACCACCTCCTCCTGCACTCCCTGCTGTAGCCCACCTGGACTGCTGCCCACTAACCTCCCACCCCACCTCCAGCACCATGCTCACTACAGACATGTCTCAGAAGAACAAGGTTTTATTCCTCTAACATCAAACAGACCCATCCTCCCTCCCCAACAAACAGAGCCTCCCCCTCACCCCACCAACACAGCCCTCCCCCCAGCATCCACCAACAATAAAACACCCTCTTCCCTGTGAAAACTATTTACAAAGATCTTTCTGTGTCATCCAGGTGTGGGGAGACATAGGGTGGGGGTGCCTAGGGAGCAGAGACCAAAGACAGGCAGCCAACTGTCTGGCTGTTCCCTCATGGGTGCACATTAGGGCTGTGCAAAATGGCACTGTTCCATTCTGACTTCAGTTTTGAGGTCTGGATGGAACAGTGTTTTTTATCGAATTTCATTTTGAGTCAAAACATCCTCTCTGTTTTGCTTCATTGAAAAAGTGAGGCTGTTTTGATGCTGTTTCGACATTTCACCCAACCATCATTCTGGGGATTAGGCTGGGGAAACCCAGCCCAGCTGGGTTGACTAATCATCCCCTGCGCTATATCATGCCGGGGTGGGGAGTCAGACCAGCTGCCCTGGGTCAGGCATACACAGGTGCTCAAGGACCATGGTAAGTCAGCCAAGCAGGGCCAGGCCCAGGCAGCTGTTGGCTGAGCCCCCCCATCCCCACTTGCTCCCTAGGGGCATGTAGGCTGCTAGGTGCTGGCTGCAGGCAACCTGTCTCTCCTGCCCCATTCCCAGGCTGGGACAGGCCAGGCTACTCGCAGCACCGGTTGCCATGGCTCCAGACCCCACTGCCCCTACTGTGTCTTCCTGTAGGCCAGCCATTCTCTTGTGCTGCTGCCAAGCCTGCAGTGCCTGGGCTCAGGGGGTGCAGGGCTCCTGGACGACTGGGATGTGGAGTTGCCTGTGCTCCCCTCCCTGTGGGGGCTTTTCCAGGAAGGCACCCCAGGGCCAGCCTCCCCCCACTGTGCCAGCACTGCACCCTGAGTGCTTATGGAGTACCCTGCTGCATGTTGTAGGCATTGCTCAAGGTGGTGCTTATGGAGACCAAGATGTGTCTAACCTACTACAGCCTGCTGATGATGATCACCATGGCACCCTGGGTGCATCTGGTACAGGACCCTGAGCTTTGACAACACAGAGGGCAAGCCCAGGCTGCCTCACAACCTCTGCTGCTACCTGGAGGGCTACCTGCCATCCTGCTGCACTGGCTGGTTGGACCCACACTCCCGCATCCAGCCTGACAACCCCTCATATACATAGGCATTGGAGGACCTACCCTACATGAACTGGTGCTGCACCTCTGCCTCACCTCACAGTGCCACAAGGTCACCAGTCTCCTTCACAGACTAGTTGGGGCCCCAGGTGGTAGGCATGGGTGTGGGTGAGGATGAGGTCCTCAGGCTTCTGCGCTAGTTCTTCAGGCCTCTGCACAGCTGCCCCTGTACTGCCAGGTCTGGACAGCTGTCTGCAGCACCCAGCACAGGGGCACAGTGCCCCACAGCATCTCCAGGCTCTGGGTAGACACAGAGCCGGCCCAGCCCTGGGGCAGGAGAGGCTGCCAGCCCAGAGCCCTGGGGCTCGCCACAGGCTGACCCCCTAATGGCACGGCTGACCAGGAACACAGTAACTACTCACCATGTAGATAGCAAATTTACTTGTGAGTAGCATCATTTACTATGCAGTAAGCATGCGCAAGTGTAGATCTGCACACTTACTGCACAGTAAACTATGCTACTGCACTGTAAAGCATCTCAGGTAGATGCATCCAGTGTCCAAGTTTGTTAAATTCAGTGGTATTCAAGTACACCACTCATATAAAACTGCAATGAGAATTTTAATTACAAGGTACCAGGATTCTGGTTTTCTACCTCATTCAAAAGATGATAGAAAATACATGGAGGTTAACAGGCAATAATAACATTCAAAGAAGACTTAGAGTCCAGGGCTATATAAAAATTATGATTCCTAGTTCATTTTAACAGATGATTCCATAGGGTCACATTTGCTCATCCCCTTCAAAAACATGTTGCAGATCTGAAAGTCTGAGCTTCTTAATTGTCTATAAAATGTCATTTGATCAACACAAATAGAAATACAGTAAAGCCTTTATGCAAAGTGTGTAATGGAACAAAGAGCTAGTAGTTAGGCACTGGTATGCCAGGGGGCTTGTAAGAAGTGTAGTCAGACCATGTCTGCAGTACAAAATACTGAATCAAATCCAGAAGCAATGTTTTGAGATGAATGGGATTCTGGAAAGGGTCAGTTAATGCAATTCATTTATTGTCCAGTATTCAGAGACAGTTCAACTTGTTTCCACCTTCCCAAATAACAAAATATGCAAGAAGAGAGGAATGTTTTATAAGCAGAAAAACAAAAACAAGGAAGAAGTGGTGGATCCCAAAGGATTTCCTCAATGACAGAAGTTGAACAGGGAAACTGAGAACATGGGGTACTTATTTGGATTAAAAACAACAGACCTGAACTTTCACCCACAGCCATTGCCAAACCTGAAATGAACCCTTTTTTAAAATTAGGCTTAGTTATAAAAGACAGAGGATCCCCAAATACATGAACCAAGGAATAATGAAAGTCTGACATCCAAACCCAGCTCCATAACGACCTCTACTTCCATAACGTGCTGATGTTAGCCAATATTTAGATCAAAATTTAGCTGTTGCGGCTTCAGATCATGCCTAGTCATCTCTTATGACCCCACCCAATATTGTTCATTATCTGGTTTGTCCCTCGCTGTAACCAGACTGAAAGAGGATGCAGCTGAAGACAGACAATTCTTGCAGTAATCTTGTCCAGACTAAAAATAGAAGAAGGTAGACACATCTACACAGTGATAAAAATGCCAGAAGCCACTAGTACTTGTCTTAACTTGGGCTGAAATAGATAAAATTCTAGGAGGCATAGGCTAATGCAGATGGTGGGGGGGGGGAGTTGTTTATTTCTATTTGTAAAATTTGTAGCTAATAGCTGTTTTTAAGAAAAGGTTATTAAGACTGAGGTAGAACAGATTTCACAGGTCACATACTTAGCCTCTAAAAATTGTTGGGCCAGACATAACATGCATTCCAACTCTTTATATTCAGTTAAACAATTTAATCTGATCTGTAAGAGCTTTAGCTGATGACTACAAATAATTCTGATAACTATAGATAACTGGTTCTTACCAGTTTTAGCCCAAAATGCAAGGCCCATCTTCTTTTCTTCAGCTTTCTTACTGAGGCAACATACTGACAGCATATTTCCCCCTGCCCAGGGAAAAAGGGAAGAAAATAACCACAAATTGACATTAGCTAGATTAGAAACAAACATCTGAATAAATTGGATGGTTAATTCAATCTGAAGCATTTGAGATTCACCTCTCACAGGCAAAAATCCAGGATTAATGAGAAAAAATGTGCTCAAACAACTTACATTCTCTACCCACTCACTTGTGCGATGGGATCCAAAACAACCATGATTTCAAAAGAACTTACTGCAGCTCCCGAAGAGGAATGCCTGTGGCAAATGAAATCCACTCATTGATTTCTCGCATTCTCACCTTTTCACCCAGGCACAGTTCCTTTTCAATCATCTACAGTTAGGCCCCTATCTCAAAGATCTTATAAATCACTGCCACACAAAAAACGTTGCCTTACCACATCAAACATGTTCCATTGGATATATCAAGCAATATTCACATTGGCTTTATAGATATTTTGGGGGAGCCAGGGCGGTTTTGAGCTAATGAGCACCAAAAGTACTACATATTTATAGCTGTGAGAAACAAGAAAAAATAGGCCAAATCTTAATCGTCTCTATGCCAGCCCAAGGATGTGACTTCCCACTATTTTAGATATGTGATGTGTTTGCACCATGACTTAGAAAACCCCAAGATTACGGAGAAGGAAAATAATTCTTATGATTAACTATGGCCATTAGTTTAGTAAAGAATCAAAAAGAAAAGCAAAAACAATGATTACTATAGGAAATTTAGACTCATTTGAAAGGATTCCAGCCTCTATTAATTTTTTCTTCTAGCCATCAATAGAGATGTGGTTGTTTTCTTATTGAGTTTGGTAAGACGTTGCTTAAACATTGCCAGAAACCTAACTAATCCATCACTTAATAAATATATCTACAGTCAAATGACGTCTTTCTTTCGTAATCAGTTACAGCAGCAGATGACCTTGCTACAGTTCTCCATAAAACATGCAACTTATTCACATAACCATGATTCTGGGCAATTAAATAAAGGCTTGCACTTGGTTACAAAATACTTGCAGATATGCATATCAGAAAAAAAAAACAACTTACATTATTGTAAATGTTTGAGGAAACAAAAAAGTTTTCATGTGAGTTAGAAGTAGCCAGTATATACTGTAAATGTTTTTCAAACAAAGAAGTTCTCCAATACTTAGAGCATTTTTTTTGCTGAATTTAAAATAAAGATTTTTCTCTCTCTGGGATGAGGCAGGCTTAAGAGGGCCTAATTTGTAAAACTTAATTGTATAAGCTCTGCTATCAATGTCTAATCACTTCTTTTGTTTGGAATATCCTTAATAATATGTAATCTTCCTCTTTCCACAACCAACTATCTTTCTAAACAAATAACTGACAAAGCAGTTTTTTTTAGATAAGGACCAAACCAAGGTCTGGAAAAAGGTAAGAGCACCTTTTAGAGAGACACTTTTCCCCTCCACTCCCTCGCCCACTCTTTTTTTTTCCCAGGTGGGGTAGTCTTTTGCCCAGTTGTTTCTTACTTGTATAACCCACCAGTTATATCACATTCTTAATGTGTGACCGAAGATTCCTATCAAGTAGTCTATACAAGGTACAAATCACAGTACCATGTGGATATCCTTCAAACCATACCATACAACAAAAGACTATAGAACAGTGATTCGTAGATTCATAGACTGTGAGGCTGGAAGAGACCTCAGGAGATCATCGCGCCCAGCCTCCTGCACCAAGCAGGAATGATAACTGGGCATCAGCTGACCCCAGCAAGTGACCGTTTAGTCAAGGTTCTCCACCTTGTTACACTTAAGGCACCCCATGGAAAATGTCAGCTCTTGCTTTTCACTTATTTTTAACTACAGAAAAAATAAAGTAGTTTAGGCCTCCGAAAGATCACACCAGGTCAGAATGTTTTTAACACTTTGAATTTCTATTTGAAATCTCTAGGTTTATCTTGTTTGCACACCTAACAGTGCCCTGTGATTCTCTTGGAAAGGATCTCAAGGCAGTCCTTGAGATCTGGTTGAGAACTTGTTGCTATAGAATGTTAAAATAAAACAGACTTTATAAATGATATATTCCAAAATCCATCTAAGCTAACCTAGAGGTCATACATATGCTTTTTAATGGATATTCTCTTTGATGACTGACAGAAAAATGGTATTCCCTAGGAACACTTCATTAAATAAACAATTAAAAAACCGACATGGTGAGAAATGATTTTCCACATATGAAATACATTAAAATAATTATCTTCTAAAACTCAGAAAAAGAAAAAAAACCATAAAAGGCAAACATAAAAATACAATAGATGATATTTTAATCACTATTTTTTAGGGGTGTACCAGTAGAGATTTTTTGGGCTGATACCAATGGCCGATTTTTAAAGAATCACATTGGCGGATACCAATCCAATTGCCGATAGGCAGCCCCACAGTGTGGAGAGCACCATCCAGCTGGTAAGTGTGTTGTGGTGAAAGGGGGGAGGGGAGGGGAGGGAAGTGGGGGGCAGATCAAGGCCACTGCATGAGGGAGGGAGTGGGAGTGGGGCTGGGACAGGGGCTACCAAGTGGGGGTGGGGCAGGGCACAGGACATTGCTGTGAGTGACTCATCTGGCAGGCTTGGGGAGTGGGGGCAGCTCTCACTGCTATGCACACCCTGGGAGGGCACGGGGGGCATGGGCCCCTGGAACTATGCGCGGGCTGAGGGTGGGCTGTCACTGTGAGCTGCAGCTGGGGCTGCACCAAACTCGGGGCTGGCCCAGGCTCTGTTCAGGGTGCACAGCAGTGGTGCTGGGAGGGGGGCTGCAGCCACCCTAAAATTTGCCTTAGCCCCCTGACGCACCTCCCAGCACCACCACCTCTTGACCCAAGTGCCGCCTGGCCCAGCCTGGCCATTGGAAAGAGTTCAGCACAGCCCCAGCCCCAGTGTGCACTGGCAGCCTGCCCTCGCTCTGACGCAGATCCAGGGACACATGCTCCCCATGCCCTCCCAGGGTGTGTGTAGTGGTGGGAGCCACTTCCTGCACCCCACGAATGAACTGCTTGTGGTTCTGTCCCATGCCCCGCCCCACCACAGCTGGGCAGTGCCTGCCCTGGCCCCACCCCCAGCCCCACTTCCACTCCCTCCCTCACTTTCAGGGGCCTTGATTTGCACCCCCATATCCCTTTCTTCCCCCCACCCCTTCCCCCACAACAGACTTACCAGCCAAACGGCTGCTTCCACACTGCTGGGTTATGCTCCTGGCTGCCTGCATGCTGCACTGTGGCTGCCTGTATGCACAGGTCATTTATTGGCCACATTAGCCAATTTAAGCCAATTGCCAATACTGTCAATTTTCTTTATATCGGTGCTGATCCGATATGGGACTGATGTACTGGTGCACCTCTATTATTTTTGTATCAACATAGCAAGTTTACTTGCTACATTACTAAGAATGTAGCATAAGTTTTAAAATAATAACCACAGAGTCTGCCTTTCTATTTTGCATATTCCTTCTGTAATTTCAATTTATTTTTCTTTCTAATGATCTTCCCCTCACAGCCATATTATTTAAAATTGTTGGGGGAAAAGAATATAAGACGAACAAGGCAATGTCATGGAAGATGTTTCCTACCTTAAGCCCAGAATCAGAATGTTAGGTGGCCATCTGGGGGTGTTCACCATCTCCAACACCCCCATAAATCTATGAAACTGAAAAAAATAACATTTCCCTAGAATACTCGCCATATACATCCTGTAACAACTTCATTTTTACTAACAGCTTATGGAAAATCCAGGATTCTCTTTGATAACCCTGTGAATTGCATGCTATTGAATACTACAGGACTGTATTCCATACTGACAGGAAATAAAAGCAACAAAAGCAGCAAGTGAATGCATTTAATTTTATCCTTTTTATAATTCATGCTCTCTCATACAATAGCCTTCAGAACACACCTGTATCCTAATACTGAAAGAAATCCATGAGTGTGCTTCTAGTAACCTACTCCAGTATCCAAGAGTAAAACCCCTCATTGCATACAAACTTGTCTAAGTAAAAGTATAACTGTATGCCCATTCACAACCACAGATGCATGCTTTTACACTTAGTTTCCCCTCTATTCTTAAACAAAAATAGTACCAACACATCCTTACAGAGCAATACATGACTATCCAGCTGTATAAACTTCAAAGTATCCATGAACACATATTTTCTACTCCACATACATCTTGTACATAAATCTATGTGTATTCTGACACCGACCTGCCCAGGTACAGTACATCCAACTTGCTTCTCGCAAAAAAATCCCATATGTACCTGCATGCACACACATTCATATATCTTAAAACATTTACATGCATCTACAAATGCATATATGGAAGCATACTTGCCTCAGTAGCACATGCACATCAATTTTGGTTATACACACAATAATCTTTTAGAGGCCTAAATACATCTCTGTGTATTCACATACAAATACATAGAGGCGCATATCCACTTGTGTGTGTTTAGGTGCCTGTATGTGTGTACAGGTGATGCCACACCAAACAGTTAGCAGCTTGCTTCTCTCAGCCATTGGTGTTGATGCCTCTGCTTGAGGGCAACCTTGAGCGTGTCTTCATACCATTTTCTTTGGCTGCCCTTTGAGTGTTGGCCAACAGAGAGCTGGGAGAAGAGAATCTCGTGAGGAAGGTGGTTCTCGGACATTTGGATGCAGTGGATTTTCCATCGGAGGTGTTCTCTCAAGAGCAAGGCTTTGATGCTAGTGGATGCAGCTTTATGGAGGACACTTGCACTGGTCCAGCAGCCCTCCCATTTGATCCCCAGAATTCGATGTAAGCACCACTGGTGAAAGCTCTCAAGGGTCTTAATGCGGCATTGGTAGATGGTCCAGGCTTCGCTGCATTAGAGGACGGTGGTCAGCACAATAGCCTTATAAACCAGGACCTTCATGCACTTCTGAAGATCTCCATTTTCAAAGATACATTGTCACAGCTTGAAAAAGGTGGCACTGGAGCAGTTGACCCAGTGCTCAACTTCTTCATCGATGGTAGCCCGTTGAGAGAGGTGGCTGCCGAGATATGGAAAGTGCTCCACATATTCCAGAGCTCCCCGCCCCGCCCCCCCCCGTCTGCATAGATAGTACAAGGGATATTCATCTGGCCTGGGGGTGGGGGTGGTAGAGAACCTTAGTCTTGGCGATGTTCAAGGACAGGCCAAGTCTCTTATAAACCACTGAAGAGATCTAGGCTTACTTGCATTTCCTATGCAGTGAGCCATCACGCAGCATTCATCTGCAAACTGAATGTTGTGGATGTGCTGGGTGGTGAGTTCGGCATGGTGCCACCTGGTGTTCATATGATTGGCATGGCATCATCTGGTCCACCAAGGTGTGCCCCATTTTGAGGCCCAATGACTCGATACCAAGGCAGAATGGCAGCAGTGGAGGAAGGAGAAGGAGACCAACCCGGGACTGCAAATCCCACTCCCCCGTGCAACAACATCCCCCATTGCCAAAAAACACGTGCATCCAGAATCAGGCTCTTCAGTCACCTGAGGACCCATCAAACCTGACGGATGTCATCCTTGATTTCAACGGACTCCCGCCACCGCCAATGGTGTGTGTACAAATCTCTACCTGAAAGATTCAATATCAAGGCTTCCATATATTGTGCTAAACTCAGCAAGGCTGCCTATATTTACCAGCACACCACATACATACCTTCAAGTTAAGTTATCTTCCCTTGTAAGTGTAGGCTTGTACATATACACATTATTTGCCCAGCCACACATGTGCAAGCAAGCATGGGGGAAATGACATTCTTTGCCTTGCAAAGGGGAAATATGAAAGCTTTTCAAGTGCTACAAAAGTCATTCTCCAGTCACTGTTTGGGTATTCACTGCAACAATGTGGTCTCATACAGGCATGGGGAGGTAACAAAATGAGGTGTGGTTGGATTTCTTTTTCACTTCCCAGTGCTCTCATGGCTCTGGTGTTCTATCTTTTTCTTCTCCCCACTCTTGTCTTTTTCCCAAAGAAAAACTGGTTGAAATAGCACTGAAGTACTTCCATCTATTGAGTTTAGACGTATGCCAGTGTAAGACAAGATATAAGACAAGAGACTTGAATCCATACCAGTGCCGTCAGCAAAATGAACCTGCACAAGGAAAACTGAAATCAAGGAAATTCTGGAAATGAAATAGGGAAAAAAGCCAGGTCATTTGCTTTCGCCCTTCATCAATCTAATCACATTTGTCAGCAACTTACTATAAACAGCTTTTGTTCTAGACAGAGCAGGTAAACATCCTGAGAAAGAAGATTTCAAGGTGACCCAGGTCATTTGACACACTTGCCAATGCTCATGGGAGCCACAAGTCTAAATCTCATAGTTGACTTCATAAATTTTGGCCAAAAACTAAAACAAATAGAATTATTTTACCTTACCTAAAATATAACTACATCTTTCTGTCAAGAAAAATGTTTTCCCAAGCCGTATATTTAGTCCTATGTACAAACAACTATGTTAGAAAGATGTTCAGATACAACAAGGGTAGAAGTTTACAAAAGATAACTGGACTGATTATAGATCAGATGGATATGCAGGAAGGAAGGATGAACTGCATGACCTTTTACATTAAGCCCTGACCTTTGCCACACTGCAAAAGCACAGATGCACACATGACACTAAGGTAGTGTGCAAGCATTCTTTCAAACACTTGCACCCCAAATCAATTGGCACTTTGACCTCATTTGACCCAGTGGAGATTTCCACCAGGTCAGCCATTTTTAACTGGTTGAAGTAATCTAAATGCTTGGTCAGAGAGCATTTCAACCCATAGACCTGCAACACCACTGACTGAAATCTAATATTTATACACGCTGTAAGAGTCCAGAATATCAGGCAGACTCAGGACTTAGGAGAAATATTTGATTGCCCTTGTGCACTCTGCTGGACAAAATTGCCTGAAAATTTCCACAGGTATCAAAAGAGAGCTGAAAACTGAATTTGCACAACACCCAGTCAAAGAAATGCATAATGCCATGTGGAGTTCTCACCTGCTTTCACTCCAGTTGTGTCCAACATGATATTGCAATATGATGTAAACTGTTCCTAACAAACACTTTACACTCAAAGCCAAATCCACAGCTAATGTAGGAGAGTCCAAGAAAGAACGTACTGGACTAAAGCAAATTAAAACAGTCCATCTTGGACAACATTAAATAGAACAGGCAAGAGTTTACGCAGTGAACTTTGAACTTTGGAGACCTGGATACAATCTAGGCTAAGTAACATGTTTTGAAATTAAGTTAATGGTTTTAATTTCACACCCATGGGACATTTTTCCACTTTGCTAAACCGACACAGTGTGTCAGCTTCTATCAGCAATGAAATATGGGATGATGGAAGTGTCAAATATCAGTGTTGAGACACATTGACAGAGATGTAGAAAGGCACTGCACTGAAATAGCAGGGGATGAAGCTGTATTGACAGAGCAGGAGGAGGAGCCAGCCCTGGAATACCAGGGGAGCTGCAAATTAAGTCTTTTAAGTGAAGTTTTACAGGACTCAGAGCTGATAAATAGCATAAGATGCTGCAAGTCAAGATTAAAGGCATACTCTTTGCCACCGCTATGCACCATTAAGTTTGTTCAGTGCATGCCCATGCTATGTATGAGTCTCTTCTTATACCAGGAGTAATCAGACCCATTAAAAAAGGCTGAAAATTCTACCCAAGGGCTGAAAAGTTCCACCCAAGAGCACAGAAAATCTCTGAAGACCTAAAATGTTCCACGCTGACATCTTGTTGTACCAGCCCGCAAGCCATTCCATCTCTGTATCTAATTGGGAACAGAGCTGCCTTGTGGCTTGGTTTTGGGCAGGAGAAGAGCTGCTATAAGTGGCAAAAAAGAAAGAAGAACTGCTTCTAAACACATTAAAAGATCTCTGTTCAGAAATTCACAAGCATTTGGAGAACAAATCTCAGTACCCAGAAGGAAAACTGCCTGGATTTTATTCCCATCTCTGCCAGTAAATCACCAAGTTATGAAAATGTTAAGAAATGCACCTTAATTTTTAATTATTTAAGCTGTAGATCAAAACATTGTAAAGCTTCCAGAAAATCAAATTAGAGGCATGATTTTACCTTCATACTGTGCCTCTGGATTGCTTAATCCTACAACAGGAGATAATACCTAGCCTCAAGTCAACTGGGTAATATGTTGCATTAATCAAGAGGAGATTCAGTTCTAAAGTCAAGTAGTTCCATGACCATTTGACCAAGAGAAATCCAGCTGCTCGTACAGAGATGCTGTCATCCAAGGTCTAGGAACAAAGGACTATAAAAACTAGGACTTCTAAGTTCTAGTCCAGGTTCTTGCACTGACTTGCTATTTACCACGGCCACATCAATAACCTTTCTGCTTCTTTACATTTTAAATGGAAACATTGCCCACTTCCAAGAACGTTGCAATGGCTTTGATCATGCTGGCAAAGTTAAGATACCCAGCGATTGTTACTGAGAACTGAATCAAAACGGCAACAGTCAGCCATTCTGTACATTACAGATTTCTTCAATCACAATACAATCAGATGAGCATAGCATACATTTAGTTAAACTAAATGTTATTGATTCCAAAGAAGGAGGCAATATGGGGAGGGGGAGAGGGAACTGAGAAAAATATCTGAGGATGCAAAAGTTGGACATGTATATTTTATACTTTGGTGTACAAACCAGCATCAGACTCTAGTTTAGATTAAGAGAAAGCTAACAGGCAGGTTTTCTCAACACCTCCTCTGAATCAAAAGTGTGAGTCACCAAGAGACAGGGGGTCTAGAATAGCAGCATCCTTGGTTTGGTTTGGTTTGGTTTGGTTTGGTTTGGTTTGGTTTGGTTTGGATTGGATTGGTTTGGTAGGACAAGATGGAGAGAAAAAGCTTATGATCATGTGAGGTGTGCAGTGCCCTTTCACTTTCTGAGCCATCAAATCCCATGCCAAATTACTTTGCAGTGGGTTCTATAGCACCATACAGAATCAGACCTTATCTCAGCAAAACTGGCTGCATTTCCCTTCAGGGGATGAATTAAAATTAGAACCAACTCACCTATTCTTAGACAAAGGAAAGCTCACTTAAACTTCCATAGTAAATGCAGGAAAATGACCAGGATATTTTTTGACCAGGATATTTTTTGACTAGCAGTTAGTTTTCCCTGTTCAGACATAAACGATACTTATCAATAGAAATGTGATATTTCTGAATATAAAAATCACAAACTGCACTTACTAGGTCTCCTCTGGTTCCCATTTAATTTCCTTTGTCTAATGTAAACTCACTGGGCTATGACTAACAGCTAACATATAATTTCTAATTGTATGGCATTATGTTATGTTAGTACAAAAACATTATCAGAGCCAAGACACAGACAGTGGCATATAGTTCAGTCTTACTGGGATTAGACAGGAATGGAAAAACACCATCAGCATCAAATATATTTGTTGGAAGAATAGATTAAAAGACAAGTTTAATGGGGAAAAATCTCCCTGCATTTCACATCCCTCCTGGTTAGATGTAGAATAGTAATATAAACCAAATGGAAGATATTCACCTTTACAACAGAGCTGTAAAAAAGAAAGGTGACAGATGTGGGCAATGACTATATTTTGATGCTTTATGTATTTCTATAAAACATCCTAAAGACTCATAGGGAGCTATGCACCAAGGCCCTACCTATTCTGGGATTCAACTGTCATAGCTGTAGAAGAAGCTGCCCCTTGGTACAGAATAACACTCAGTTTTACTTTTGAAAGGCTCATAAAACAGACCCTCAACTGTTGTAAAAATCCCTATTAATATCATCTGATGATCTTACTTCATTGAAGAATAACTCATGAGACTAGGAGCCCACTGTAATCCTAATGTGTGCTATGTTCCTCAGCGTGCAGTCTAGGGTCTGCACCACTCTTGAGGCTGCACCTGAAAAATAAGCACTGCCATCTGCTCCTACCTCATAGAGTCAAACCCCCAAAATATTGTGATGATCTTCAGAGTGGCATTTTGAGAGCCCCATAGAGCATCTTCACTGCTTCAACTCCAGGTTTTGAGACTGGAGAACAGAAGCTAGTAAGTAAGGCTTACAATTTCAGTGGCAACATCAAGAACAGTGAAGATTCAGTGTAGGCAAATTCTGAAATGGTAACTCCAAGAAATGTGAACCGCTGTATTTCTTTCCAGTACAGAGGAAAATGGAGACCACAAATCTGAGAAACTAAAAGCTTAACAAATTAAATATCAGCATGCTTAACCATTTATTTGCTGAATGTCTTAGGAGAAATCTAGTAAAAACTCCAAACAGCCTCTCACTTTTCCACACTCCACATTCATGGCTGTTGCCCCAGGCAGCTGCCAAATCCACTCTGGCCTCAACCCCAATAATTTCTGCAACATGGCTACATGCTGTCAACCCAGAAATCGGGAGACCAAAGACAGAAAATACAGGACTGTCATAAAAGAAATGTAATCAAATCACAAAGTATGCAAAGGATCTATTCCACTCCACCGTATTCTGTTTCATAATTAATTCAGTCAAACATCACATTATCCAGTTTAAACTGAGCTGCTATTGAATATGTACTCTCCTTTTTCATCTGAGCACCAGACTACAGAGTTTGGATTCAGCATGTGGTGGAATACATAGGGCCAGGATTACATTAAGAGCTGGGAGGAACATGGAATGGACCGAAACCATATTTGGCAAGTCAGTCTAAGAGCATGGGTAATAGAGGAGTTAGCTGCCCCAATTTAGCATTCATATACTATGAGGCAAGGGTGCACGCAGACATTTACTGAATAAGCAGCTGATGTACTCTAAACCACTTTCCTTATAGTTTCTTGTCCATGTGCCCATGCCATCATTTGAAGATGCTGGAGCAAACTCTTAATTTCTTCTCTATGAATTGTGCACACATATAGACTTCCTCCTGGTGTGACTGTATCAGATGCAACTACAATAGATGTTAAAACAGTTGCCTATAGGATAAGGACCTAGTTCACACAACACTTACTTGTGTGAGTAAGGAAGGAGGAAGGAGACTCAGCATGGTGGGATGAGAGGAGAGAACAGTATGTGACAGGAAGACTATCACCATAATGTGTTTGCACAAGGAAACTAAGTTTCACAGGCAACCCTAATTCGGGCATCTGTTAATTTTTGAATGCTTGGTTTTGCATAACATTTTCTAAATGAAGTTCTTTTAAAGTGTAATTTCCTAACTTTTTACAGTCAGAAATCCATCACATGGAACCAAATGGTCTCCCCCATGGCTCATTAGCAGGGTGATAACTTTTAAATCCACAGGACCAATGTCTTCCCCTTGACCTAACAGCAACTGATTGCAATAGGTTGTCATCTTCTGTGGGGGCAAACCATTAGAAAGTAAGGAGGGACATCGTTTGTCAGCAAGCTTCACAGTTATTTGCTGACAGCAGCAGAAAGCTGGGAATCCTGGATTCTATTCTGAGCTCTGAGGGGAGCGTACGCACCAGTTACACGCCGTTCTGATCCACTGTGCAACCTTCAGCGAATCACCCCACCTGTCCGTGCTGATGCTTCCCCACGCCACACATGCACACCCAGGTTTATTTAGACAGCCAGCTGCTCAGGCCAGTGGCCACTTCTTGCTATGCCTTCGTTCAGCATCTAATAAAGACCCAGTCTCAGTTGGAACTTCTACCAGATTATGCAGAATTAGTCGAGAAGGCTACATGTTCTCTCACCCTAAATTCAATGCTGTTGAATATCGCCTCAAAAGCAAATCCATCAAATTACAATGGATTTAAAAAGGCAATGACTCTTCCAGATTTTTCATTCAGAAAGAAATTGACAAACCTCAGTATTCAGCCAAAAACAGTCTGAGATTCCTGTCAACTGACCTTTAATGTCATTGTTACCCAGGATGCACCTGGCAGTGGCCAATCAAAATCTTCCAGGGCACTGTAACCTTGATACTATTGACCAGCATTGTTCTGATTTAAATTTCAAACAGCTTGCGAATTTGATTCCTCCCTCCCCCAGCTCTGAAAGCAAACATTATAGATTTTATAGGGAAGAAAGCCCTTGCTGCACACTCAATTTGCACAATCTTTGCATAAGCAAAAAGGTTGTCAATACAAACAGAATTAATTTTAATTGACCTTAATATGCCTACGAAAATACCAGGGAATTGTCATGAGTAAGTAGGAAAAGGCACACAAAAAAAATCTGCTTTGCTATTTATACACACAGACCCAATGGTGAAGTTATAGTTAATTACAGTGCTGTTGAACCTATTTTGTGACAATCACAATGAGACAACACTTAGATCAATAAGCACAAATGCTGCTTTCGGGTTGGGTATAGTAGAACCCACCACTGAGATTCTGGTTAGCAGACTTGTCAAAAAATTTCCATTTATCATCTAATCATCTGATCTCCAGTTCCTGTAAGTGGAGTAGTGGGTGGAAAGAATCTAATTTCTCACTGAGGAAATTCTACTGGATAAATTTCTCTTGGATTATAACTAGATTCAGTTATTATCTGTTAGCAAAAAGTCTGGAGAGTTCTGACTCTGCTTGTTTACCCTAAAAAAAATCAGGAGTAAGAGCTTAATGCCATGATTATACGGAGGTAAATTTGGTAAGAACAGAGAATCAAGGAGTTGGTACGTGAAACTACTGTCTGGTAAGAATGAAAGTCCTAGGATGTCCACTGGTGTAAATCAGAATAATTATATTGAAATCAATAGAGTCAGTTTACTCCAGCTGAGGATATGGCCTGCAATTTCCTGGCAGATGCACTCTAAGGAATCATCCAACAGGAGGAGGGCTGTACTTAACCAACCACTGAAATAACATTAACTAACCCAGGACTATCCAACTGGCAGCCCAAAGGCCATATGCAGCCCACAAGGTGTTAAGTTCCAGGCCCTGGGGTCCTGCCTAGCACCTACTTTCCTCATCACTCAAGCTCCAACATCAACCCAAGTCTCTGGGCTCCCCCTTCTCCCTCCAGCTTCTGCTGCCTGCCCCCCACCAGGGGGTGAGGCAGTGCGGTGCAGCAGGACAGAGGGAGCTCAGGGTTAGCCTGGAGCCAAGCAGGCACATAACTGGGGGTAGAGGCGCAATGCATCAGTAGTGGGAGAGCTGGGGGGGAGGCCTCATCCAGTACAATGAAACTTCACACAAGATAAGAAGCAAATATAAGAGATTTTCAGCAGATTGTTTTATGTCTTGCCAAAATTTGAGTCTAGCTTTGGATAAATAATGTTGTCAACACAAAATGTTCACAAATAATCAGTTCTCAGGCCGCGGATAGTATTACACTTTTTAAATTATTATTTAAATACATTTGCGGTTCTCTTTCTCTGCCTTCTAGGTTCTGGTGCACTGGAGTTATATTTTCTGGATTTTCTCTGCAACTGCAAGATTAAAAACTTTATTTTTCTATAGCACAACTAAGATTCTCATATGATTCCAGGAACTGGGACTTTATGAAAACTTACAGATCATGCAAGGCCCCAAATCATCAGAGTTGACAGCAATACATAAAATATCAACCACCAACTAATGTTCCTATAATTAATGCTGGTCAATGAATGAATCGTTCTAATATTATAAAAGCCTAAGTCTGTCTGTCTGTCTGCCCGTAACACTTTATTTGCACTCTGATTGGCTTACAAACAGCCAATCAAAGCATGAAGAAGCGTTCTGATAGAAGGCAGCCCACCACCATGCTGGTGGGGACACGGGACAGAGCGGGGCAGCAACAGAGCAGACGGAACGGCTCACCTCGCCCCCACCATTCTTGACGGGCAATTCGCTAGTCTAACAATAATAGAGAATACCGATAGCTTCTTGGCCAGGAGTCTCTGTTTTCAGACAGAGGCTACTAGGAAATGGGTGACTGCAGCATGTTATTAAAGCCCGTATCCTGTTTACAGAAGTGGAGACTGGATGGGCTCAATTTTGATCTCGTTAGTACTGTTTTACATAGGTGTTAGGGTAAGGACTTTGTTACAATTCCACTGATTTTTTTACCAGCATAAAAGAGCAGAAGTAGACTCTAAGGGACTACCTGGGAAAGAAATAGGATGTGATCTTAATATTGTAATTTTTACAGCTATTTAACTGTTGGGTAGGATGCTTAAAGACAATGCGATTGATATTTATGGTTTAATCATCTCTAAACTCTACAGGGGGTGAGTGTCAGTTGTTAAAACTAGAAGCTGTGGATTGACAAGTGCGCTATTAATTGCAACTGGAATGATGCTGTGAAGTTATTACAGCACAACATAAGCTTCAGGAACAAGCTCACTGCTGGGCAACAATAAAATCACATCCCCTTCTTGGAATTTCTTCATCCCCATTAAGTTTTTATCTAAACAATTTCATCAAATGCACCGCCAGGGCTGCCTACAACAAACACCATCCAGAAAAAAAGAATAAAGAAGAGGAAATGTCAAGTTACTAAAAGACAAATTTTCAGGGATAGAAGAAATGCACCAACAAATCTGGGTTTCACGTTCAATTATCAAAGCAAATAAATACCTTCAAGTGTCTTGTGAATAAGAGCAGAAGTGCAAGTATTCAGACTTTTATGGACAAATCAAGAAGGAAAACTTGACAGCCATAAAGTGCACCTAGAAAAAAAATACATTTGGGTCTCAGACTTTTTTTTAAAGTTCCCCTACATTTTATATGAAAACCCTAAGACCCAGCTTCAGTCAACATGCAGAAATCAACATTTACTAACATTTATCATAAAGCTGATCAAGAGCTTCAGTGCAGAAGGAAAAGGCAAGGGGAGAGTTATATCGCTGAAAGTTTGAATGAACAAAGCATGTTATTCCTTCTCAAAGGCAGAGAGAAAAAATATCATAGTGAGGGAGATGAAAGCTCTTGTTTCATTTTATGTGCAAAACAGACCAGACATCATCCGCAGACATGCTAATGAAACATTGATTTGCTAGGGTGACATGTATTACCACAGGGCCCTACACCTTAGACTTTCAGGAAAAATGTTTCACGATTAATTAACTCCTTTCACAGATTATCAGAAATCTAACTTGGACTCAACATACTTAGTGCTAATGTATATTACTGTACATTGATAATATGCAGGCTAGTGTGTGTATAGCCATAGACACAGATATGCATGCACTTCATCTGAGGACTATGCTGTATAGATACTCCTAGTGTTCATGTCAAATCTAACAACTGAGCATTACCACAGAGAATTAAAAAAACATAAGAACAAAAACAAAAACTTGAAATGGCCTTCCTTCAATTGCTTCTGCTCCCTTCCCCCACAGTTAACATTGAACCAACAAGCCAAAATAACATGACTTTGTATATAAGGTAATCTCCTCCTGAATGATGCAAACAATTTACATTTCCAATAATTCAGGTCTCACGGGTCTTGAAAAAATAAGGGTGCTGTGTCTGGTACAATAGACAAATCTCAGTGTGAATGCATTAGGTCTGGGAATGTGAGCAGGGAAAACAAGCTCCTTGTGTGCTACCAGTATTTACAACTAAAAGGGCCAGAGATCTGTTGCTTACCAAGGAGAAGTATAAGATAGGATTTGTGGCTTCCATTCTTTGCAACTCATTCCATGTGGCATCAGAGGCTAGTGGGGGAACCACAGCTTCCTTTTGATTTACACCTTTACAGATTCAAAACCTACCTGTGTGCCCAGAGATGGAAAGGGCTTTAGTCCATTCATTTAGGTGAAAGACCTCTGGAAGTATTATGTATGATTGATCAACAATTAATGAAAGATTCTTACTTCCTCCCTTGGCTTAATCAATAAAGTTGGTTAGAATTTGGACTAAATGGTTCTTTGTCCAAAAATGCAGGTTCCTCCAAACTGAACCCTTCTGGGGCAATGTGTCAGGTGACAAAAATGTTGCCGGAAGGGCTTCCAAAGGTCACAATGGTACATCGAGTCAAGACCAAAGACTGTAAGAGACACCTACACCAGAATACCCAGAGTCTGTCAGTTGATGCAGTCATGTGGGCTACTGGGAACCTGGCTCTACTCTTGTGCTCTGCCCAATTTGGAACACATATTTCATAAGCTACCAGGCTATTGACTACTCTGGAGCACATGTAGCCAACAGTCTTAGGTTTTTTTCAGCAGAAAACATTAAAAGAGTTCATCTCAACTCAGAACAGAAAACAATTTTGAAACCTCAAAAATATCCAAAGGGCAGGAAAACCATTTCCCACCCAGCTCTACTAATCAAAGCTGATCTAAAAGAAGTTAATTTATTTATTTACTCCTATATTTCATTTTTAGTAAGTTAGAGGCTTTAAAAAGGGGAAAATGTGCCAAAGGACTAACTGCAGAACAACAGGCATTGTTCCAAATCCCCCTCTAGACTGGATCAAGGGAGTATATCCAAATACTACAGACAAACCACATAACCGTGCTGATATTCATGTGATAAATTGCAGAGGCATGTGAAAACCTTCTCCGTTATCACGCACCTTTGACTGTCTCATTTGCCCTCTGCCCACTAATCCATCTGTGCTAAGAAACGTGCACCAACATTCCAACCCCCTCACCGACCTCAAACAGCCGCCTCTCTAGTTGCACCACAAAAATGCTTCCCCCATATATGTAAGCTCTTTTATAAAGTTTGTATTGGCCCATGGGATAGAGTGAGCAATATTTAGTACTGGGTTGGTGACTTTTTTTAATCTCCAAGAATTTATGAACCTTCGGATAAAGACAGAGGGGAGCTGAGAAAGGAGGGAAATTCCCAGCTTGCCAATAAGACCCGCCACTTGACCAAGTTAAGAAACATTTCCCCCACTCCCCCGCAAGAACATTCCAATGGAAGCAAACAAAAAATGAATACAACTTATTTAGAAATCTTTCCCATTTTTTGTTGACAAAATATAGTTTTTTAATTTTGCAAAGATTGATTTAAAAACCAAGCGAGAGTTTTCCAAGGAAAGCACAATTTCCATAGAATGGACATTTTCCGCTATAATTTCTGTTCAAATTATATTCTGTTCAAGCTGTTTTCCACCAAACAAATATGGTTTACAGTTTTTGCCCAAGTTTCCCCAGAACACTTGTTTCAAGCTGGGACAGGGTCAAATATGCTGACTTTAAAATCATGACTTTTTAAAGGTTTTAGATAATATTTAAGGGAAGAACTTATGAACAATTTGCCACAGGAAAAAAGGAGGCAAAAATCTACTGTATATCAACTGTTTTACAGGAACTCCCTACATGAACGTAGGCAAGTTGTTTGCCTGTTCATACCCCGACACTGGTTTTACTTTTTCTGTTATATAATATTCAAGAGCCTGGAGAGGTATCACAAAGATGCCTCTAGAAAAACTTCCAGATCAAAATGGAAGATCACCACACAAATGATGGCATCCTTGATGAAGTCAATGTTACCAACATTGAATTGGTGATCCCCAAGTAACAACTTCGCTAGACTAGACATGGAGTACAGATGCCCAACTCAACTCCCAAAACAAGTGCTCTACTCCCAACTTAGAAATGGCCTGCGATCTTGCAGTGGCCAGAAGAAACATTACAAGGACACACTGAAGACATACATACCTCAAGAAAACAGATGCCAACATCAAGAATTGGAAGGAACTGACTACCAAACAACTCCAATGGTGCCACAACCTCAACCAAGCAGCAGTTCCTTGCAAGGAAACAGATCTTTCCTTTGAAGCAGAGTAGAGAAAGTGGAGGAAGGAAAAGGAGAGGATTCCCAGCCTGCAGCATACTCTTTCCTGTGAAAAGACTTGCAACTTCTGCAGACAAATCAAGACCTACCATGAGCCGTGGTAGAGATCATCCTCAAATTGAGGGATTGCCAACAAGAAGCCAAGGCATCTTGTTTTGCAGTTGGAAGGATAACAAAGCAGCTGTAGTAACATTTTGAAAAATTCAAATAACCTCCATAAAACTTATAAAAAGACACGTTTTAATACTATGACACAGCAACTACTGCCAATGCCTCCTTTAAGCACCTCCTTAAGATATTCACCTTTAAGCACCTGAGTTTGAAAATTGTACAGACAGATTCTCCCTCTCTGTGTACACATTCACACACCTGAATGTTATGTATTCTTCCTACTTGTTTTAATAAGACATGAATTCCATTAACCTGAATTGCAAGCTTGGCTCACCTTCACAACAGCCAGTATTGACATAAGTTGAATGATCAATAAAGAACAGATTGGAAGCTCATTTCAACAAATTGATAAAAGTTCAGAACCGGGAGAGGTAGGATGGTTTACAGATTGTGCTTTCTCTACTAATCAGGGCTTCCTGGATTCTTCCAACCCTATTTTCTAACAGTCTTACTGTAGGGTTTGTTCATGTACAAGCTGGGCCTCCACACTTTTTGTCTGAATGTCTAATTAGGGTAAAATAGATTTTACTAGCAGTTCATACCTACTACACAGGGAGTACATCTTAGGGCATGGGACGGCTTCCTTAGTAGTACAGGCAAGAGATTCATGAAGCAGGATATTTCTGGCATTCATACTACAGCCCAGCATCTCAATTTATAGCTAGTCTTAAGTATCACATTATACTTGCCTTGAGGGTTTCAAACAGTTGATGTTGTTGTTTCCTCCCCATTAGAAAGTTCAAAACTGGATCCTGGACCACTCCACCAAAGATGTAAGTGGGTGTTAAGAAAGGAATTGAAGGTCACCATTCTCTTCATGTTACCATCCACTCTGGTCTTTAGCTACTTCTGATAATTTTGTTAGTTCCACAAGTTTATTTCCTTCTTCTCCTTTTTCATTAGTGACTATTTTCACTTACAACATGAAACCGAACAAATGTAATTGCTCTACTGCATAACTTAGACTGCATCTGCTTCTTTTCCAGACATTAAGAACAGTATTTTGTGTTCAAAATCTTGTCTAACATCTCTCTCCATGTTATAGTTAATCCAAGAAAAGATGTTGGGCAAACAATAATGTGCTTCCAATCTTTCAACCCAAAGAGATAGCAATCTTATGATGATAGGAAAATCAGACAGATGTGGAAAGATGAGAAAGTAACCTCGTCTTGAAATGAGCAAATGTCATGGTAAACAACAGTTTTTAGCTGAGGGTATTCAGTATAAGCAGGGGACAATTAAGGGTCCCTACAGACATTCAGGGTCCCACTCTAACTCATGGCACTTTGCATAAAAAGTGCCATGAGTTAGAGCCCCCACTTTACCCCCTGACCCAACAGGCAAGGAGAGCAAGCCTACCTGCACTGGCCCTGCATACAAGGCGGCTGCCAAACCATGCCTCTCCCTAGCCCTCCCCCCATCCCAGCTCTTGGGCTGTCAGCAGGAGAGGAAGGGGGAAAGGGAGTAGCATGGAGCTACCAGTTTCCATGGGCTCCATTCCACTGGGCTGAAAAGAGAAGCATGGTCTCCATTCTCCCCACCCCCAGCTCAGGCTGGGCAAAGCAGCCAGCAGCTGCTGTCACTCTCAAGAGTCCTGGCCAGAGCGGGAGGGGATGGGGTAGAATGGAGTCCCCTTGCCTTGTGGACCTGGCCCAGCTCCCCCCAACACCCCAACCAGGGTAGCTGGGGCGGGGGGGCCATGAGGCAAGGCAACTCTATTCCACCCCTCCCCCTCCAGGTTAGGCTAGGCAAAGTGAAGCTGGAAGCTTCATGTTGCTCCCATTATGGGCGACTGGTACTTCCCGAGTGTGGGCGGGGACCAGAATGCCAATGGGGATGGGGGATCCCCCAGCAGCCAATCGCCGAGCCAACAGAGAAACCAGAAGTGCACTACTGGTTTTGCGGCTGGCACTTCCAGGGGTTGCATGGCCGATCTCAGGTGGCACACATGTACACCCTGTGTGTCACCAATGGCTCCCATTCCCCCTTCCTCCCTGCTGAGAGCCCTGCCCCTGTGCAAAAAATTAATCCTCAAGAGCACACAAGTTCCCTACGGTACTCAGCTTTGTAATGCCTTAATCTCATACCTGAATAAATGAGAATTAATTTTTTGCCTGATCGGCCATTTTAAAAGCACTCCATGTCTATTATGTCATGTCTGTAGAGCACTTTCAGGGGCCCAATCATGTGAAAAATATAACTTGTGGAAGCATCCTAAGAGACCCCCCACCCACAAGTCACAGAAGTTTCATACCAATGATGGTCCCATTCTTTCCTTTTACTAAAATTCTCACACTGACCCACACGATTCTTTTTTGTCTCCCCCCGCTGCAATTAGCTAGCAAGAGAAACTGTAACCCTGTTTTCCTTTCCAAAGCATCAGTAAAGAGAGGCCTCACTAATGAAGTGCTGTATTTAAAATAATAAAAGGAAGGCCAGTACAGGTTCCTGAGAGCCCTGCCTCACACCAAGTCTTAATATTTGTGTTATTATATAAAAGTACCACAGTGTTTATAGGGCAACCCCATGTCTGTCACAGCAGCCAGAGCAATTTCATACTGTGTGCTTTTAATTATATCATTGACACCCTTGGACTTGATAACTGCCTGAATTTTCCTGTCCACACTTCAGCCTTGGGTTTTCTTGCAGTTTCAAGTTACTTTTTTCTCCCATTTTTTAATTTTAATTCCCTGAATGCCCCATGCTGTTTTAAATTACATGCTCATTTTGGGATATGCAGACTATTTATTCAGCAGCCAAATTTCAGAGCCATCTGAAATTAATTTCCCAGCCCAAAAGTTCCAGGGTACCAGCCTTCAACTGAGCCATGGAATTTCCTGGTAGTACTGCATGTGTTTCTGTCTTCATGTTACAGGTTTCTCAGCACCTCCATAGTATTGCCCTACCAGCTGTGAGACAAAGACATACCCTCTGCTGGCACTGCTACTTGAATGTTCCTTTCAACAGCATGAAAAGTAGACCCCTAGTTACTGCAATTGTATATATTAGTCAGTCATGAGACTATACAATTCTTCAAATCACTCAGAAACCCTGAGGCGTGTAAGTGTTACACAGTCACAAAGGAAAGGCATGCAATGATGCACAGCAGCATAAAGCATTGTGTGAGTGTAGAAAGATGAATCCGTTTGCTGTTAATGCCAGATGATAAGTACACTATTTGTTTAGCAAAACAATTTTCAAAGGTACCAAGTGCCAGCTTGAGTGCTTGACATCTCTGGGAATCTTGTCACACATACGTGTATACACACACACACACACACACACACACACTTCAATATATAATCAGCCAAAGTGTGCCTATCAATTGAAGTCAGTTGAAGCTTAAAACAGGCTGGCCCACTGAAAGTCAGATCTAGTTGGATAGAGGAAGCACATTTATATACGAGCAAATACATATACAACGCACATATATGCACATCCCCTCTCCACCGCCCCCCCCAACACTTTACAATCCCAGAAAGAAAAACCCAGAAAGAAGTTCAGATAAGTGGTATTATAAGCACTGTATAAAACATCCAACACTAAAAGAATTGAAACCTGATTTTGATTTTACGTTCCTGAAAACAGTCTTGGCTGACAGAAAATTCAGAATCACATAGCATTTTGATATAAACCAAAAACAAATTTGAGCATTCATTTCTCATTTCAAAGAGCCCTAATTTTCCAGAAAATGTCCATTTTTTCAATTTTTCATTTTTTTTTAGATAAAGGGTAATACTTAAATTCTCATATGCTCTTTTATTTGCAAGTGGGCATACCACCAGAAAATTCTATCATTAGTATTCCTACTGGTTGCACAGAAGAAAGTTAGTGAGGTTTATGGGAATTTTTCTCTGTAAAATTTGTTAGAAAATTGAAAGCTACTTTGTGGATTTTTTGGTATTGTTCATCCTTTTTTGTGCTATTTTTTCTGCAGCTGAAAACTTCAGTTCCCAGGACTCTAATAAAAGTTGAAATTTTCCCTAACACTTTGATGAAAATTGTAATTGTCATCAACATTTTCTGCAGGGAGGTAATATTTCATGCTCTTGTAAAAGTTGCACTGCCACAGCAGGTGCCATTTAAAAAGGAAACATTTAAAATATAACCATGAATAATTTTCTTTTATAAATCATCATAATGTTTTAGAGAAAAAAATCTCTGACCCTATGAGAAAGATCCTGAGAAGCCTGTATCTATAAAGTCAATAAGGCAATATTATGCACTGGCCTTGTGCATTTATATTTTCTTATTCCCTACTTGGAGGACTTCTTGGGGTGCATGTGGCACCAGGGAAGAAGAGCAAGCTGCTGCATAAAACCTTAACAGAACCCAATCATATGTAGAGAATATAAAATCCTCCCTACCTGTGAATCCACTGCCGATCTAAAATGAAATCCATCTGTTTTTATCCCAAAACAACAACCAGGGATTGCAGTATTTTGAGAAAGGTTTGTAACAGAACTAAAAGCTGAATGACCCACTTCTTATTTCACAACAAACCCAGAACTCAGTCCACATTCAATGCAGTTTATCAAATCACTCTTGAACTAAACAAATTTTCAGAAGAGCAAGGTCAGTATGATTTCACTTTGAAAACAGGATTTAAAAATCATGTTCGGGTTTTTCTTTAAAATTTTGGCTGCATCTAAATCTCAAATGAAACATGTCTGGGGAGGATGAATGTTCTTGATATGGAACAAAAAATACTTAAATGGCCTTTGAGCTCAAATAGTTGAATTAAATACAACTTAAGGGTTAATTCATTAGCACTACCTACTATAGTCGACAATGGCAGGAATGGCGTTTTAGAATCAAAACCACCTCTACTTAATTTCCCTGGTATAAAAAAATAATGAAAAGGAGAAGTATATTTTACTCTCCCTTAATCTGTTCCTATGAGATTTATTTTATGGTGGAACAAATTTCGCTTTAGACAGCTACATATTCAGTAGATCAAGGTTACCAGGTATCTGGGCTCTTGCCTTTTTTAAATGATTGTCTTTATTTTAAATATTTTCCACCATTTAAGGAAAACCACCACTAGCCTATAAATCAAGGAAGAATTCAAACTATGAAGTCTCAATCAAAGGAAAAACATAGTCAAAGTATCCATGAAATACCTTTAGGAATAAGATGGAATACAGTTTTTAAAAAATGCACGCACACACCATTTTGATAACAGTCCATGGTTACTTTGAGATTTTGAGCAGCTGTACTCCCAAGCCCTATTTTAGAAAAACTGAGAAGCCACAATTTTAAGAAGAAAAATATACCACGCCCAGTGTATGCCCATTAAAAATAGTAAAGCCAATATACAAACCTTGACTTTCAGGTGAACAAAAACTGATTTAGATCTCCAAATATTTGGCTTCTCCAAAATTTCAGCTGGCTACTTTTTCATGTTTTTAGGAGGGAAGGGGATTTTCTTAAAACATTTTGCTAACATTTAACTTCTTTCCATCAATATTTTCATAAATACAAGTTACGAGAAAAGAGCAAAGAATCTTCAAAGGGTTCTCAGGTTTTTTAAAGGTTCACAGTAAAAGCAGAGGCAATGAAGAAAAAATCCTGTCATACTTCACAGCTTTTTGTATCAACATTCCTCTTTTCTTTTCTTCCTAGGTGGGCTAATACCGACAGGTGCTGCAAGATTCCTGTGAGATATGAAGAGCTGCTCTTTGTAAATGGAGTGAAGGCCATAGAGACATCTTACAAGGCACTGTACTTCACACGATTTGGTGCAAATTTTAATTTGCTTCACTACTTTTGTCATGGCTGAATATGACCTAGGGCAAATATTTTCAAACAAATTGGCTATATAACAGCACACATAAAATGTGCAACTTGAACACCCAGCCTGTTTGCAAATCTGGCAATAAATGTCCAAGATGATTATTTTATTGAGGAAAGCAAAGAAAGCCTGCTCTACAACTTCATCCTTCTGCTTTCCAATGCTAGTACCTACACACAGCAAAGTGGAGCCTATGGAATTTAACAAAACTTAAGAGACGTTAGTAAAAGCACCTAGGGCCATGTCCTTGTGTTACAAATAAATATCTGCTCATTATGGTACAATGACATGTTCATGACACCATGTTACAACCTTCACTTGTACATTGTTTCTTTCCAGGGCAATTACATGCTAAGCCCATCCTAATTAGGCACTTCAGTACTATCAACACCTCCACTTTAACACTTAAAACCACCAAACTAACAAAGCTGCACAAAATGGTAAATGTTTCCACAATTGTCCCAAACAAATAAGTCATGGATAGTAATTGAATATGTTTGAGGTTTCCTCTCAAGTATGCACAAGGAATGATATTAACTAGGCAAGAAACATGTCAGAAAGGAATTATTGCTGCTATAGATCACAAATTATGGTCCTGGGCACCAAAGACAAAACTTTGGTCCCTAGACACATTAGTGGGAAAAACAGGAGGGGCTATGTCACGGTCAGGGAGCATGGAATCTTCCCTCCCATGGGCTAGGGACAGAAGTTACACATAAACCAGTTTAAGTGATCAGAAACTGGTTTAAACCTATAACAGAACATAAGTTCAGTGCACATAAATCAGTTTCAAAATGACTGAAACTGTTTTTAGATAAACCTGGTTGAAAGTAGTATCAGACTTAACTGATTTAAGTCAAACCAGTTTATGAAACTTCTGTCCCAGACCCCTTCCTGGTTAAAGTTAAATCATAGTCCCCCAGCATCCTAGGATGCTTTGCAGCCCTGAGCGGGGCTAGGCTGTCTGCTCTGGACAGCAGGGTTGGTCTTGCCCCACTGCTTCCTAACCAGAGCAGATTGGGGTGGGGGAAGGTGGGAGAGAGCCAGCTAAGGACTACAGCTGGGTCTGCCTGGGGGGTGATGGAGCAGCCTCTTCCAGGCTATTCCCCACTCAGTGCTGGAATTGAAGGGGGAGTGAGTGAGGGACAGCCTGAGAGGGACTGCCAGCAGACAGGGGACCAGCAGGAACCCAGCAGACTCCACCCCTTCCCACCTCTGGCAGAGACTTAGGCAGGCAAGCAGTTGATAAGGGGAAGGGGGAAGTGTAATTCCCCTCAGCTCCCCCAGGCCATGGAAGAGGTGGAAGAGGCTGTGGACCCAGGGCTGGAGGGACTCGTCCCCTGCCACTTGTGAGCACAGGGCTAAGCCCTGCAGGACCAGACTGAGAGGTGGGGAGGTGTTGGCAAGGACATGGCACAATCATCACATGTATGTGCTGGAGACAGAACTAAAGGAACAGGAGAGGGTCCCGGACTGCTCAGGCTGGTGTGACCAAAGAAAGCAGAGAACATTTACATTATAAAGCAGAACCTGTAAAAGGTGGGACACTGGAATACTTAAGCAGAGACAAAAGATACTGAATGCATGAGAGTCCTGCCAGAGGTGGTATAGGTGACAAGCATACTAATGTCAAGGCACCCAAGGGAGAGAAGGGGGTGCAAGTGCTCCTGTAAAAACCAATGTAGAGGTGAGGTCTGTCAGGTCTTCACTCCAACACATAAGACCGCCTGCTGATTCTCCAAGAAGGACTTTCTGAATACCTGGCTGTCAGAAGACACTTTGCCTCAGGATTATGTAAGATTTATGCAATGCTCTCTCTTGTCTTTTTGGTTTATTACATTACATTTTAAGTTAGACTGAGTTCTGTGTGCCCTCGCTGTGTTTTACTGGGCTGTATCTTAGGTTAGACAAAGATTTTTGGTTGTTCTTTGTTCTGTGCTTGAAGTTGCAAACTGCTGTATTCAATACATGCTCAATTCAGAGAAAGGACTATTCTTGTTCAGGATTTTATTAATTCAATTCCACTGCCTTTTCCCCCACCCATCGCCTCCTCAGCCTGACATTGGCTGCCATCCATCCCCCTCCTTGAGTGAGGAGTGGGGAAGGGCAGAAGCTGGCAGCTACTGCCCACCCCCTAGGCAGGCTTGGGCTGGGGTCTCATGTGGGCCACTGTGGGTTTAAACCACCCCTCCCCTTGGCCTCAGCCTGCAAACCTGGGGCTGGGGTCTAGCTGCACCCCCTCTACTTGAGCAGGGATGGAGGAATAGCCTTGGAGCTTCAGTCCCTTCCCTTTGGCAGTGGCTGGCAGGCATACTCCATCACCCCCTGGCTTCTACCCTGAGCCACTGCAGGCACATGGCTGCATTTCCTGAATCAAAAGCAAGTGTCTGGTCACTTGCTTCTCAGTTTAATATCTGCAGTTTAGACTAGCCTGCAAACACTGAATCAATTTAGCCTTAGGCTTTTCAACTGCCTGTACTTAGCCAAGTTGTGGAAAAACAGCAGCACTGCAGTTGCTGTATCCCCACTGTTGTCACAGCAGTGCTGGAGTGATATTGGTGCATCAGAGTAGTTGACATTAGGCCACATGCAGCCAGTTCATTGGTTAAGAGCTCCAGAAGCCACCTAAACTTACCATGTAACAAAGCCTGAAGTCTCACATCCTTTTGAAGCAATGGATATTGGTTCCTGCCACAGACAGATGAGTAGAACTGATGGTCCATTGATCTGGGCCAATAAGGCAAATTCTATGTTTTTATTGACACAAGCTATATAGCTGACAAAGGTCCCAAGTAGTTCAGCATCAGAGCACCTCTCAAACATTAATGAATTCAGAAACCACAGCATCCTAGGTTTTTCAGATGAGAGGCTAAGGCATGAAGATTAAATGAGGCACAGGATGTCCATGACAGAACTGCAAATTCAGCCCTGATGTACTGCTGAGTCCCTGTCCAGTGCCTCAGCCAAATGTCCACTCTTCCTCCACAGAGCCAAGGAAATGGCAACAAAGTCAAATATTTTATTAAGAAAAATCTCATAAAATTATTCACATCAGCAATTTGATACACATCTGTTAAAGAGGCACTTAATTCTATAAATTCCCATGCAGCCTACTAGTGCGAAAACATGATAACCATATAATACCATCATGCAACAGTCACCATCTCACTGACATTTCAGTAACTAAAGCAAACTAACTTCCTCAGGTTTTACTATCACGGCATATGGGAAGTCTACACTTTTTTGCACATCTATACTTTTTTGGTATGGACTTACATGAAAAAGGACTTGTTATATCATTTTCTCTTTTCTTTCTTTTTCTCTCACTTTCACTTTTTCCCAATCCACCTCCCCCAAAGCAGCACTTACCACAGTGACAAATGAAGCAATAATCAGGTTAGTCATTTAACTCCTTGCATCCTACTTAAAAATCACCCTAATTACTGTGTAATGGGTCCACAGAGGCAGAAGAGTCTGGGTGAAATCTACCCGGAGGGCACTGGTATAGTTCATCTGTCCATTCTCTAATAGCACTCTAAAGTTCACCCTTATAAACATGTCACCTAGTCTATAATTAAGTGACTGGTCATTAGGTAACATATGTGGTACCTGTGGGTCACATATCAGTCAGCTGGTGATGGATCTTTATCCAATAACCGTGCAGAAGTAGTTCCATAGCTCTTTGTCACTACAGCACATAGCCATACTTTCAATGCACAGCACTTACATTCACAGGAGAATTTGTGAAACTGAGTTTTTAAAGCAATAAACTCAGTGTTTGTGATGGCTAAGAAATGGGAAGGAGAGAAAAGATGGCACAGCCCACTCTTAATTCATAGTGCATGCTAAAAAGATGGGTGTTTCTACATATTCTCCCAGCATGCTTGTCCCTGAGGCATTCTTCTATACCTGGTTGGCTGGCAGATATATTCTGCTGACTCAAAATAGGACAAAAATTAACAGCTAATAAATCTTTATAAACTCTGAAGAGGGTCAACTTCCCTGAGTGGCAACAATCTGTTTTAGTACCTTCAGACACTTTCAGATTCCCGAAGTGGTGCTGGATTTATTGGCTATGCTGGGAAACTTGGAAGAATTTTACATACACCAATAAGCAAAGACCCTGAGCTCACAAATACATTTGGGTGAACTATACTCCCAGGCTGACCAGGGAGACAGACATTCATCAGTGTTAAAAGCACTTTGATCTTTGTGCGCAGAGAAAACCACCAATACCATCTGAATGTATGCTCATCTTTCTCTCCTCTGTGTCAAATCGAAAGGACTTGACTGGCAGTGCAGGGAAACCAGGACAAAATCACAACAAATGAGCTCACTGTCCTATTGTGATAGGGCTGTTTTCCAGTAGATTTTGTTGCCCCCAAGACACGGAAATGGCTGGCCTCTCTGAAACACTGAAGTCAAGTATGCATCTCCAGACACCCAAGGACAGCTCTGTTCTCCCTCTCTCTGTCCCTTCTATCTTTATTAAGTTGGTGAACTATCTTTACAACTCAAAAGGATTTTTTTGTTTGTTTTTTTTCCCCACAAGCCTTTCAAAGGGAAACAATGTGATTGAAGCAGGCACAGGAGCTCGCAAGTGGCCATGGTTATATGTTCAAGGGCTGGGAAATAATAGGGATCTAGGCCAAGCTGAATGACACACAACACACTGACCTCAAGCAAGTCTTTCACCTCCAGCCTCTCTCTGCTAAAATGAAACATTTGGGCAACACACTGGACCACACAAATTGCCATATGGTGGATGTGAGCTAAGTGGAACTTTCCTGGGTAAATAAATTACAAGGAAAACAAATGCAAAGCCAGGGTCCACAATGTTTAAAGGTTTATAATTTCTAGTTATCATCCTCCAAGAGAAGTGCCCAAAGCCATGACATTATGGTCACTAAAGCAAGAAAAGGCCTGAGAATTGGCATTCTGACTCCAGTGGTTAGAAACCACCTAAACTCTCATAATACAGTAGCCACTCACACTCTACTGGTGATGCACCTCCACTATGGACATTCATACAAAATCACCAGTGCTAGCCACAGTTTTGGCAAGATGTAAAATGGAAACCAGGCAAAAGAATGAATTTGGTTAGTAAAATTCACAAGCCAAATGATTGTGTGTGAAAGTAAGAGAAATGGAAAAGACTACTTCACTGCTATGACTGCCACCCCGCAGAATCAGAAGCAAGGGTTGACAGAAGAGACTTGGAAGCAAGATGTATGAATAGATCAATTACAAATACACAGTAAATACCAACATAATCATGTGAAATATTGTTTACAATATTCTTTACAGCAAAGAAATTTTGAAATGTTCAGATTTCTCCCACTGTATTTGAAACCATTCAGTAAAGATTTCTAGCCTTCTCACTTAGGGGGTCTTTGAATCTGCATGTACCCCTGGGTGTACTATCAATCACTTTGTGATGGATGAGTATCCTATACCAGGTCACTCATACCTCCACTGCTTATTGAACTGCAATGCGTGGTCCTCATTGAATGCTGACGGTTGATCCATATGATTCAAGTCCAATCAGAACAGTGATTTTTCAGTGTTAAGGACTCTTCCACCTGAAATAATGCACTGTGGCTGCAAAGGCACAGAATGGAGGACAGGAAAACTGTCGAGTTCAGGGTTAGTGGGCTAATTCTACAAGTTTGCAATAAAATGTAAAACAATCCAACTAAATACTGTACTTTTTGTAAAGTATGTTAAAGTGATTCCTTGTCATAGAAAAGCCTTGTGCTCCACATTCAGTGTTGCTGTGGGCTTGTGCACCTAATCCGAGTACGCTGTCACAACAATTTCTCTTGCAAATAACATGTTAGACATTTAAATGCACCTGCAACTATGGAAAAGAAATTAATTATCTCATGCTCTGGCTATAAGTGTCTTTCCTATCATCATGGTCCTTTACCTTTCTTCTCTCACTTTTCCTAACTACTGCCTACAGTCCCTAGTCTCTGGCTTTTGTCTGCCTTACTGAGGGCTGAACTATAAAGGTGTGCAAGGTGGAGGAACCAATCCTTCAGCACTAAGCCATGCAGAGTGGCACATGCATGCTTACTGATGATCTCAGAGCACATGCATGCTTATTGATGATCACAGCTAGCCTACTTAGTCTAACCTGGGCAAATATAGTTCCAGTGTGGGAATGCACAAACTCATAATTAGAGAGGAAATCAGCATTGCATAGCCTCTGCGGCAACTGTGAAAGAGTAAATGGACTTCAGAAATAATATGAAGGAAAGGGAGGGCAGCACATAGTGCACACAGTAGAAGGCCATTTTGTCAGCCTGACAGAGATGATGTTACAAGTAGACAGAAAAACTACAGGCAGCAGTTACAGAGGTGGGTAGAGCAATACATAAGGATGGGATACATACAGAAAATAAGGAAATGCTAGAGTGGTACATAGGCCTGAAAGTGAAGCTGAAATGCCTGATGTAGAAGAAGCTAATGAAGAGACTGACCACAAGTACAGAAAAGAAAGATTCTCCTACCTTTCTATTTTTTATGCCAGCATATGTGTACTAAGCAACTATACTGTTAAATTTGTATCAAAATAGTTTTGCAGTTGAACTGGGGAGAGGTAGATGCCAGAGGAAAAAATGCCAGAATTTAGGATTATTTGCCTTACTTTTATTTCTGACTGAATGTACCCATTATAGTATCTTTTCAAAGGTAATAAAAGAAGTCATAATTCAAGCTGCAATTATTTCTTATGCCAACAAGGTGGTCTAATCAAGTTTTTGGCAACCTGTATTGTATTCACTGCAACACATTATTTTTTGTTGGTGGTGGTGGTTTTTTTCCATACAGTTGCTATGGCTTGGGACACATTTTAGCTGCATGCACCACAATGCTGACCTTGGACATCCATTTAAGCTTACACTTGATTTCTCCCACATAGCTGGGATGCTGATGTGGTAAGATTTCAGCTATGCCAGACTGTTGGGAACTGGCTCTCAAACTGTGATGCATTCTCTGAGGTTAGAGCTGTTAGCACCAGGCTGCTGCAATGCAAAGCAAATTGGGAATTGCTAGAGACAGGCATAAGTAAAGGCAAATGAAAATAAGAGTTCACTGAGTGTAGTGAAAAGGGGAATGTGATCTAGTGCATAAGAAAGGGCGCAGTCTTTATGGCTTGCACATTCTGTAGTTGGTATTCCTCTGTAAAGTGGGTATACCATACTATTGCATCTGAGTGACTGGCAGAGGACAATGCAGTAAACAGCAAGTCTGTTAAAATGGAGGGCTTGGTTCATCTTCAGCATATTATCCACTGTAACACTCAGGTCTTTTTCTACAGAGCTGCTGCCCAGCCAGGCAGCCCCCAGCCTGCAGTGGTGCATGGGATTTTCTGTCCTAAGTGCAGGACTTTGCACTTGTCATATTTCATAGTTATTAAGGTCAGAAGGGACCTCAATAAATCATTGAGTTCAACCCCCTCCCTGGGCAGAAAAGAGTGCTGGGGTCATATGACCCCGGCCAGGTGCTTGTCCAGTCTCCTCTTAAAGACCCCCAAGGTAGGGGACAGCACCACCTCCCCTGGAGGCCCATTCCAGATTCTGGCAACCCTTACAGTAAAGAAGTTCTTCCTGATGTCTACCCTAAATCTGCTCTGTTAGTTTGTGGCTGTTGTTCCTGGTTATTCCAAGGGGTGCCCTGGTAAACAGAGCATCTCCTATTTCTTGCTGCCCTCCCCCCACAATTCATTTGTAAATGGCCACAAGATCCTGCTCGGTGTCATCTGCAAACTTGCTGAGGGTATCCATCGGGCACATAAAGCAGTTTATGTACCTAAACCTGATTCGATCCTATCCTGCCGTTCCCTGAAAAAAATGATACTACAAAAGGTGTGCAGGCTCTTTTCTTTGTTGGTGTTCTGTGAATCAGTCTGAGGGTGAGGTGGTGGGGTACTGCACAAGCAGATATGTTAACGGATTTTCAGGGACTTGGAAAGGGTAAAACAGATGCACACCCAGGTGCCAAAATCCATTTAGGCACCTAATAGTTGGAACAGAATCTAGCCCTTCCTCTTCATCCTCCACACTGACATGAGCACTTCAGCATAAGTGCAGCTTTAAGTACAAGGAACTGTTCCATTGACTTTTGTGGGCTTTTCATACACTTCAAAGTAAGCATGTACTAGAGTGTCGTTTTGGTCTCTGCTTCAAGTGCTCAGGGCCTGAAAGAGCAAGCCTCCCCTTTTTTTCCCTTCTTTTTATCACTTTGCTGTGTTTATTTTGATACTAAGAGAGTACATTTATGCAGCAGCAATTCAAAGAACAGTTGGCATAAAAGCAAAATCAGGCACTGCACAAAAGCAAAAACAGAAGAGAATTATTTTCTTTTCCTAGGAAGGGCTAATACAGTTTTGATAATGTTATTGCTTTCAAGATTTTTAGAGGCTCTGCAGCATCTGCAAACCTGAGCACAGGCAAATTATAGGAAGTATTGCCAGCATACTGTTACCTTTTGGCTCCTGTTTATTAGAGACCGTCAAGGGGAAAAAGTTCAGAGGGTCATAAAAGTAAGGCACTTTTTTCTTCTGAATTCCCTACTCCATCTTGATCATTTCAATTGTTCTTACATAATCTAATGCAAATATAATCTCTCATTTGCAGAGATGCCAGAAACACTTTTAGGGAGCCTGTTTACAAAGACAAATAACTTCACCCAATACCAATTTGCAGATGCCTTTGAAAGGGAACACGGCAACTATAAAACTGACACTCGGTAATGTTGTGTAACCATAAGGGTAGAAAATGAAGATTATTGTACGGAATTTGTGATTGTAAAGGAAATCTAAGGTATGTAAAGCAGGAAACAATTATGCATATAATTATTGCTCCCGTACGAGTGTGCTTGGTACTTTACTTGCAAATATGAGAATGAGATTCTTGTCAGAAACAACTTGCTTTAAAAAAAGATAACACATGGGAAATGAGTTTAAAAAACAAGCAAGTGAACAAAGGCTAACCTGCTGTACACTATTTGTAAATGCAACAACCATTGTGGGGAAGAGGGGAGGATAGAGGGAAGAGGCTTAACAGGCATCACAAAAGAACTGTACTTTAATTGCAGTATTAAAATGCTAGTCTGAATGGAACTCAGCACTAACTCTCTAGACCAGCGGTCAGCACTGCACAGTCCACAGGCCAGATGTGGCCCAGGTCACAGGCGCTGGTGTGTGTCCATGCCAGAGCTGAGCAGCAAAAAGCTGCACTGGGTCCAGGGAGCTAAACTGTTTTTCTCCACCCCACTTCCCCTCCCTCACTTACCTCTTTCCTTTTCCCCAAGTCTGTGACATGGGTACAGCTTCAAGCTGAAGGGGTGCGGTGCTGATGCTGGGGCTGGTGTCATTCCTCTGCCACTGCTCTGCACCCACTCCCTTCCCCCCTCCCCCTCACCAAGCCAGGGAGTAACAGCAGTAGCATGGGTGCAGCTCCTACCTGCATGGCTCTGGCAGGGGCACAGGGAAAGCCTCTTGATGCTGACATGATGCTAAAACCACCCAGCCCGCACCAGGCTGGGGCTGGGGGGTGAGGTTGGGGCTGGGGCCAGGTTGTTTCAGCTTGCTGCTTGAAAAAGTTTGCCAGCCCCTGTTCAAGTGTATCTCAATATTTTTAGACTCAAGACACCCCTCTATACCTTTTCTGAATTTAGCTGCACCCCAGTTCAGAAAGTAATTTCACTCATTACTACAGAAAATTAAAGAACAGCTTTTTCTATTGCAAAGAACTCAGAAAGGTGACAACAGGTCAGGATGTTTTTGACACTATGGCTAGGGACAGAAGTTACACATAAACCAGTTTAAGTGATCAGAAACTGGTTCAAACCTGTAACAAAACAAAAGTTCAGTGCACATAAACCAGTTTCAAAAGGGCTGAAACTGGTTTAAGATAAACCTAGCTGAATGTACCATCAGATTTAACTGATTGAAGTCAAACCAGTTTATGCAATTTCTGTCCCAGACCCCTTCCTGGATTAAGTTAAATTAGAGTACTCCAGAATCCCAGCATGCTCTGCAGCCCTGGGCTGGGCTGGGCTGTGCTGTTTACCTCCGAGAGCAGGGCTGGCCCCACCCCTCTGCTCTCTAGCTGGAACAGAGGTGGTGGCCAGACACTGGACCAGCTAAGATGAAGGGAGCAGGGAAGAGGTTTATTTCCCCCTCCCTCCCCTATCCCACTAGCACAGACCATAGCCGGAGTCTGCCAGGCAGGGCCACAGCAACCCCGTCAGGCGTTTCATCCCACTTGTCGCTCAAGTGACCAGGGCATGGCCAGCCCCAGTGGAAGTGTAAAGTGAATGGAGACAGAGGAGAGTTTAATTTCCCCACACTGTCCCCTGTCCCAGGAGCATGGACCCGAGCTAGGGTCTCACTGACCAAGGTAGAGTAACCCATGACAGGGCCCTCAACCACCCCCACTCCCCGCCTTCACTGCTGTAGTGGCAGGGATGGGGGCATGGCCAGATCCAGCCCAGCATGTCCCTCTGAGGCCCTTCAGGACCCAGGCTGGGGTCTGCCTGGCCAGGGCAGAGCATCCCCTTGCAGGCATTCCCCCCACCACCTCAACACTGATGGAGCAGTGAGGAGCATGGCCAATCCCAGCAGTAACCTCAAGCAAGCATGGGGGAAGGGATTTAATTCCCCCCTACCTGCCCTGTCCCACTGGCATGGACTCACTGCTGCAGGGCAGGGGCAGAGGTGTGGCCACATGCTGGCCAGCATGGTCGCCTTAGGTGAAAAGGGCAGAGAGGAAGTTTATTCCCCCTTCCAGCTCCTCTCCCCCTGGGGACCCCCAGCTGGGGTCTTCTTGTCTGGGTGCAAGTGGCAGAGGTGGCGGCCACAGCTAGCAGACTCTGGCTGTGGTTCCTCAAGGGTAGACAGGATTGAGGGATGAATAAACGCCTTCCCTGTCCCCTTTGGCTCAGGAGGCCATGACAGGCTGGTGCCTGGCCCTGTCCCTGCTGCTGCAGCAGCAAAGCTGGGGGGGAGACCATGACACATGCTGCTCCACCCAATCCAGGCCGACCCCGGCTGAGGTCTGTGCAGATCTCCTGTTTACTTGAGGCTACTGCTGGGTCTGGCCATGCCCCCCGCTGCTCCAGTGGTGAGGCGGAGGAATGCCTAACGGGCTGCTCTGCCCCAGCCAGAGTCCGTGCCACTGAGGCCAGAGGATGGAGGGGAGAATTAAACGACCCTCCATCTCTATTCACTTCATGCTGCAGCCGAGGCTGGCCACATGCCCTACTGTTCGAGCTGTGGGGGTGAGAAATGCCGGACAGGGGCTGCTTCCCACTTCAGGCACACCCTGACTGGGGTCCGTGCAGGCCAGGGTGAGGGTTTAAACCCCTCCTCAATCATACTCAGCCTGCTGGGGTCTTCTCCCCTCCCCTCCCCCTGCCAGCACAGCTTCCCTGTAGCAGAGGGCTTGCTCTAGCACCTCCCAGCTTCTAGCCAGAGCCACTGTAGGCATGTACCTCCATTTCCAGAATCAAAAGTGAATGTTTATTCATTTGCAAATTGGTTCAGTCTGCAGTTATACTAACCTGCAAAGATTGAATCAATTCATGATTGGGTTTTTAATATCTGTACGTAGCTTATGTGTTCCTGTTTGAAATCTCTGGGTTTATCCTCAGAATTATGTCTAACTGTTTGCATGCCTAACCGTGCTAATATTGCCTGGCACCTCATGGCACCCTTAGAAGTATCTCACTAATCTAAGTTCAGTGGGAAAAGCAAAGCATTTAACCTAAAACTAGATTTTTCTGCAGGGATTAGGGGTTTTTTTGGTTGAGAATCATTTTTATTTGTTTTTGTTTAACTATACAACTGAAAATACAATCCATCATTTGCATATTACTATTAATAGACACCTTATACATAACTGTGTGTGGGTTATGAGAACATTTATCAGAAGAGGGCTAAAGCTGAAATTCTCAAAGTCCCTTAGGGCAATTTTACTTAAAGAATTTGCCAGCTTTTAAAGATCAAGAGAAACAAACATTCAAAATCTCAACCTAAAAGTGCACAGCAGTTTCAATATGAGAACAAGACCTAGGGTCCCTATACATGTGGTCTGGGGTGGGAAGGGAGGCACTTTTTAATTAGAGTGGCTCTCAGGAGCCACTCTAATTAAAATACCACAGCATCTTGTGTATTCAGCATCCCGTGTCTCAAAACAGTGGTGAGGGTACTTTAAATAAAGCTAATTTGATGAGCTTTAGTTGAAGTACTCCTACCACCATTTTCAAATGTGGGACACTGAATACACAAGATGCTGCAACACGCTGGAGCATTCCCATTTGAATGCATCAAAGCACGTGTACAGGCACCCTACATTTTGTCTAGCAGAATTTCACCTAGAGAAGTAGAAGGTTAAGTGACTGACTGGCTGCTAGGAAAAGCAGATATGTTCCAGGTTGCCAAGTACAGAAAACTCTATGCTGGCACTGCCTAAAATAATAAATATCACTGACAGTGGAAAAAACTTCGAATTATGTACTTTTCAGGGAGAAGAAACACAGCACTATTATGCTGCTATCATGAGATATTTGAACCTTAAGGAGTCCTTAGAAAGTCTTTAAGGCACAACACTATTCCATTTATAGTTTTACACAACTGATCTAAATTGCTGCAATAAGTCACGGGTAACCCTGGGGAAGTCCATGGAATTACAGCGTATGGCTAACATTCTAGTAGAAGCAGAACATATAGCATGTAGTACACTGTTACCTATAGTTTTGCTTTGCTAAATTTCACAACAAAATGCAGCGTACTGACAGAAGCAGTTCAAAAGGTTAGGACCATGAGATATCTCTTGATCAGGATGGACACTGTATTTGGACTAACAGAAATTTTGGATAAGGTATTTTTGCATAGAACTATAAAACTCAAGATTTGTTGAGCCAAGTCTATATAACAATTTCACTTTTGCTTCATGTGTGCATGCACCACAATCTGAAAAAAATGTTTGGTTTGAAATGCCTATTATTCTCCAAATTCCCTAAGTAAACCTTAAGGTGAGTCCAAACTTTCTGTTATAACTACTGAGGTCCACAAACAGCAGATATGAAAGATTATCTTCAAGGCTGTTTGCTTGCATGTACCAACATAGACCTACTACTCTACTGGTAAATAGATGTGGAGTATCTTACCACAGGTTACCTGTAAGATATTGATCTGCTTATCTTCTACTGTTTGCTGATTATTTATTACTTAAGACACAATTATAATTAGCAAGTGAAAACATCTCCTGACTGCTTTAAGTGGGTTAGAAGTGGCCATAGACACTAAAATTCTTCAAGGTTTTAAAACACCTTGGCTAGGTACTGACATCCAAGAAACCTGAGGTGGAATCAATCTAAGTTATGTGGTTTTCTGTAAATGGCATAGTTTAAATAAATGGTGAACAGAACACACATTTGTCCTTTGGTGAGGGAGAGGGACAAATCTTAAACCATCATTTTTAAACCAGTCTATGTGTACCAAACTTCTGTTCTGTTATGGGTATAGACCGGTTTTATGTGCTGAACTTCCATTCAATCAAGGGTATAGACTGGTTTCTGATCACTTATATCAGTAAAAGTGTAAGGTCTGTACCTGGCCCTTAAATACTTAAGATGCCTTAATCTCTTGAACTGTTCTAGTGCTTTAGGTCAAAACAAAGCTGCTTTCTTGAGTTAAGGAAAGATGTTTAATTAGGAAAAAGACAAGTCCAGCTGGCTGTCTCAATAAAAAGCACAATTATGAATTCACCTTAGAAATTATGGTACTACACATACACAGGTAGTCCCAAGAAAGTCACTGGGACCACTTGAAGCATTCACCAACATAAACAAAGGCTTCAACTTGTACTCTTCTATGTTTTATTGATGATTTTTGGTCCTAAATTATGTGCAATCCTGTCATTACTCTAAATATATATGTAGCCAATACATTCCACAAAATGTACCAGGAATAGTAAAAACAATGAGAAACAGGTCAATCTAATTGCTGAATGATGTGCATTCCAATTTCAGTCTGTTTTAGTGAACCATAAAACAATTGCTAGCAAAAGAAATGCCTAAGATATTTTTTACAGTTTTTCAAGATTGCCATATTTGTGGCTTGTGTAAAAGAAAATAAACCAATGAAATAATTAGCTAGATCCCAAACCCTTCTTCCTCACATCTAAAACAAATATTTCTCCCTTTTGTACTACATCCAAAAAAACAACACAATTGTACTTAAACTCATTACTAATTCTAGAAAGGTTCTGTGAACTCAACCCCCTCTAGTGCATTGCCTAGCGTGGACAATACACTCTAATGAAAAATGTAAGAGTTTGAACTCACATGAATATAGGAATTGAGGATGAGTACAATTCTTCTCCCTTCTTCCTCCTGACCATTTTAGCTAAGCAATTTGTCAGCTTTGAAAAGGAAGAGAAAACAGGCCTCCCAAAGACATAGGTATCCTTGAAAAACAGCCTGAAAGCTTCTGGCAGCATGCACTGGAAAATTAATATAAAAACATAAGAACTGCCATTTGCTGAGTCAGACCATAGGTCCTTCTTGGCCAGTATCATGTGTCACAGTGGCATACAATGGATGTTGAAAGGGAGAGTGAACTGGGTATGACTAGTAGGGCTGTGTGAAGCTTTGGGTGCTGATTCAATTCGGAGGAGATTTGGCCCAATTTGGTGACTGAATCTCCAAATCTGAATCAAATCAGGAGACCAATTAAAAGGTCCAAATAGATTTGAAGCTCTCCAAGTCGATTCAGAAAAGGTTCAGAGAGCTTTGGAGATTTGGGCAGTTCCTGCTGGCTGAAGCAGGGAGCTGGACCTGGACTCTGTGCCAGTAAGTAACGGGTGGGGGAGAGGCTGCAGGAGGAGGAAAGGGACCATGGGGGGACCCCTGCCAGGCCTCATCCTATTTGCTCCCCCAGCCCTCCCGAGCACCCTCCAACTCTCACCCACTCTCCCAGCCCACCCTCCCACCCGCCTGCTGCCCTGTCCAGCCCCAGCTCTTAAAAAAAAAACCCAAAAAGCCCTGACTCACCAGCTGCTGCAGCAGTCATCAGGGCTTCTGGAGGTTTGTGGCAGATCCCCCCACGCAGTGCAGGGCAGTGGGGGGCAGCGGGGATCTCCCCCCACCTGGCAAGAGCCAGTGAGTCAGGGCTTTTTTTTTTTTTTCCTAAAGAGCCGGGAGCTGGGGCCAGCCCTGGGAGAGTGGGCAGGGGTCGGAGGCCTCGTGGCAGAGGTTTGAAAAGTGTCTGGCACTGCAACGTGTGCAGTCGTATAAATGGTAAAATGCACGTCAGCACTGAGAAAATGGCAGGGGTGCTTTAATTCAAAAGTGCACCATTGCCATTTCCTGCATCCCGATGTGCATTTCACCACTTACAGATCTGCATGTGGCGCAGTGCAGTTCATCTCAGCTCACATGCAGAGCAGACTCAATTAATTGAATCTGCTCTGAAGCAGTGGATCTCTAGCACATCCCAAGAAAAAAAGTATGTGTATTAATGCCCTTAAGGTTCAGGAAGTTCTGATTCAGAGGATGTATCCCTAACTCCCACGTATCCCTAACTGCAATAGCTACTAATGCCCTTTTCCTCCAAGAATTTATCCAATCCCTTTTTGAATCAGCTTAAACTGTCAGCTTCCACAGTAACTTATGGCATGACTTCTACATATCAAGTACATGCTGGGTGAAAAAGAACTTTTTTTAGTTTACACCTACTGTCTACTACTTTCATTTTATGACCCTTAGCTCTTGTCCTGTGAGAAATAGTAAATAATAAATCCCTATTTACTTTCTCTTCACCATTTAGTATTTTGTAAACCTTTATCGTGTCCCCCTCCAAGTGTCTCCTTTCTAAACTGAATAGGCCTAGCCTCTTCAGTATTTTCTCATATGGAAGCCCCTCCATACCACTAATCATCCTTGTTGCCCTTCTCTGGTCCTTCCTTTTTGAGGTGTGGGGACCAAAACTGGGCACAGTATTTGAGAGGAGGACACACACTGGATTTATCTATATAATGATACTTTCTGTTTGTTTTAGAATTGCCTTCTTAATAATCCCTAACATTTTGTTTGTCTTTTAGATGACTGCTGAGCACTGAGCTGATGTTTTTAGTGAGCTGCTATAATGACTCTCAGATCTCTTTCCTGTGTGGTAACAGTTAATATAGAGACCCACCACAGTGCAGGCATAATTTGGATTACTTTTTCCCAAGTGTATCAATCTACTTATTTACATTGAGTCTAATCTGCTATTTTGTCATCCGTTGACTCAATAGTGCACAATTGTTCTGTAATTACTCACATTTTTACTTGGTCTTTACCACTTTGGATAATTTTGTGTCATCCACAAATCTGGCCACCTCACTATTCTCTATCCCCATTTTCAAATCATTCTTGAGTATGTTAAACAGCACCAGTCCCAACACAGGTCACTGGCAGATGCTGCTGTTTAATTATTTCCATCCCAAAAACTGACCGTTTATACTCCCTCTTTGTTTTTTATTCTTAAGCCAATTTTTAATCCATAAATGGACCTCCCCTGGAATCCCATTACTACCTACCTTCACAAAGAGTCTTTGTCAAATGCTTTTTGGAAGTCTAGATAAACTGTCAGCTGGATGACCCTTACTCACCTGCTTATTGACATTTCGAAAGTACTCCAGTAGGTTGGTGAAGCATGATTTCCTTTTGACAAAACCATGATGATTCCTCCCCAGTAAGTCGTATTCATCCATGTACTGAACAGTTTTTTATTATTCCCCCCAGTTTGTACCCAATTTTTTATTATTCCCAACAGTTAGACTCAGTGAACACAAACAGGGATGCAAAATGAGCATGTTGTAGAAAATATGTGAGAAGTGATTGCATGGAACCGAAAGCAGAATTGGCAACTTTGGCAAAACTTCCAAAACAGGCCTAGTTTGTGCTAAGAAACAAACCTAAATTTATTAAGTTCCAAATGGTTTCTAGTTGTCACTTAGCAAAAATGTAAGGACAGATCATTCAAAATTCTTTACATCATTTGACAAGTTTCATCCTTTTTTTATTTCTCCAAAAACTGATTGCACATTCACATCTTCTCACTTTCAAATTCAGATATTCACATTATTTGTACTTTTTCTCTAAGTTACATTTCACCAAGAAAAAACAACCAAATATATCAAAAGCTCAGCTCATATTTAATGAAAGAAAGTTGCAAACACAATCTTGATCTACTGACATCATTTGATTATCAAGTTTTTAGGTAATAATTAAGGCTTGATACAGGCATATGAAAACACAGCCATACACTGAACAAGTGGTTGTGTCAAGCCAACTGTAAGCAGTTAACTAGACTTCTGCTTTCATTTGTGTGTGCAATTTCAACACAGGGATGCATATCTGACGAGAAACTCTAGCCCTACACATCTTCCACTGTACACTGCCAATTTATTATAAGTATCTGGTATTAAAATGTATTCATTATGTCAACAATTGCTTCCATTTACTATTTGGAATGTCACGGTGCTTTATTCCTAAACTACTATTCAGAAAAGAGAGTAGCATCAAAATGGTGTTTCTACCCACACCTATATCCAGTTCATTTGAATGTGTAGACCATAGGTTCCTGACAAAATGCATGAAAAAAATACACTGAGCCAGCCAGAGTCAGCAAGACAGCCCTTCTCTGAGCCAGAGTACATAACGGATTCATCACGCCCATGACAAAATACGTCCCTGCAAGTCTGATGCAAGGAAATGCTCCATTCACAATCTGCTATTACATCTAGTGGGTTCATCATGCCAACAGCCTCCTTTCTTGGGCACTTCTTTTGCAAGTGCATCTTGTTTCTATTTATTTAATCTCCCCCTTTAGTAAAAGAGAGAGTAGAGAACAGCCATCACAGAAGCAGCTTGGATTGCCAAGCATCTTCCTGAGAGTGACTGGAAGCCTCAGACAGAAAAGATTTAACGTGAAAAAAAAAATTCAGGTTGGGAATGACCTTCTGCACTGATTGACTTTAGTGGAATGTAAATGATGAGCAGTAAATCAGGTGACATGCAGGCCCCTCAGTGAATCATACCATTCCCTTCAAACCCATCTAAAGGGAGAGACATAAATCCTCCCAGTTCAAGCCGGGCCATGAGTGGTCCTTTATATTTCCAGTTAAAGATGTACTGTCCTTTGCCTGGTGCTCAGTTGGGAGACTGCACATTAATATGATAATCAGCAACCAAGGAGCAAGCCAAGGGGGCCTCGTTGTCTCTGCCATTTTCGTCCCTAGGCTTCTTTGCAGATGGACGTAGGTAAGTTCTGTGTGACAGGGAAATCCCAGGAGATGCCAGAGAACCTGTCATTAGAACAGATTTTAATTCTGCACTGCCAGTAGGCAATGTGTTTTGGTTATTGGGGTTTTCATCCCTTGGGGCTAAAGGCCAGATGCAGATGCTTCCCAGTGCTGTACAAACAAGTGCATGGTTCAAATGCAGCCTAATGGCTTGAATGCCCATCAAACATTTTAACATCATCCCCAAGGCACTGTTATCTATGAAATCCTCCTGTAAGAGAACTGCTTCATTTCTTCTCAGTGAAAGAGCACAAGGTTACAGTGGAAATATTCATTGATGGCTTTGCTGTTGAGAGGATGTAAAGGGGTATCCAGCACAAGAGTAATTGCCAATATTTCTACATTTATCCTGAAATGCCTGTGGTACACTAGAGATCACTTGAGGGAAACCCTATTGGACAGAGGTGATCAAGTACTTTGTCCTGTGCAATGATTCTCTATTGTGTTACTATGCTGTATAGTTTGTTAATACAAAGTGGAAAGGTGGGAAAGAAAATCTGAAGATGTGCACAGAGCATGTTTTGAGATTGAGATATGTACTGAGATCATCTGAATGAAGATCAGAATAGTCCAAAAGTGTGACTGAAAGACATTAAATCTGGATGCTTTAGGTGTCCATGATCCAAATAAATTAATAAATAAAAAGGGAAAGGGAGCCAAGATTAATGAGTTAGAATCAGCGCTCACTTCCACTGCTGTAAAGCTAGAGTAAGTCCATTCACTTCGAAGGCCAGGATGGGGCCTATGTGTTCCGGTGAGGACAGGTTGTTTAAAAGTGCAAGGTGAGGAACTACAAGGTAGGTTAAACCTCTGAAACCTGAGGGCTGCATACAAAGGAGGTTTATCTTAGAGGGATGAGAAGCAGCATAGCTGGACACAGGATGAAGGATTCATTCTCTGTGCTGACTCAGAAGTGCCTTAAATCTTGCTAAGATACATCTGAAATTTAGGATTAGGAGAAGAAAGTGTTAGGCCTCTTATAACAAATAATTCTTATTTAAGATCCTTGGCCTAGAAATAAATCTCAGCCAGCCATCCTGAGCACGGACGACTGAACCTTAGTCCTCCAAGGTGATCCTGGGTATGGCTCAGTCAAGGGATGGGCATATCTAGACTACACACTACAGCATTGCACAGGCAAACATGCTAGCTCAGGTTGCACAGCAGTCTAGCTACAAGGGCGGGCTAATTTACATTATCCAGAAACCTATATTGTAGCCCATGCCACCAGATCTTCAGTTCTATTGCTTCATGAGCCAGTTGCATGAAAACTAGCATAGTTATGCCAAGAGGCATAACCAATTTGATATAGGCAAAAGCTATTTCAGGTTTCGCGAACTAGGGAAGCTATTGGGATAATGAAGGGTCCACCATCATGTGTCTTTTGCATTGAGAGGGAGAACTGAGGTGGGAGCCACTTTTACCCTTAGAGACTATGCAGCTGATGGAACTGTGTTTTATGCTCATGCTAATGTTTTCTGGCTATTTACAATGTTCTCTTTACTTATTAAATATATTTGGTTTTACTAGTAAACCCCATTGTACACTCTTTGAAAGCTGACTACAAACTAACACCTACTTACCAAGATTATACAAAAAAATAGCCTAAATTTTATGACATGCTTAAGCCGTGAAAAGAGACCTGTGTTTCAGCAGAAGAGTTAAGCTGAGACGCAGGAAAAAAAGAGTATAATACAGCTATACAAAAATCGCTTCAGCATCTCTCCATCTTGTCACACTGGGACAATGCTTTTGGCCAGAGCCTTTTGTGCTGGATGATGGGAATAATGCACATCAGCCTCAGGATCAGGGGGGCATCAATGGAGTTTGAACTCTGCTTTACACCTCACCCATCCAAAGCTGCAGCTGTACTCAGCTTGGCCACAACTCAGGATCTAGCTCTAGATCTTAAGTCAAGTGCTGACAGCACCTGCTATTGTAAGCAGCAGCATTCTAGCAGCATACAAATCTGGCACAAAGGGAGACATTTGATTTTGCTGCAATTGACTTCAAGACAGATAAGCTTCTGTTTAAATCATATAGCAAAACTAAATGATCCCTTTAACTCGGCAGTCATTTAATTCAGAGAGTGGATTATAAAACTCACATGTGTGGGATTAGGCTTGATTTCCCATGTCCCAGACCAGCAGGCGCTGGATGTTTTGAAGAGGTGAGAGATCCAAATTCAACTCAGGGCCAGGTGCCAAGCCCTATTTCTAGGCAATACCCTCTGGCAGCTCTCCCTCTCTTCTGGAGCAAGTTTTCCTCTTCCAGGGCTGGTTCCAGAAAGGGATTTGCCTTCCCAAAAAGATGGATGGAGAGAAATTCTGAATCCAAAAATGCTCCTTGCTCCTTATCCCTCACTCCACTCCTCCCTAGCTATTTTTAACATCTCATTTCCTCACATTATGGCAATTTACATACTCAAGCACATCGCATTAGCGTCCAAAATATAAACAAAGTGAGATAATGCACTGTAAAGATCTGTATAAAAAAACTATACACACACAGGAGCTTTTGGAAATCAGGCAGTTGTTTGAAGCAAAGCAGTTCCCCTGTATCAGCAAGAGGAGGATTTCTCAGCAACACTTTACAATAAAGCGGACTTAATGAGAGCCAAGCAGTGGCGTAATTCCTGTGGAATTGCATATTGAAAGCTATATTCATACCCAAGGAGCCCATCAGGACCAGTATTGTTAGCATGAATGCTGAAGGAATTGCAAAATGAATTGCCGTTTTATTATCAAGTGCTTCCGATTCTCTCTATCCTGCCATCTGTGCCATTTGGAAGATGTGAAGTAGCAGAGGTCCGAACTTGGGGCATCTGAAAAGCAGGTCAAGGAGAAATCATACTGCAACATCCCCAAACCTTCACAGAGCAAGTCTATTGTAGGTGATTTCCCACTACCTTGAAAGGAAGAGTAGCCAAAAAGATGAATAAACAACTAGAGACTTCTCTAACCCAGGAGGGATTACTGTGGATACTATAATGTTGGGCAGCATCAACAATAGATCAGATCAAACCACTGAACCAAAATGGAGAAGTGGGACAGCCTTACTCTTCACAGACAGTTTTAGAAAACCACACCAAATAAAACATTTTTAACTTTTGCTAGTTCAAGATTCCTGTTTTATAAATCAAATATGCCATTGTACACATTTTTCATTAATGGGACTGAAAAAATGCAAATGTAAAAAACCCACATGAGCAGGAAACAGAATTGGAGAAAACAGCACCACACAAAAGGCGACATTTTCAAAAATGTTTGAGTGATTTAGCAGCCTAAACTGCAATTGCAAAAGCATCTAAATCACCTAGAAGATAAAAGTAGTAATATCTCAGTCCCAGTCAGATTTAAGTGATCCACCCATTTAGCTGCTTTTGAAATGGGACACGGGTACTTCTGAAAATGTTGCCTGAAGTGCCTGCAACACAAAGTAACCGTGGGGGGGATTAAATGTTACCTCTTTTTCTTTTCATTTATAATGTTATGTGTACCTATTGTTCTAACAAAACTCCAGCAGAATTCTGACACTTTCAATTAATAATGTCTATTTTGTCATCTTGTTTTGTGAACATCTCCAGGCTCCATACTAGGAGGTGGAGTGGGTATTCCTGTATGCAATCTAATATTTGTGAATTACTCTGAGATTTCTCAAGATTAAGGATTTTACATGAAATACCAAAGGTAGTTGAATTGTTGTTCTTTATTTGGTCTTGCTGCATTTCCAAGGTTTCCAATCCTCATGAACTCCCAAAAAATTTCTTGGGAGCTAAGCAATGCAACAGGTCTCAAAAAGTATACAGGAATGAACAAGGCTGGCCAATACTATGTAGGCCTGCAACAAGAAATAAGAAGTCCTTAGTGCTTCCTCTTAGCTTTACTCTTAACTCCAGGCCCCATGAACCTCAAAAAGATACCTATTTATTTTATATATTACACCCAGTGATCACCTAAGGAACATTTAATTCCATAGTTTGTTAATGAAGTTCACATCTTGTTTCTCTCTTCCCTGAAACAGAAGTGACGTGACCTTCCTTCATAATTACACACTACCTCAAGCAGCCCACTCCATGCATCTCTTTCTAAGCCTCCCATCTAGCTGCTGGGGAGTCAGAAAGAAACTAACTTCCATACCATCTATGCCATATACTACTGATTAAGCAATAAATTCGCCTTCTAGATCATATAGTGTCACACAACATAAAAAGGTTACACTGTAATGTTATTACAGTTTTAATTGTTATTGATGTTAAATGGTAATGTTCTCCAATGTTCTTGAAGTACCAGGTGAAAAAGTGTGGACAATAACAGTTGTAAATAGCAGAAAAGTGAAGTACAGGGATGAAGTTAATTGCTCCATTGATTCACAGAAAATACTGCCACAGGCAGGACAACAAAATAACTCTTGACTCCCTTAGTTCAGCCTCAGTCTTAATCTGCTAGACTACAGCTGCCTTTTGAGCAAGTATCAACTTTGTGAATAGACTGAAATATGTAAACAGCAAACCAGAACTGAGCCAAACAGTGTAAAGTTGGTATGACTAAAAATGGATCAGCCTGATAATTACTCATGTGAGGTTTTTCCTCCAGCAAATTCAAAACCCATCATTTGGCTTTAGATATCTGCAATTTGTGACCATATGGTCCTTCAGCTATACCTAAGATATATCTCAGATGGTAACACAATTGCTGCACAAGTTACAAACATTAGGATGGATGCTTATGTATCAGTGACAGCATAATGGCCCAGTAAAAGAAACAAAATATTATTCTTTTTTCATTTAGGTTAATTGATGTACAGTCTGATGAAAAATGAATGAAAATTTAAATATTTCCAGACTTACCAAAAGAATTATTCAGACTAAATGTATAGGTCTCACTCTTCTGTAAATCAGTATAAATCAAAAGGGATTCCACTGGCCTAAGATTTACATAATTTATGAGCTAATGGAAAATGCTGTCCAGATTCCAAGCATTTCCAAAATCCCAGTTCCAGTACAAAGGCCCCAATTCAGCAGAGAGCTTAAGCACATGTGTAACATTAACATTGCTCAACTGGACCTAGCATGTGAAGGAAGACATTTAGCCATCTTGAAAACAGATATACAATGAAGACAATGGCCAATGCCTCCAGTCCAAATATAATTCCCAAATTTGTTCATATATCCCTACTGGCATCATTAAAGATGCACAGACAAATTAGCGCAAGACGGCTCCATTTGCGTTTTCCTTCATGACAAAACACGGCATGAAAATCTTTCGCCAGACAGAAAAATGTCTCGATCATGCAACAGTTAATTACGTGATCAGTCCCAACGACTTCAGCAAGACTAGGAAAAGATGCTGCCAAATGAAGCAGAACAGCCTGTTGTCCCACCCATTGAAGCTATGAGACAACAGGCAACATATTCTTCTGGGGCTTGAGGCTTGCTCCGGTGCACCTTGGGGATTCCCAGAAACGAGCAGACCCTTCAAGCCTTGGGAGTGTCTACCAGCCTTTCCCTGCTTACCGGGGACATATTCTGGAGATCCTAGGAGCATGTCTCTATAAGCAGGGAAACCTGACTGTCTGTGCTTACAGAGATGCATCCCGGAGATTCCCGGGGGGTGTTTTTGTAAGCAGCGAAGCCCTAACTTTACCCGCTTAGGGAGACATGCCCTGGAGATCCCAAGGGTGTGTCTCTAAGTGGGGAAAGCCAGGTAGTTGCTGGTAGGGCTTCAAGGGGCCCAATCACATGTAGGACTTCCCAGGGTGGGCAGGATTGGACTCCTCAAGCCCAGCCTAGTGTGTCTGATGAGTTTGGGGAGATCTAGGCTGCTTGCATTCTGCTACCACAAAGTAATTAAATGTTCATCACAATAAAGTGACACAAAATAATGCCACTTTTGGCACTGCCACATATTTTGCACATTTGTGGTATGACGGGGAAGGATTACCTGTTTGCTTGGCCTTTGTGCCATTATAAAAACGTTTATAAAAGCTGGCATATGTTTCCACCCTAAGATAAGTTATAAAAGCAAAGGTTCCAAGATCAGTCTCTGATGTAACGGGAGATTTTTGTTTGATAATTTGGAAGGGGATGAAATCAGGGATAGTGTTTTTGAGGCATATTTTGCTTTTAGTATATAAACAGATGTCCTCCTCCATTCATAACTGTAGGGGAAAGGACCAAGTTAACCCTACCTGTTGCTTACATGGTCAGGTTATTTAAATGGCTAATCCCTATTAGTAATGTGTTTTTCCCTTTGGGCTGTATTTTTGTGGTCCATATAAAATGTCTTTCATTGGGCCATATGGGGCAATTCAGAGATACTCTGACTGCCCTGATCCTTTAAAGAAAAAAAAAGAGAGGGAGCAACACACATCATAGATCTTAGGAACTGTTTTTCAAGGATACCTTTCTCTTTCGTTAGCTGTAAAAAAAAAATCAGACTACTTAAAGAAATGTCTGAGGATATTTTAAAAGGCTTTGGTTATGCTGCCTAAGGGAGCTGAATAAAACAAAGGTAATTCAAAGATACTGCACTAGTTTGTGATCTGTCTCAGCATGGTAGCTCTTGTCTGCAATTGCATGCAACCTTTTTTGCAAGGATATCAAAGGAAATATTGGTATTTGAAATGCTGATCTTGAGCTCTATCCATGCAGTAAGTTTCAGACCACAATGCACACAAACACAATCATAAAATCACATTTAAACCATTTTAAAGAGATTTCAGGAAACATAGCACTTCACTTTGGATAAAGGTTCAGAACAGTCGGTATAAAATAAACTAGCTGACACAGGTAGTTCAGTCCCCAAACCAGTGCTCCTAGGTTCTTTGCCATGTCTGACTGACTAGAAGTCAAAACCTTTGGCAAGCTGCTCTAAAGACCTTGACACAAAACCTATTGAAGTGAGTGGGAAGATTCCTACTGCTTTCAGTAGACACTGGGTCATATCCTTGATCTTTCTAGCCAAAATATGCAAACATGACTAGGGTCCAGGTTTTTAAAAGTGATTAATCATTGCTGTACTCATCGTGTCAAAGCATATATCAATGCATAACTGACTTCAAAACCCGAGTCCTTTTCAAAGAGCTTATACGCATATTAGCGTTTAACTTCCAATGACAGCAGTGATCCTAAATTACTTCCCTGCTTTTGAAAGCCCTACTCTATCATGCCTCAGTTCCCCCATTATTTCCAAAAACTCATACTGCTTACGCGCCTTTGGCCACATGAGGATTGATTAGTTATCTGAACATGGTAAATTCTAGGGGTGTGCGAAATGCGCTGTATTTGATTCGGATTCTGATTCGGCTATAGACACAGCTTTAAATGTTTTTTCTACATACCTCGAGGTACCAGGTGCAGCTCATGTACACTGTGATGGTGGGGCAGATGGAGTGTCCCACAGGAGTGCGGGGGGGGGCCCCGCATGCTCCATAGTGAACCGGGTCTGCCACTGAGTGCTGGGGACCCTCTCCCCCATGTTCCTCTGGCTCAGGAATCAACCGTGGGGGGACTCTGGGTGCCCCCCCCCAGACCCAGGAGTCACCAGTCACTGAGCCGGGGGGGGGGGTGCACTCCCCATTGGACCCAGAAGTGGATTAGGTCTGCTGCCAAGCATGCTGGGGACCTCCCCGCGCTCCCATGGGATACTCTATCCACTCCAGCATGTCACCATTCACAAGCTGCCTAGTACCTTGACGTATGTAGAAAAAACATTTAAAGCTGTGTCTAAAGCTGGGATGGGATGGGCTCCACCTTTCCCCTAAAGGTAAGCGTGAGTTCTCTTCCAGGTTGGTGAACCTCCTTCGGCGGGCTTTCAACTAGGCTCGTCGGGGGAGGGGGAAGATGAGGGCGGAGGAGACGATGAACTACCAGGCCCAGCAACAGCCAGCGAGCCCAGACCAATGGTCAAAAGGGAGAAACAGGTAAGTGATGGGGGACGGGGCATTGCTGAGACTAGGGGGTCAGTGGGAACAACCATTCGAGGCTTCAAATGCCTCTACACGAATGCTCAAAGTATGGGGAAGAAGCAGGAGGAACTCGCCCTCCTCCTAGCTGTCACCAGCCCTGACATAGTGGGGATCACAGAAACGTGGTGGGACTCATCGCATGACTGGGCGGTGAGTGTCAAGGGCTATAGGCTATACAGAAGGGACAGGATAGGAAGGAAAGGTGGAGGAGTAGCACTCTACATCAAGGAGGAGTATACTTCCTCGTCAATTAGCAAGGGGGTAGAGGGGGGGCACTCTGAGGTGCTCTGGGTTAGAGTAAAAGGCAGTCCAGGGGATAGAGACTTAACGGTGGGAGTCTACTATAGACCTCCCAACCAGGGAAAAGAGCTCGACCAGGAATTCTTAGGTCAGCTCACAGAGGCAGTGAGGGCTAAGGATGTGGTCATCATGGGGGACCTGAACTTCCCAGACATCTGCTGGGAAGAGCAGTCAGCCAAGTCTGACCGCTCACGTCGGTTCTTAGCCAGAGTGCAGGACCTCCATCTAACCCAGGAGGTGCACAGCCCCATCAGGGGAGACGCCTTGTTGGACCTGGTGCTGGCCACAGGTGACGACCTGGTGAGGGGGCTGCGGGTGATGGGCCAGCTGGGAGACAGTGATCATCGCTTGCTGGAATTCACCATCCAGCGTAAGGTGGCAAAGGGCTGCAGCAAGGCAACAGCCCTAGACTTTAGGAGGGCTGACTTCAACAAGCTAAGGAGGATCATTGGGGAAGCGCTGAGGACCCAGAGGGGAAGGGAGCCAGATGTCCAAGGTGAGTGGTTGCTCCTTAGGGAGATGATCCTCCATGCCCAAAGGGAGATAATCCCAACAAGGATCAAAGGGAGAGGAGGGCACATAAACCCCCATGGCTCACTAGGAGCATCCAGGAATGTCTCCTTGCTAAAAGGGAGGCATACACCCAATGGAGGGATGGGGTCATCACCAAGAAGGACTGTTACAGTCGCCCGAGGATGTAGGGGGGCAGTCAGGAAGGCCAAGGCAGAGATGGAGATAGGACTAGCTTCCCGGATTAAGGACAATAAGAAGTCCTTCTTCAAATACATAGGGGGTAAAAAGAGGGTCCCGGGTAATGTGGGGCCCCTGCAGGACACGATGGGCAACTTAGTCGTCATGCCAGATGACAAAGCTAACATATTTAACGATTTCTTTGCCTCTGTCTTCCTAAGTAGGGACCAGTTCAGCCACCTCCCTGCTGGGCCCCCCTCGGGCCCCGGGAGAGACACGCCTGGGCCAGGGGTTAGCGAGGAGTTAGTTAGGGTACTTCTGGAGAGGCTGGACGTGTTCAAGTCCGCTGGTCCGGACGATCTTCACCCTAGGGTTCTACAGGAACTGGCCGAGGTCATTGCGGGACCCCTGGCGCGGCTCTATGAGCACTCGTGGTGCTCTGGTGAGGTGCCGGAGGACTGGAAGAGGGCCAATGTGGTCCCTATCTTCAAAAAGGGAAAAAAGGAGGACCCGGGAAATTACAGGCCAGTTAGTCTTACCTCAATCCCAGGTAAGCTCTTTGAAAAAATTATCCTGGCACACATCCAGGAGGGCCTTGCGGGGGAATGCATGCTCAGGGGCAACCAACATGGGTTCATCAGTGGCAGGTCTTGTCAGACCAACCTGGTGGCCTTTTATGATCAGGTCACCAAATCATTAGACGCAGGGGTTGCTGTGGATGTAGTCTTTCTGGACTTCCGGAAGGCTTTCGACACTGTCTCTCACCCTGTCCTCATCAAAAAGCTGGGAGACTGTGGTGTCGATGCCCACACAGTCAAATGGGTCGCTAACTGGTTGGAGGGCCGCACCCAGAGGGTGGTAGTGGATGGGTTCTTCTCGACCTGGAAGGATGTGGGCAGTGGGGTTCCGCAGGGCTCAGTCCTCGGGCCCGCACTGTTCAACATCTTCATCAGTGACTTGGATGAGGGGGTAGAAAGCACCCTGTTCAAGTTTGCTGATGACACTAAGATGTGGGGGGATGTGGGTGCACTAGAAGGGTGCAATAGGCTACAAGCTGACCTTGACAGGTTGCAACGGTGGGCGGATGAGAATAGGATGGGGTTTAACACTGATAAGTGCAAGGTGTTGCACATGGGGAGGAAGAACCGGCACCACACTTACAGGTTGGGGAACTCCCCTCTTGCCAGCACAGAGACGGAAAAGGATCTTGGAGTCGTCATTGACTCCACAATGAACATGGGCCAGCAGTGTGGGGAGGCAGTCAAGAAGGCCAACCGTACCCTGTCATGCATCCACAGATGCATCTCGAGCAGGTCCAAAGAGGTGATCCTCCCCCTCTATGCGGCACTGGTCAGGCCGCAGCTGGAGTACTGCGTCCAGTTCTGGGCGCCACACTTCAAGAGGGACGTGGACGATATGGAAAGAGTCCAGAGGAGGGCCACTCGTATGATCAGGGGGCAGCAGGGCAGGCCCTATGAGGAGAGGCTACGGGACCTGAACCTGTTTAGCCTCCACAAGAGAAGGTTAAGGGGGGACCTTGTGGCCTGCTACAAACTGGTCAGGGGGGATCAGCAGGTATTGGGGGAGTCCCTGTTCCCCCGTGTGCTGCCAGGAGTGATCAGGAATAACGGTCACAAACTGGCGGAGGGTAGGTTTAGATTAGATATTAGGAGGCGCTACTTCACAGTCAGGGTGGCTAGGGCCTGGAACCGGCTTCCAGCGGAAGTGGTGCAGGCTCCTAGCCTGGGGATTTTTAAAAGGAAGTTAGATGAGCACCTTGCCGGGGTCATCTGACCCCGGTGCTCTTTTCTGCCAAGGCAGGGGGTCAGACTAGATGATCTACCTAGGTCCCTTCCGACTCTAGCTACTATGAAACTATGAAACTATGTGCAAATCATCAAATCTTTCCAAATCCCTCTAAATCAATTCAGGGGGTTCCAGTTTGATTCAGAGAGATTAAAGGGTCTCCTGATTTGATTCAGATTCGGAGATTCAGCTGCTGAATCGGACCGAATCTCCGCCAAATTGAATCAGCGACCAAAGCTTCGCACAGCCTTTGTAAATTCTACATATTATCAATACAAAGGAGACAAGTATGAAATCTTTTCTATTTGAAATAAATTTAGAAATTTTCTGAGGGAGAAAGTTTTTCTTTTCAACTTGTAGCTTGAACAGATTTGTTGGTGAATCACTGAGTTCAGTAAATATATCTTTACTGCATTTATACAGAGTGAATTTTCGGAGCATAAAATAAAATTAGATAATTGTCAGAGTCAGATGTAGCATTTGAATGAGAACAAGTGCAGTTCCACAGATCTCCAATAAATGGATGTCTTCAGTGAATTAGGCACAGGCCTGGGAATACAGTTGCAACTTCCATAGTGAACTCTGACTCTGGTTCCCCTTTGTTGCCTTAGGCAGCTCAGCCCTTTCAACACATTTTCACCCACTACATAATTGAGATAATTCTCACCTAGGCTACCTAAAAGGATTCTTTTAAAGGTTTAGGAGTGTCGGTTGTAGCCGTGTTGGTCTACAGGACATAGGCAGACCAGGTTCTTTGGGTAAATACAATATCATTTATTAGATCAACTCAAATAGTTGGGAAAATTCTTCTTAGCAAGCTTTTGGGCACAAACACCTTTAGCCAGGCTGAGGAAGCATCTGCAAATGGTCTATGCTCTTCCTGGATGGAGTGGTAAAGCAGCCAGAGGCCAATATGTATGCAAAAAAGCCAGATTTAGCCCTTATCTAAGAGCTTGCCACTTGCTGGTTGCAGGCACGTGCCATTTGCAGCCAGCTACAGAATTTGAACCTTAGTAGTTAAAGCTGGCAGAGAGCTTTGAAACCATAAAAGTATTATGCAATTGCTAGATACAATATTATTCTGTCATGTTCAACTTACTTGCACTTGGCATCTCAAGCCATAGTATTTATGACAGTTACATAAATGAAATATGTAGTGTATTTTATATAAAAATGAATACACATATACATTTATTGACATAACTAGTTTTTTATCCTTAATTCACCTTTAACATCATTTGCACCATAGCACTATACTGACAAATTAACAAATATGTATTTGTTTTCCTTTTGAACATTCATGCCATCCTACTTTGAAATACAGTTAGAGGCTGTTCTGTGTGAAGAACTTTCAAAATAGGGTGTTTTCTCAGCTCAAACAGTATATAGATGGCTACTTTCAATACTTCCATGCTTCCTGAAATGCCTTTTTACTCAGATCTTAAGTGAATGATGACCTTCTGTTCTGAGCCATAGGTTTGAAGCCGAATAGTGCTGCTCACTAATACAATTTCTGTAGCAACTGGTATGATACCAAGCTGATTTCAGCTACTGAAGAAAATCATTATACCTCAAGTTCAGCAGCCTTTATAACCATGCAACAAAATCATGCTATTTTATACAATAGCACAAAATGTGCATTACAACAGTAATGAGGCCATCGTCAAAATGGCTAGTTTGCTTTCCATCAAAAATACCAGACCTGTGTAAAGGATAGAAATTTGATTTTGAAATTTCTAAATCTGACTTTTTTTCCAAATAAGAACTAAAAAACCCCAGAATTCTCTGCAAAGGAATACCACACCTCTAGACCCAATTTATTTTCGGTCAATGTTGACTGTTTTTGATCCCGATAGGATACAAAAACAGCAAAGACACTTAATTTGGAAGGTTATTTCAAAACAGAAAAAAATCACTCCAAAACTGTTGATGCACTGTCAGAACTCAATGGATTCAAATATTGTCTACTTCTGAAATGAAATGCCAGCAAAACTAACCAGATGAAATAATACAGTAGTGGCATTGCATCTATGATAAGCCAGGGGAAAAAAAACCAAAATTTAGTTGGTGATACTTTTTATTGGATAAGCTGCATAGTTTGAAGAGATATTAGAAAAGCTTTCAGAGATTAAATGCCCTTCCTCAGATCTAAGAAAGAAACAGATACAGTCTACACTAAATACCAGGTAGAACAATTTTGACTCCATAAGGTAAAAGAAAATGGTCACTTAAAAAGAGAAAAGGACAAGAAACCTGTGGAGCAAGAAGAAGTTATCTGAAAGTTACAGACCAAGTAAAGAACCAAGTTACAAACAAAACTAAGATCTTTAAAACCACCGTCTATTTGAAGTCCGTAGTTTTGCATGTCCATTAAGGTTACATTTTTTTGATCCAAGACCCATCTTTTAAAAGTATTGTACAAGTTTCCTTCGAAGCCAAATACTGTGAGGTCAGAGATGAAGTGGTGATTCTGTAAAAAGGGTTTTCCTTCTCTTGATTGGGTGTTTCCATCCTTTATCATTTTTATAGAAAGAACTCACAGAGAAAAAGTGGTTGGAAGAAGTCTCAGCCTCACTTAAAGAAATGTACTTTCTGCTTAAACACTTGGATTTGGATATTCTTCCACTGGGCATACTCCAGAATCAGTGAAAGGACTTCTAATTGATTAACTAATAACTTTATTACCCCTTCCTAATTTTGATGTCTAGCTGAACCTAGGGAAAAGCCAGATTTTTAATAAAGTTAGGCTGAATTTCATTTCACCTTTGCCAAATAGGCTTTATGGTTGAGGGCCTCCGTGGCCAGCCCTATGAGGAGAGGCTGAGGGGCCTGAATCTCTTCAGTCTCCACAAGAGGAGACTGAGGGGGGAGCTTGTGGCTGCCTACAACCTTATCAGGGGCCACCAGCAAGGACTCGGGGAAAGTCGGACACCAGGGCCCCCCTTGGAGTCACCAGGAACAATGGCCACAAGCTGAGGGAGGACAGGTTTAGGTTGGATATTAGGAAGAACTACTTCACTGTAAGGGTGGCCAGAGCCTGGAGTAGGCTTCCCAGAGAGGTGGTGCTCTCACCTTCCCTGGAAATCTTCAAGAGGAGACTGGACAGGCACCAGTGCTCCTTCCTGCCCATGGCAGGGGGTCGGACTAGGTGATCTGTCTAGGTCCCTTCCCACTCATTGATTCTATGATTCTTTATAACATTAAAATGCTTTGAGGCCAGGGAATGCAGAATCATACCACCTGCCTGAAATATGATGTTGGATGAAGCACTGCATGGACATTTCTTCCCTTATCTGATACTTTAGTCTGGGTATTAGAGCAGTGGTTTATTTCTGAACTATTTGCCAGTCTTAGAACAACCTGATTTGTATAACCATAGTTCCTTGCAAATGTCCTTTACTCTGCCCTAAATGTCACCCTCCATGATGCACAGAGAATCTGAAGATTTATTGGTAGGCACCTGCTCTTCAAACTAGCTTCAGTGTAGGGTTTCCCATCAGAACCACAAACTGGTCTGTGTTATATGAATTTTGGCTAGATTTGCCGAGACATCTGCAGAGTTGGCTAGATTTTGCATTCCAGTTCATGGCTCTAACTTGAGTTCCTTGTTCTTTGGTAGAAAAGCCATTTTTTTTAACACTGCAAATCATTCTGGCACCAGTTAGAAGAGATTCCAGCTCCATATCTATTGAACACACTTGCTCTTCTTCCCTGCAATGATTCCTTCCCCACACGCACTAATCAATTTTAATAAATAATATTTCCGTTTATTTCATTACTTATGATACACAGATCAATAGAAAGTTATTGTATGATAACTTCCTATTGATATTGTAATCCTCTTTACTTAATAAATGTTGGGTTTCTTTAAGAACTGTTTGTGTTGTGGACAGGATAGCAAAAGGGGTAGCAAAATGCTGATCTAAATGAATGTAAACACATATAGCACCAAGCAGTGGCATTTTCAAATATTTCCAAAATTATGGTTTAATTCGGGTGAAATGAAATGTCCCTCTGTTAAGTTCTGAAAATTGTAACCCAACACAGTCGAAAGCCTGGGCAATATCTTGAGTATTTATAAGAGGGCAACTGTGGTAAACTGCTGAGGTATTTTTCCCCTTTACAATTTCCTGTGTATTCTGGCCCCCACATCACTCTGCTTTCCTGCAGGGAGTGCTGAAGGTCTCCTTCTACCTCTCTGTCATAACAGAGATGCATCCCCTTGAAGACTGGCTGATGCCTGAAGCATGATCAGGTCCTCTCTAGCCTGTGGACCTTTTCCTCATGTATACAGGCTAGAACAGGAGTTCAGATGGCCTTCAAGAATTTTTTGTTTTGTTATGTTTTGTTTATAATCTCATTTTGCGAGCAGCACGGAAGCAGTAATGCGAACAGTGTAAATGCTCCATCTGGCCCAGCAGTTTGGGGTATCCATTCTAACAATAGCCACCGACATCATGAAGTGATAAAGAAAATGGAACAGCTGTAGCTACTTTCAACTGTATTCAGATGATTCAGATGCCAACATTCATTTTTATTATTTTTCTTACACTTCTGAAATAATGGCAAGGAAAAGCAATGGTAATTGAGAATGACTTGTAACTGGACAGCCAATCAGGAAAAGCTGACCTGGGTAGAAAGTGTTCAGTATCTGCATTTTAGTTTGTCAATGACAATAACTAACAAGTAGCTGAACAGTGAGTGACTAAAGAATAACCCAGCTTACTTTATGAAAATAGAGGAGCATGCTAGTGATAGGTCATCTTACCAGCTTCTTTTCCTGTACCTCCAAGACATGAAGCTGGTGTGGTATACTTGCAACCTTGGAAATTTGAGGAATAATCTAATGTTAGAAGCTAAGGAAATGAAGTTAAGATGCTTTGCTAGAGAATTCTGCCTTAACTTTGCAGTTATTTTTCTTATGTTTTTGAGAACTAATATATTTGATGAAGCTAACAGATTTAAGTCACTAAAATGTTCTGCAACTTTAATTTTCCAATAGTGAAATCTTGGGTGTGCAACATACAATTGAATAAGTAAATGTACTTGAAATGAACTGTAAAAGGGGATTCTCCTGCACTTTTAAAGAAGAAACCTGGATGAAATTATGTTTTTCCCCTATCTTCAAGGAATAAGGAATATTAAAATATAGATGCAGGGGGATGTGAGCAGAGAAAGGAGCAAAAGGAATCAACCCGTGCATGGGAACATTTAACACCTATCAACATACCATGTGGTCCACAAATTATCACTCAATAACATGGGCTTGAAATACTCATGTCATCAGGAAAAGGCTTCCAGGCATAACGATATCTAACCACACGTTCTTGTACCTTACAGGGACCTTGTTCATGTACGACAGAATCTATAAAGGCCATGAATGTGAACACATATGTTTCAATGACCTCCACTCTCCTTGTCAACCCACATGTGATATTTATGCACATGAGGCAAATCCAAAGCCCTTTCTCAAGCTCACATTCATCATTACACCATCACATGCTGTCTAGACTATATATCTCCACTTAGATACTTGATAATCTTTGACTATTAAACAAGAATAAGAAAGAAATTGTGTTTTGAGGTCGTCACTCAACTATTTAAGTCTACTTAACAGCCATTTCCTTTTACATAACATCTGGCACAACCTTCAAGCAGGATTAATTTCATTCACCTAATACAACTTAGTAATAGCACTTACAAACCAGATTTTCATGTCACATGCATCAACATAGCTCTCAGTTTCCCCATTATACCAGCTGAAGATGGAGCAATTAAGTCTTACGACAGCCCTGAAAGAGTAAGCAACATAAGTCAGTAATGGAAATTAACTATTAAAATTCAGGACCTCTTAATACCACCACCTATTTTCAGTCTGATAGACTGTGCTCTCATTTGCAGGTCAGTCCTTCCACAGGACACCACACTCAATAAGAGTGAAATCTGAGCAAAGTGAAGTTATAGTACCAACTTTCTGCACCAACCATGGCATTTGGAGCTCCTGAATCTGAATATGTGAACCCATATATGGCTTAATCTGGGAGACCCAAGTAAGGTTGCAAAGACTATGATCAGTTCAAGAAGCTCAGACACCATTACAAGGGAACCAAGAAACTCACTGAGTTGGTTACTACATACAGAGCTAAAGGACAAGCAGAAAGCAAATGTATGAGCATTCTGAAATTTTAAGGACACAGAAGTACCATTTTGATCAATTAGATTGACTCCCTGCATACCACAGGCTGTAGAATTTCATCCAATTCCTCCATAAAGTTAAATAACATTTGATTGAACCACACTATCTAGCATTCCTAGGCCACTCTATCCCACCATCATTTGAATAGAGGAGGTTAGGACAAGTAGGGCTAACTCTGAAATCTTTGTCCTTTAAAAGTCTACCAGAAACAACCCAGATAATCTGGAAAATACTTATTCCTTTAGGACAATAAAAATGGAACATACTTCTTCAGAAGCATCTTCTGAGTCTCAGAGTTGCAGGTGGACCCAAGGACAAGCTCAGTTCCATCGCTGCCAAAAAGATTCCCTTTATATATTCAGCACAGATTCCATGTCACAACACATACAGATTAGGAACTAGCTCTCCAAGTCCTACCCTGCATGTCAACTAGACTTTCAGATTTTGAAACAGCTATAGCTCTTTATCGGCCTGAGCACAAATATCCAACCAGCTTTAAAGCAGCAGTCCTTCAAGGATACAAACAACTGTTGAGAGTTACGAGAGAAACTCCCAGGCAGCTCCAAGACTCTGCTGTGCCACATGCAGTAAGAAGGTTTCTGGCTGTCGGTTGGAGTATATAATAGGCCTGATTTATAGTTATCAGCATGGGACCTGATTCGAAAGCTCAATCACCGTGACTTCCCACAGTAGGGTTTGCTCGCTGTAACGGGTCTCGAAATTGGAGAGGAATTTACCTCCTGCTGCCGAACATTACATAACAATCAACAGAAAACAAGCGGAGAGCGGCAGGGGGTCCCCATCATTAGCCTGAACAGTCATGTTAATGGAGACGGTACACACACTCATCTATCTGCACTTATTATGGAGCTTGCCAGACTGTAGCATTTCATGGTACAAGAGACTGGAGGACAGAGGGAAAGATAACATATAGGAGAGAGCTTCAAAATTCAGCTTGAACCACCAGAATTTTCCTGATAATTCCACAAAATGTCAACACAAGGATGACGACCTAATAGGGGTCCAGCCCTTGTGGCCACACCCACGCATGCAGGCATGTATGCTTGTAGCAGCGAAAATAGCAGTGGCACAAATTTATACTGGACATTTGTGCCTCAGCACACATGCCTGAACATGCATTTTGGTGTGGGGCAAATTGTTCCACTTGGGGCAAACTGACCCTGCCCAGCTCCTCCTGGATCTTCAGCCAGGGGAGCTAGAGGCTGGGGCCAGCACCTGTCCTGGCCCCAGCAGTATAAAAACCTGCCCTGGCAAGCGAGGGCTACCTGGGCAACTATCACCCAGAAGATGTGCTTGTTGTGGTGGCCTGCTTTGAACTGTTGAAGATGTCCTCCTGACTTCAAATGGCCAGGAGATCAGCCACCTCATTTGTCCTCCAGCTGGGTCCCCAGTGTTGGCCCTGGGCAGGCTCCTATGCCTGGGTCCTGCCACTTGCCTTAAGAGCAGAGATCCAGGTGTTCCCTGTTTAAAAACTGCAAATTCTCTCATTAAAATACCTAAAATCTGCATTCTTCCATGATTAAAATGAAATGTCACTATATAGAGAGATCAGCTGGGCAATGTTTTATTTATATATTTACAATTTTAAAGCAATTTGGAAGCCTACTGATGCCTCTATCATCATAATACAATGAATCTATATATACACATTTTGGCATTTGCTTTTGGTTTTTTTGTCACAGAAAAATCAGAGCTGCTCCTGTCCACCTTGCTCACCAGGATGTGGGAACAGCTACAGATGGATCTGCAGCTGCTTTGTGACTCTGAGCAGTGCCAGCCCTTACTGTTCTGCTCCCTGCACCTGTGCCCACGCCCCAGCGATCCCCATGCAGTTCCTGAGAAGCCATCAACTGGGGCTCAATGACTGGGCTGGGCAAGCCCCTTCCCTTCCAGGCTGGAAGCCTTGACCCACTTCTATTCGTTCCAGCATGGTGCTGGAGCACAAGGGACACACGGCAAGCATAGAACCACTCTGGCTATGTATCAGAGCATCTCCTTGGAGGACCCAGCCCCCGGTTGCCTCCAGGCATGCCCCAGGAGCACGCTCTGCACCACATTTTACCTGCATGGGTTTTTTTTCTTAATACCAGGATTTCATGGGGAACAATTTTTCATTGTTAGCATGCCTCCTGTGGCATCTCAAGCTGCTTTGAGATGCTGCAACAAGCACATGCTTGCTCGTCTAGACATGGCCTGTGAGGTCTTGTGTGAAGCATAGGGCCTGTGAGGTGGATGAAATCCATGGAGTTGCAAGGATGTTCTGTGTCTCTACCAAATATAAAAAGGCCTCTGCCACCTCTTCCTCCTCAAAATTTAGGTCTGTCGCCTCTGCTGACGTATTATATTCCTTAGCTACTTTGAGGCAGAATCGTAAGCCCCTAAACTCCTTGACTGGCTTAAAGCCAGAGGCACGGATAATGTTGTCTACCTGGTTCTTGCCCATGCTGGACCCTGGTCTGCTTCCCAAAATTACAGATTCCAGATTAGAAGAAACCATTCTGCTTGATAACAGGTAATACTAGGTAGTGGTATTGGTCTCATTTCTTTAGAAAGCAAACCAATACACACAACATAGCAGAATTACAATAACTCTCCATATCAGAAGAGAATGAGGTCTTTGCCATGGCCATTTAGACAATTACTCCCATTCTATACGTACATGACTTTCCTTTTAATTTTTTACAAACCTAAGCAAGCTCCACAAGGCCTGCATGAAGGACTGAGTAATGTCCATTTATCATAAAGGGGCTAAGAACGAGAGAGAGCTTAAGTGACTTGCTGAACATCAAATAGCAAATCAGTGGCAGAGCAAAAAAATAGAACCCAGGAGCCCTGACTCAGGCATCTGCTTGAATCATTAGAAACATTTTCTTTGTTCCCCCAGCCAGATAGTTATTGGAGTTTTGCTCTTTGGATGAAACTAGTGAATTCATTCTAAATCTCCAACAAAATACTAAGTTAAGGAAAGGTCAAGACATTCTGCAGTTGCTTATTTTAATTTAGCATGAATTAGACCAGTCTATTTCTCTTTCCCTAATGTCTCCTAAACTTTGAATGTCCCTAATGGCCTGAGAGTCTTCCCCCTGCCATTTCAAATGTTCTTTGTAGAGCCCTAAGTTATGGCTCTATTGCATATTATTTCTTTTAACCAAATTAAAAGTGACAGCTTTAAACAATCATCATGTTATAATCCAATCAACTGGAATGTCATTAGGTTTGTATGCTGCCAGTTTTGTTTTTTGATTAATGCTGTGGTTCCCATTAGAAACATTGATGCCTTTCTTATCAACAGTACTCAAGTTGTATACTAACCCAGCTCATATGGACTATTTTTATCCCTGGGCCAGTGATTAATCAGAGCGAAGGTCTTTTAATAATGTTTCCCTTTATTTATTTATTTCATTTCTTCTGCCTCTCTTTTGCTCCTAGTGCCAATACACTGAATTGGAAACATTTGCACACTATTGGTCATTTTGTATTTCAAATAACTAGCCTGCTGGAAAAATTAGCAGGAAATTGATCCATTTGCAATGAGGTCTAAAATTTTTCATTGTAGAGACAGGACAAGGCAATTAAGGCCAGCCACTGAGTCTCTTCTTTGCTTCTTTATGTTCCTCTTTGAAATGCTCTTATCCTGTTAATTTGGTTGAACCACTGATAGATTCGAGTGCTCTAACTGGCAATACTTGTCAAGAAATACGGTAATATTATTAATTTTAGCCTGAATATTAATTTATATTGATCAACATTGACATTATTAGTGTTAATATTAGCTATCTTTAATAAAAACAGGGCCTTCATTTTTTATGTCATGATTTTCACAAATGATTCATAGTATGAAGGCCACTTTGTTGTTTTCTTTCAACTCCCTCCTGAAAAGACTCTTTGCTGTGATGCATACAAATACTTGGGAATGCCTGTCTTGCTAGCCAATATTCCCTGCTTCCATGTGCTGCCCCCTTACTAACCCCTCACCACACACACACATTTTGTTCTTGTCTCTTTCTCTTTTTTTTTTTTTGTAGTGTACACTCTTTTTTGGACAAGGGCTGTGTTTTTGCTTCATGTTTGTACAACTCCTAGCACAGTGAAATCCATGACTCGAGTTCATAGATACTATGATAGTACCAATAACAATCAGTAGATTACTAGTTTTGAAAATAATGGCCTTGGGTAAAAAACTAAAAGGAAAAAAAGAAAGCAAAAATATGTTGGTTCTGATTGTATCCCTTTCTGTGGCTGTCTCCTTTATTGTGTTTCAATGAAGTTACAGTATGTTTTGGGCTTGACACCTTCATATATGTTAGCATAGCTCTGTTGAAACCAGTGACACTATGCCAATTCTAACATGCCTAGGATTTGGCTTTCTGATTCCATTTTATTTTGTTGCGTGAACATTAGAAATAATCCACAGACGATGCATATCAGAATTTTACTTGTTATGGACCAGACAGGTTCTCCGCTTTAGTTTCTCTTACAGTCTTACTCCACTCGAGCAAATGTACACCCCTCAAAAGTTCCTTTTAAATACTGAATTTTAAACAAAAACAATTCCCTAAACATACTTTGCACCAGATTATAATTGGCTGAGTAAACCAATTGGTTTTCAAAGCCCAAATACCATATTATTGCTTAATGGAAATATTCATTCTCTTGTAAATAGAGTTATGGTTACTAACTTTTGCATTTCCAACAACCAAAAGAAGAAATGGAGGCTTTATCATGATAAACAACCTACAATACAGATGGCAATCTTATGCCTTGCTCTGCTTCCCATTTTGTAATGGGACTCCAGTTCAACAAAAACTTTCTACAGAGAGTACTGCAGGTTGGAAACTGCTGCTGCATTTATCTGCATCAGAAGCAGACAGAAGCTGGAATCTTACAATTCCTCCAAGGAAGTAAAGAAGAAAAACATCCTGAGGTATTCTGGGTAACCAAGTAAGATGAAAAGGCATGTAAGCCAGCTCAGGGAGCGCATCCACATATGCAGGTACATGTGCTTGCAGCAGCTCAGATAGGAGCAACACACATTTGAACCAGGGATTTTTGCCAGGTCCTGCATGCATGAAACTAGCCTGGCCTGATGGCACATGGGACCCATGCATGCAGGACCTGGCCTGGCACAACACGTGGTCTGGACTATGTGAGTGGCACAGGGCCCTGGTGAGAGCCCGAGTGGCCTGGAGCTGCCCAAAGGGTCACAGCCCCATGCCAAGCTAGGCCAGGCCCACGCAATATGGTGGTGGGGGAGAGGAGAAGCTGTGCCAGGAGGCCCTGAGTGCCCTGATGGCCACTGCTGCTGCGGGTGAGCTGTGGGCCATGCGTGGGGTGGGGGGTGGGCATGTGGGCCTTGCGTGGGGTAGGCAGGGGACCCACCCCTCCCTAGCTGCCCCCACAGCACCCCCACCTCCATCCCTCTCATCCCTTACTTACCTGGACCAGAGCCCAGATCCAGGTCGCTGCAGCCTGCGTTGCTGTTTGCCCTGTATGGGCAGGCAGTATGCTGCAACATCGGGGCAAGGGGCAGGCATAGAGACACTCTGGCCAGCTACCAAAGGGTCTCTTTGGGGGACCCAAGCTTCTGGTTGCCCCACTTTTTGTCCAGAGGGGTTTTTTGGGGAGGAGTTGATACCTGGATATCCACGCTGCAAGTATGCAGCACGAGGAACATTTTTTTTGTTCCCAGTGTGCCCCTTGCCACGTCTTGAACTGCTTTGAGACATGGCAAGAGGCACATGTGGGCTCATCTGGACACACCCAGGGTTAGCATTTGTAGCAGGCTTGCTTCTCAAAGCTTTGGTTGAGACCCAGGCTTGAGATTTTGCTGTTTTGTTTGGAGGAGCTTCCCCCCAGACCTGACTGTAGACTGCAACACCCTCAGATCTGGAAGACTTTGGGGCAGAGCCCTGAAGAACATAAAAGGAGCTGCACACCCAGCACGAGGCAGACCATCCAGGACAGAGAAGAGGGGACAGTGGAGCTTAGAAGAGCTGAGGAGAGCTGCTCAGCAGGGTGAAGCAGTAGCCCAGAAGAGCACCTGAACACTTCAATTGGCGAGGAATGGCAGACAGCTCCAGCGGTTAGGCTCTCAGTGCAAGGCATGGCACATGGCATCCAGCTGAGGTCTGCAACCTCTGGAGTGCAGCCAGAGACACGGTGCACAGGCCAGTGCACAAAGCAGGATCTTTGGAGTGCTTGGACGGTTCAGGGCCCCAACCCTCAGCACGAGGCTGGGAGTTCGGTGCAGGCGGTGCTGCATGAAGGGTCCAGGAACAGACCAAGCCCAGTGCTGCATGAGGCAAAAGGTTGAGTCCAGGGATCCAGACGGTGCTCAGGCTACTGAGCCATCAGACAGGGCCAAGCTATTGCTATTATTTCACCTGTTGTCTATTTGTATTTATTTGTGCCTTATTTATTGTTCACCTATACTTATCTATAGTTTATCTGTTGGCTCTCTATATTTATTCTGGGGTTTATCGGTTTCAGATCAGATACTTACCTGTGACTTACCTGTATCTGGTATAAGATTTTATAGCATGTACCTAGAGGGTATTGTTTATGCTATTTGTTTAGATATCATGGAGAGAGATATATAGATATAGATATAGAGCTATAGATATATATATATTGTACATATGTTTATATCCATGTTTCTTTTCCTTGTGATAAATTAATGTAAATAAATTTGTATAAAGTAAAGTCCCCTAACTGTCCTGGCCTGGTTCTATAGGGACAGAGGGGAACTGAGTGGTCTGCAGTTCCCCCACAGCACACCTGCCAGCTAACAATTCCCATCAACTGGAGAAGGGGAGTATATACCCAAGTACACCTGGGCTACACATTTTTAGGTTGAGGTGCAGCGGAAGGGAACACTCATATTATTATTAGAGTTATTATAATGCCCAGGAGTCCTCATCAGAGACCAAGACCCCGTTTACCTGTGCATGGTGGTGACATGAGTAAGAAACAGGATTTTTGCACTAGAGAGCTAATCTGGTGGGGAGGGCACACAAGAAAAGTGCCCAGATCTACCTATTACTCTCTTAAACACGGCTCTTGCAGCAACCTACAGCTGAACCATGAAAAAGCCAGGATTATCAATGTTTCTTCGGATCTAATTGGTCCTTGTAAGTAACAGACAAAGCCATACTTAATCAACCCAAACTACATCTACAGATCACAAGAAAAATACATACCTGTTCCTCCTTATTTAAAGGAAGGCTCTTAGGATCTGACCTAACTCTAACCAAAAAGAAAAAAAAAAAATCAGAAAAAAAAAAATCAATAAATCTCCCATAATAAAGGTTTTAGGAGTGAAATTTACACTGGATGCAAGTATGATCCTGTAGTCTTTTTATTTTTTTGGCCTGCTGCCCCAGCATGATTTACACTGAGATAACATGATGGAGCCTCCACCATTGAAAGGAATTAAATAAAAATGCAATAAAGGAGTACAAAATCAATCCGCTTACAGTTTTGTTTAATAAAAATTCATGAAGGATGGGCAGGCAAGCCCATAAGAAATACACCAGTTCAATGAGGGGGTCTATCAAGCCCACAGCCATTAGAGTGTAGCAGCAGGATAGGATTATTGAACATTAGCATGAGTTAGCTGCGTGGCAGTGTGTTGAATATGCCTCAGTTCCCCCATCATTCCAAGCTCTGTCATTGCTGCCAGTCAATAGTGCATCTATCACCTGAAATAATGGCAAACAAAAGCTGAAGAGATGGAGATATGACCTTGTGTGAGAAGCTGATCCGTGAGGTTTTGCCAACAAGAATCTTTTCCTCCCATTAGGAAGCTGTAAAGGTTCAAGAACTAATCTAACCCTTGAAATAAGTAGAATCATACTTGCTTAACCTAGGGCTGTGGTTGCCTTTTGCAAAAGGAACACACAACTGCACTTTGGAAATTTGTTTTTTAAATAAGTCTGTATTCATTTTCCTAATGACAGGTGAAAACCTGCATTCACAGGCTAACAAATACCCACTTCCCTCTTCCCCTTCACAAAAAAACATATTTCAAAATCCTAATGCCAGTTCTCTGCATGAGGACTATGATCCAATGGGTTTTATATTAACTGACATTTCTAATTCTACAGGCTGCAACCATCTTGCTGAAAAGAGACATTTATGGATATGGCTATGTTGAAATCTAATGTCAGACCAAATATAAACCCTACCTGCATATAGGGATTATGGCTTTATCACCAGAGGAACAGCTTGATTAACAGCTGAACAAACCTATTTAGACTTTGCCTACAACAAAGTCACATTCAGCTCACTCCTTTTTTAGGTGAATTTGTCTCCTGTTTACTCAGAAATCTATTTGGGGAGTTATTTTTTTATTATTTATTTCTATTCAAATGGTACTTTGTTGAAAGTGAAGTTCAATGTTGCACCAGTAAATATTTGGAATGCTAAGTTTCATCCAGAAACATTCACATTGCGAGTGCTCATGTAACACGCTAAGTGTGCTGTGTCCTCCTAATGGTTGGAATACATTTGGGGCTAAAATTGCTCTTTCTAGTTAAGCATAACTACCTCCTTTAACTCAGGTGACAGAGTTATGGACTTTGGTTGCTGAAGCTGCCAGGTTCTACATCAGCTGAAGACTATGATAGGTGGCAGTGTCATCGTCTTGAATACCTACCCAATCAGAGAAAAGAAACAATAGCATCTGACTTATTTGCCCAATTATTAGAAATCAATATTGTTCAAACAATAAGTATGGAACACACTAATTTGCATTTAATCCAAGGCCAAAAAAGCTAATCAAATCACGTCAACAAATTTGAGACAATCAAACTCCAAGGCCACTCCACAAAAAAATAAAGATGAATCCATTAACCATTACACATCATTTCACTCTCTGAATTTTGAACCACAGGCTTCCTGAATTTTGGAAGATAAAGTAGTAATTTCAGATACTGAGCTCCTTAGCTCGTTTCGACACCCCTGCATTGGGCCTCACTGTCATTCCTCAGTCTGGAGACAAAAGGGAACAGACTCATAGAAAATAAGGGCTGGAAGGGACCTCAGGAGATCATCTAGTCCACTACCCTGCTTAAATCAGAACCAGCCATAACTAGATTATCCCAGCCAAAGCTTTGTCTAGCTGGGTCTTGAAAACCTCCAAGGATGAGGATTCCACAACCTCTCTGGGTAGCCTGTTTCAGTGCTTTACTACCCTTCTAGTGAGAAAATTCTCCTTAATATCTAACCTAAACTTCCCTTGCTGGAACTTGTTCTGTCATCTGAGACCAATGAGAACAGTCCAGCTCCATCCTCTTTTGAACATCCCTTCAGGTAGTTACAGGCTACTATTAAATCCCTCTCAGTGTTCTCTTCTCCAAACTAAATAAGTTCAGTTCCCTCAGCCTCTCCTCATAAGTCATGTGCCCCAGCCCCTGAACCATTTTTGTTGCCCTCTGCTGGACACTCCAATTTGTCCACATCCTTTCTGTAGTGGGGGTCCCAAAACTGAACACAGTACTCCAGATGTGTCCTCACCAGGGCTAAACAGAGGGGAATAATCACTTCCCTTGCCTTGCTGGCAGCACATGTGCCAATGCAGCCCAGTATGCTGTTAGCCTTTTTGGCAACAAGGGCACACTGTTGGCTCATATTCATTTTATTGTCGACTGTAACCCCCAGGTCCTTTTCTGCAGAGCTGCTGCCCAGCCAGTCAGCCTGGCACTGTGCATGAGAGTCTTCCTTCCTAAGTGCAGCACTTTGCACTTGTCCTTGTTGAACCTCAAGAGATTTATTTTGGCCCAATCCTTCAATTTATCTAGATCACTCTGAATCCTAGCCCTACCCTCCAGCATATCTACTACTCCCCCACAGCTTGGTGTCATCTGCAACTTGCTGAGGGTGCACTCTATGCTATCTTCCAGGTCATTAATGAAGACATTGAACAAAACTGGCCCTAGGACTGACCCCTGAGGTATTCCACTTGATACTGGTGACCAACTAGACATCAAGCCATTGATTGCTAGCCTTTTATCTGGATGATCCTGCCAATTTTCTATATACCTTACATTCCGTTCATCCAGCCCGTACTTCCTTAGCTTGCCTGTGAGAATGTTGTAGGAGACCATATCAAACGCCTTGCTAAAGTCAAGGTATACCACATCCACTGGCCTCCCTATGTCCACACAGCCATTCATCTCATCATAGAAGTCAATGAAGTTGGTTAGGCATGACTTGCCCTTGGTGAATTTGTGCTGACTGTTCCTAATCACCTTTTTCTCCTCCAAGTGCTTAGAAATGGATTCCTTGAGGATCTGCTCCATGATTTTTCTAGGGACTGAGGTGAGGCTGACTGGTCTGTAGTTCCCTGGATCCTCCTTTTTCCTTTTATTAAATATGGGCACTATGTCTTCCCTTCTCCAATCATCTAGGACCTCTCCTGATAGTCATGAGTTTTCAAAGATTATGGCCAGTGGCTGCTCACCTCCTCTACAAACTGTGCTGCCTGGTGCAGTAGACTGGGAGCTGACTTTGCCTGTGAAGACTAAAGCAGAGAAGACATTGAGCACTTCAGCCTTTTCAGCATCCTCTGTTACAAGGTTGCTTCCCCCACTCAGTAACCCACACTTTCCCTGATTCTCATTTTGCTACTGACATACTTGTAGAAACCCTTTTTCTTAGTCTTCATGTCCCTTGTTAGCTGCAACTCCAGTTGCATGCTGGTCTTCCTGGCTAGGGACAGACATTACACATAAACCCGTTTAAGTGATCAGAAACTGTTTTAAACCTGTAACAGAACAGATGTTCAGTGCACATGAACCAGTCTGAGAATGGCTGAAACCAGTTTGAGATAAACCTGGTTCAATGTGGTATCAGACTTAACTGATTTGGCTCAAATCAATTTAAGCAATGTCTGTCCCAGACTCCTTGCTGGTTTAAAATAAACCAGACACCCTCAGCATCCCGGCATGCTGTCTTGGCTGGGCGGGACTCCCTGCTCCACAGTAGGGCTGGCCCCTTCCCTCTGCTCCCTGGCTGCAGCTCCTCCCCCTTCCCTTCACCACTCCCTGCTAAGCAGGAATTCCCCCCCCTCCCCTCTGCCTTGATAAGGAAGTGTCTGTGTATTAGCTAGCAGACCACATGCTGGCTATGCTCTGTGCTGAATCAACAGGTAGACTCAACAGGTAGAATCAACAACCATCATTACCATCATCAGCTGGTAATGTCCCTCTATTGTTTTCTTAATTGGGTGATAAACACTGATCTATTCCCTGCTGAGCTAATCAGAGCATCCAGGGGAGCCTGGCCACACCCCACCCAACTCCATGCTGCGGAAGGAAGGGAGGGCTGCTCTAGCATCCCCCGGCTTGAGCCACTAGGCATGTGCCTACATTTCTGGGATGTCTGTCTGGTTACAAAACTGATTTAGCCTAGCCAGGTTAGACTAACTTGTAAAGATTGAATCAATTTGGGCTCAGGGTTTTTGAATGTCTGTCACTAGCCCCTGACTTCATCCCTGCATGCTCGAGCAATGCTCTTATACTCCTGCATAGTTGTTTGTCAAAATTTCCACTTCTTGTAAGCTTCCTTCTTGTGATTTAATTTACTGAAGAATTCCCTGCTAAGCCACGGTGGTCTTCTGCCATACTTGCTAGTCTTCCTGCGCATTGGGATAGTTTGCTCCTGCACTCTCAGTAAGGCTTCTTTAAAGTACAGCCAGCTCTCCTGAACTCCTCTCCCCCTCAGACTGGCTTCCCAGGGGATCATCCTCATGAGTTCCCTAAGTGAGCCAGTCTGATTTTCTGAAATCCAGGGTCCTTACTCTGCTGCTCTCCATCCTTCCTTTCCTAAGGATCCTGAACTCAATCATTTTGTGGTCACCGCTGCCAAAGTTGCCATCCACTACTACATTCCCTACCAGTTCTTCCCTATTTGTGAGCAGTAGGACAAGAAGAACATGGCCTCTATTTAGCTGCTGCAGCACTTGCACCAGGAAGTTGTCCTCAACATTCTCCAAAAACTTCCTGGATTGCCTGCACACCGCTGTATTGCCCTCCCAGCAGATGTCAGAGTGATTGAAGTCTCCCATACAAACAAGTGCTTGCAACTGGGAAACTTCTACTAGCTGTTTGAAAAAAGCCTCATCTACCACTTCCTCCTGGTCTGGTGGTCTACAGCAGACACCCACCACAACATCACCATTGTTGCTTTCCCCTCTAACCTTAACCCGGAGACTTTCAACAGGCCTATCTCCAGTTCTCCAGTCATGCGAGCTCCCACCAACTGTCTGTTATTCCAATCACATCATAGTTCTGTGACTGTACAAGGACTTCCAGTTCTATCTGCTTGTTTCCCAGACTATGTGCATTTGTGTACAGGCACCTGAGGTAACTACTTGATTGCCTGGATTTCTCAGGAAGTATGAGAACACCTCCTCTGTTGCCCCTTCCTGCTTGCTCTTCCTCTACGTCTCCCATGTCCCCACATACCTGAGGGCTTTGGTCTCCAACCCCCCGATGCACCTAGTTTAAAGCCCTCCTCACTAGGTTAGGGAGCCTATCTATGAAGCTCTTCCCTCTCTTCATCAGGTAGATCCTATCTCTTCCCAGCAATCCTTCACCTTGAAACAACATCCTATGGTTGGAGAAGCTATGCCCTGCTGGCAACACCAGCTGCAGAGCCAGGTATTGTTCTGCAGGATGTATCCATTCCTTTCCCTTGATTAGATGGAAGAGAACACACCCTGAGTCCCAGACTCCTTCACCCTGGCACCCAGAGTCCTGTAGTCACTTTTGATCCACTCAGGGTCTCCCCTAGCAGTATCATTGGTGCCCACATGGATGAGCAGCATGGAGTAGTAGTCAAAAGGCCAGACAAGTCTTGACAATCCCTCTGTGACATCTTGGATCCAGGCTCCAGGCAAGCAGCAGACTTCCCAAGACAACAGATTAGGTCGGCAGGTGTTCCCCTCCATCCCCCGCCGAAGTGAGTTTCCAAACACTACCACCCATCACTGTGACTGTCCCCCGCATGGTGAATCACAATTCTGCTAGTAAAACAGTTTATTCTTCCAGTACACTGGCATCTAGATAGCTCAACTGACAAATGCAGCAGAGACTTTCCAAATCTCTCTTGCATCTCTCCTCATTAAATACTTAATATCACTCAGAAATCAGACACAAGTCAGAAAGCCACATTAGCCCACTACTCCCTAAATCCTGAGTTTCTTTAAGAGAAGCCTCAGGCCAAGCAAAACTGCCCTACCAGTGATTTCCTGGTAGGTTTTTCTTGGCTGTTCCAGTACGTTGACTTGCAGGACAATAACCTCTAGCTTGTTTAACAACTTGTCCCTGCTGTGCAATTACACTTCTTTTAATTGGCTCATGGGGTTTAATCATCTCCTGGGACACAGCTTCCAGCATTTCTCATTAACTGCCAGCTCACACTCTTTTTCTGAGGAAGCTAGGATATGCTGCAGAATGACACACCAAAGAAGGGTCTGTCTGGTTCAGAAATCAAAGACTAACAGCGCTGCTTAGAACCATGTTATGCACACCTCTCTGCCAGCACAGCTGAGCACTACCAAACATGCCATGACCCTATTATTCCTTTCATTTGAGATAGACTACCAGCTCCACTGAGTCTCAATATAGACATGCAATCAAAACTAATTTCAACAGAACTACTGAAGCCAGAAAAGAGATTGCATTGGGAAACTGATCTTCGAAAGCCTACAAAAGCATGTTTAAAAACTCTCAGAGCCATTATGAATCTAGTGTCATATCTCACTGTATCATAACCTCAGTGGGTCAGATCTTTTTTGTTACATGGCTGCAGACTTAAACACCTCCCAAAGAACACGTGAAATTATTATAGCGAATGTATTGAATTGTTACTAACTATGCTTTTTCTCCATCCTGGCTGAGGTGGAGGAAAAGAATCCCAGCCAGCAGAAAGCTCCAAAATGCTGGGGGAACAGGAAATGGAAGTAACATCCTGAGGTCAGAGAGACTCAAGCTTAAGTGAGAGCCAGAGGTTACAGGAGCACAAGAGCAACAGACTGGGGATGGCCATTTTGTGAATCTAGCAATGACGGGAAGGCCAGAGCCCAAGACCTGGGACAAACAAAGTGGACAGGAAAGCAGCCCATTACGGGGAAGGACCAGCAACAGCTGCAGTAGGAAGATTAGAGCATAGCAACCTGCTAAGCAAAAGCCCTAGGAGACAGCTGCACGTGCAAAGCAAGACAATGATACAAAGACGCCTCATAATAGGACACTTGCGTCTACATCCCATCTGCAGCTGTGATTTTTTTTCTTTTGGGGATATAGCTGTGACATTGTAAGTGTCCTTCTGGGTTACAAGCCAGCTAGAGTGGCTTGTCACATTTGGAAGTCCCCGTCTCAGTTGTGCTTCCCCACACCCCATCTGTTCATGGACCATGGATATTAGAAACAACCTAGGTGAGTTAAGTTAAACTAACAATGCTGTACCAGTCTATCCCTACACACTCTCCTTCTCCTTAGCTTCCTGTAGTTTAGATGAGTTTTGATGACACTCCTAGAATAGACTAAGGCCTGCAGCAGAGCCCTCACACCCACACAGGTGACACGGGGACTTTTGAGGAGTGCAGCATACACAACAGTTGCTCTACCTTTGGGATCGCCTTTAAGAAACTAACATGGGCAGACTGCATTTCCCACCCCCCAAGCAGGTTTTATACCACTTTAAAACCTGTAAGTGCACTGAATTTGCTATTGCAGTGGTGCAATTTAAAACAACCTAACACATGTGACCATATTCACAGTTGTTTGAAAAAAGCCATGAAAAATGTTATAAAAAATAATTTATCTAATTTTAATTATTTTTTCCCTGAGGTAAAATTATATGTTAATGAAGGGAAAAAAATCCTGACTCCCCATCTTTTTTCACTATAAAAAATGGTAGGGGAATAAAAAAATTGAAAGAAAATGAAAATATTCCCACCAGGTAAACAAGTTTATTTAGAGACTGTCAATAAATATATAGTCACCAGGAATGAAGATACAATGGAAGCTTTCATTTTGTTCAGAAAGCTACATGATGAAAAACTGAAATAAAAAATATAGCTAGGTCTAAGATAATGTCGTTCCCCGCCCCCAAACACAGAGTATTACGAGATACATGTGAGTAACTGAGTGTTGGGATCCAAATCATCAACCAGGCATTGGACAGAAACAGCACTGAGTTTGTGGCAGATGTAGTTATGCAATTTTTATTTCATTTTCTCTCTGTTATACTTTTACATCTGGAAAACACCTTTCCTAGCAAACAGCTGCCACTTTGTGATATACGAGTGAAGCAGCCGGTCACAAAAGAGATGCACACTGCATGGTCAGAGTGAAATCTTGGCCCTATTGAAACCATGGGTATCTTGCCATGGACTTCAATGGACAAGACCAACTTCACTGTTGACTTTCTCTGCTCTGCCATTACCTTCAAACTAAACTAAGAAATCACAGACAATGTAAATATTGTCTGTTCTTGTGTATGAAAAGCATTGTGTTGTTTGTATTGTAAAGCATATTTCAGATGGCAGGGGGCCTACTGAGGATCAGAAAAGCAATGAAAAGAAAGGTACCTGCTCCTTTCTAGCCAGTCATGGAGCCTTGGTCACACAAGCACGAATCAAAGACAATACAGTAGACATAGAAAATGAAAAGGAAATTTGACATGTGGTGAAGGAACAACATTGTGTGTTAAACTTACGCTGGCAAGGCCTTGAGATCCAAGTAGTTTTCTATTACTCCTCAGCTACGCTCTGTGGGTTTGTTTGATTTTTCCATCAGGATCCTGCAGCTCAGTTCTCTTTACCCAGGGTTGGGGGGGGGGAAGTTGCTGGGAAAGGGCCTGAGAAACAAGAATCTGTCAAAGAGTTGTTTTATTTCCTATAGCACTGGCTGACTGACCAGAATCCTATAGAAAAAAAAATCAAATTCAGGAAAAAAAAATCCTGAGCGTGTCAAGGCTTTTGGAACAAATGGCACAATAGGTTCTTCCTGTAGCTATAGGCATGTATTTCTTTTTATTTTTTATTTATTTATTTAAGCCCCTGTAACACACCATTTCCCCCAAAGGGCTGCAAAGGTTCAAAGGGTTTGAGAGCACCAATAAATCACAACCATATAAACGTCCTGTAGTGAAGTTTGATTCTTATTTACCCGGGGTCTTTGGGCCAGTGCTCAGTCTGTGTTGAAGGAGGCAGATTTACTTCTCCTGAGATGCCCTCAATTCACACTGTGCTCATCTTTCAAGCCGCACCATTCCAGCCTTCTGCTGCACAACAGAGCCTCCATTTCTAGTTACAAATTTTTATCCTTCATTTTACCATACTTCCCTGTCCCCTTTCATACACTGACCTGAACTAACTTGTGTCTAGAGTATCCTGCGAGGACAGTGGATACAATTCAAAGATTTAAATGATTCACTGTGTAAATCATTTCTGTATTCACAGAGAAGTTCCCCTTATGCCAATTTGACTCCCTCCCAAAAGCATCTCTTGGGACCATGGCATATTATACAGTACAGTAGAATAGGTAAGTGCGTTTGTACATGTGCACGCACACATACACACAAACACACATGCAAGCACACGCACACACAGTGCAGGTATGTGCAAGAGAGAAGAAAAGGTAGGGGATGAGGATGTATATTGAGGGAATTTAAAGACCTATTTTTAGTCAAATTGGGTGTGCAATTGTGCACCTAATTCACATGCAGAATTCAGTTCAGCAGGCACAAAAGTAACATAAATGTATTTAATCTAAGTTCATAACTAGTGAAAGTCCAATTTATTCATCTAGTTCAAACAAAAAAAGCAAGTACAAGACAGAATTCTGACTGTGATAAGTGAATCTCAGAACCATCTGTCATTTGGTACAGATACAAAACTGGAAAGCAAGATGTTTCTCCAAATTTTTACCCACTACTTTGCCTCACTGATATCCACACACTCATCTGTTACCTCCTGACCAAAATTTGATTGAACAAGTTTCTTTTATAGAAATATTCAAAGAAAGCAAAAGGGTCACATTTTCTGGGCTTACAAACTAAACTGTATCAACACTTAAAGAGCCCTTGGCCATTTTGAAGAGCTCGTAATTATTCCTAGTAGAGTCATCATACAACTTCACAGGTAACTTGTGCTCCATAAAAACTTACATGGTCAGAAGGGACAGAAACATACTGGGCTGGATCATTTATTTGGGCCAAATATGACACCTCCATATTCAATGAGGATGCCCTTTGCAAGCAACTAAGGGGAAAGCAAAAAAGTGTGATAGCAAATAATCAAAGCAATCAATTAGAAGACAAGTCCTAAACTAAAATTTATTCAAGGAAAGGGGTCTAATGCTTACAAACTTTATACGTATTCTGCAGGTCACTTTTTAATGGGCAAGTCATTAAAAAATGACCTAAGGATCAACTGCAATGAACATTTCTACTGCTGCAACCTTGGCTTGCTCCTACCTACATACAGTTTCAAATGAATTGCTAAGGTGCACAGAGGAATCACCTTCTGACAAAGGTTCTGAACTCCCTCCGAGTCCCCAGATCTGCTCATTTTAGGAAAATACTATTGTCAATAATGGAACAAGGGTGTAGAATAGAAATGGTGCCAAACAGTATATTTGCATCAAGTAACTGCATGTAACTGATTTAGAGAGGCCTAAACTTCGATAGGTGACACACGTAAGATTATGTGCATTGATTTATCGATTTTCGCTTGCCCAGAATGGCCACTCATCCAGGTCTGCCATCTCTCCAACTGACCACTCAGGCCAGACACAGGTGGTCAGAAACCTTCCTCTGGGCCTAACCAACAGCTTATTCACTGCCACCAGAGTGGCAGGCCAGGGTCGCTGACACCTTGCCTCCTACCCTATTTACCCCTAACCCAGAACAGGAAACTGGGATCAACACTTATCCAAGCTGCATTGCCATACTGTGTGGCTTGTGCCTCCGCTTGCCCTCTGTTGGACCTTCCAGTTATTTGACTCAGCTTGCCCTCTGACCCCACACTCTGCTAGGACCTTTGGCTCCCTGACTCAGTTTACCCCAAGACCCCATTATTTGTTGGACCTTCTGGATAAGAGACCCAGCTTGCCCTCTGGCTTTGAGCCCTGCCTAGCCCCTCAGCCCCCTGACTCAGCTTGTTCCTTGACCCAGTTCTCCAACTGATCCCTTACCTCCCTGACCTGGCTTGCACCTGGACCTGGCCACCCATGACCCAGCATGACTGATTCTCCTTAGTTTCCCAGCTGTCCCCATGTAGAAAAGCCTTACAGAATGCACAGACTCATAACAAAGGCCTTTGAAAGAGATACCAGTTAGTCCTGTTTACAGAATAGGCTCATTGATAAGCTTGTAGAACGATGGATCTGTGCAGCATGCAGTGTCAGAAGCCAGCACCAATACATCCTTCCAGGAAGGTGACTAGTATGTCAGAGAACTGCAGTAGGGGGTCCATATGTACTATGGTTACAATGTAGCCACCGTAATGCAGCACAAGACATGCTCTAATAAAGTCACAGAATCTTTTATACAGACAGGATGATAGCTCAAAACTAGTCCAAGCTGACAGTAACTAAAAATCATCATCTAGTGGACAGATCTCTGCTATAAGGTCTCACTGACAGTATTGAGAGAGGGCAAAAATGAAATGGGATTGGATGGTGAATTATTGTGCAAGCTGGAAATCAGTAGTAGGTAGGATGGGGAAACGTATGTTTCTGCTGTACCTTACTCATGGATAAAGAGGTCTCCAGGGCAGTCTGGCTCCTTGTGTTAGTATTAACTGTACTATTAAAAATTATTCTACCAAAACAGCTTTATTGTTAACTGCAACTCAAAGATACTTAACTTTAACAATAATAAAATCCAGCCTTGTGCCTTTCCCTAAGTCCCTGGTTGGGATCCCAACCACAAAAAAATCCCTCTGCCAGTGGAAAGAGACTGGCAGGAAAACAGTAAGAGGAAAGAGCAAAGATCCAATAGACAGGAACATCTGAGTTTTAATCCTAATTTTGACATTGGATTAATGTGTGACCTCCGACAAGGAACTTTTCCCTATGCATCTGAATTTCCCCTGTATGTAAAATGGGAATAAACAACCAGCTCCTAGGAGTGTTGGGTCAGGAGGCTAAACCCATTCATACTACAAGGCACTGTACAAGTGTCATATGCTAAAATGTGTTCTCATTCTCTATAATCTACAGCCTTCTCTCTCCCTTCCCCTCTCCTCCCCTGCCACCCCCCTTTCCTCCCCCTCCTCCCCCCCCCCCAAGTCTTACCCTTAGATTAGAAAATTTTCTGGGCAAGAAGCATGTCTTCTGTAGGTTTGCAAAGCAGTGGCAAACCAATGGCATTATAGAAACACTTCATAATCACTCAGCCTTGCAAAATGCTATTCATTCAGGATAAATGCATTTTCTAATGTCAAGCAAGTAAAACATTATTAATATTTTTATTAGCACCATTAAAGCAGAAGTTGGACAAGTAAGCTGTGGCTGGACTAGCAATGTGCTTAAAAACTTGTCACTCCAGACTGTCTCTGAACTTAAGAAAAACAGCCAAAGGGTTAATCTTTTAAAAGAGTCTTTTTTTTCTCTCAGGAGCAACAGACAATTTCATTATGTGGAACAATCATTAACAGACAAAGCAGCAGTGAAATCCTTGTGTTATTGTGACATCTTTTAGGCTTAATGTCAGCTTGGACTTTCTATTATTATTACAATTGTATTTGTGTTGTGTCCATTGTATGATGAACTTGTACATAACTGAACAAGAGCCCATTTCCTAATCAATGGCAACAAAAATCCATCTTTAACATAATGGACAGATATAATCATTGTGCACCCTGTTAGACATACCAAGTGATTGATACAGAGAGGGGGGCTTGAAATTATGATGATGTATAAGTATCTGGCTGGAACAGAAAAAGGGGAAGGGAATCATTTTTAATATGATTGATATTGCAGCAAAAAGGGTGGAAAGGAAGGAGATGGAATTTTGTCCCTGTTATAACACTCTACTCCCATGCAATACTGCTTAGCAGGGAAGCCTTCCAGCTGAAGGCTATGAAACAGTTATCACTGTTAGGTGATTAAGTTACTAATTCTTCAGGGAGAAGACATTTAGAGGCCCATATTAAAGGAGAGCGAGGCAAAATTACATTCCGTTTCAATTTAGTTTAGCAATTCTAGTGATTTAGTTAAATGAAAAGCAATTGTTCCAATTAATAGTATTGAATGTTATTCATCAAAAGTGTCAAAACAGCTGTGTTGGTGCATTAGTAACCTATTCTCTTGTCAGAGATATGGATAATTCCCCAGGATTGCACCAGGGAAATGGCAAAGGCAGGAGCCTTCAGAGAGAACTGCAAGACACTAGGGTTTAAAGACTGCAGATTTGTGGTGCTTTTCTTAGGCACTGCACGGAAGCCCACATATTATCTTTGTTGTTCAACATATGGCTGTTTGAGTTGGGGTACAAGAAGGAGGTGGTTATTCTTGAATACATGAACCTGCTTGGCATTGTTTCTGGAGCTAGCATGTTACTGCATCCCAGAGACCTTCTCCGAAAGAAAAGGGGCATAGCAGAGCATGGTCCCTCACCACCTACTAGCCTAGTTCTGCCAGCTAAAATAGAGGGGACTTGGCCACATCCTATCCTTCACCTGATCTGATCAGGGAAGACAGAGCCATCAGCATTTTGACCTAAAGAGAACACAAGGATAATAAGTGAGACTAACCCAACTAGCATTTAGCAAGTATTTGGATGCGTACAGAGGATCTATGAGATGGCTGAAACAGTTTTCTCATGGAACTCATCCATCAAAACAGTGATTAAGGAGCTGAGAGGAAAAGTTCGGATGTAACCCCTGAATACAATGGGGTAATAAAACACAATGGTACTGCTAGCCTGGGAATATGACACTCTGGCATGAGACGGCACCTTCTATTTCGGGATAAACAGATCCCGGTCTGAACATGGCCGAGGGCATCCTGGAGCTCATTAATCTGTGTGGGAATGACAGAGACAGGATAACAGGTCTGATAAGGGTTTCCTCCAGCCTTTTCCTTGCACAATGCAGGCTCCTGCAGCCATTTCAGCTATCTCCACTCAATAAGGCTTTATACACTTCCTCCCGGGACCCGTAATTGCCGTCTCAGTGCGGGTGATACTATCATCTTCCTTTCCTTGCAAATTTCCACAGCCTTTTTATGAGAGATTAGAAAGCCTGTCCTTTTTGGGCTCTGCTTTTTGTTTTCTTCCTGAGCCAGAGAAAGAAAAATACATATAATATACCTGAGTTGAAGGACGGGGGATAACAATCCTCAGGGCCCAGGAGGCTTAGCTACTACTGAGGGGGTGCTTCTCAGGAATGAATGAGCCTTACGGAGGCAGCTGTTTTGTGCTGCTTTGGCACTAGGCAAACTGCAGAGCCAGTCTTTTCCCACAGAGGAACACAGAGCCGGTTCCAGGTTTCTCCACATTGCACCAATGACCAGAGGCTTTAAGAGGCTGATGTGGCAGCCAATGACTTGTTCTGCTCATGACCTGCATGTTGACATAATGAAATAGTGCTGACAGAACAACGTCTAAGCTACTGCACATTAAAACTTCTTCATAGTGACCTGACCTTCCCACTCTAGGGGAAGAACATAGCACCAGTTTGGTGTGAAGTGGTCATATTACATGCAAAATCTGGGGCAAAAATGACCAGCGACTCTAAACTCACTGCATTAGAGGTAATCAAAACTTTTTCACTTCATATAGCTTCATTAAAAAGTCTCGTTCACTGAGCTCAAATGGTTTTATTCCAAACATCTCAGGTTTGATGAATTTTTGCTGATTCGAAAGCAAGGCTCTGAAGTAACCCTTTCTGGATTCTTGGCAGGCCCACCCCATAGCCAGAAGCCCTCACAGCTGCTCAGGGAAACTGATGTTCTTGGATTAGCGATGAAACTGGTATTGGCAACAGAAATGACACAAACATCAATTTTCCTGAGCAGCTGCAGAGTCTAGGGAGGTTCTGGGTTCACCTGAAACATTGGGGCAAAAAATGTTTCAGAGTCAGTTTGGACCCAAACCAACTAAAACAGCAAATGTATGCAAGCCAGTAACCTTTCCTTTTGGCCAGCACTACAGTACACATTACTGAGGAATTTACATGCGCGGGTATGACCACAGTATGCATGCAGAAGGATTTCCCATGCAGCACCAGTTGCAACCTCATTTCGAAACCTGCAGGACAACTTGAGTCTTTACAGCCCTCCCCACTTTCCTGCACACCCAGCTTGTAAACCAGTTGGGGATTGCCAGTTTTATTAAGTAGCACCAAAGTGCAATTACACTACAACAATATCTGTTTGTTCTGAGTCATCATATATTAAGACTAATGTAATTTCCAGGACCCTCGATATCCTTACCTTTTGCCTCTTCCTTTTCAGTCCTATTCCCTTCCTTCCCCTGATGCCCCTGGTCCTCCTGCCCCCAATAAAATTTTAAAAAATGTTTTTAAAAAGGAAAAGGAATTAACAAATTGCTAACAATAGGCATGTTTTGCCTCAAAGAAGCAGTTTCCCAGAGATTCTCAAGAGCAAAAAGAGAACATGCCCCTTTGCTATATTTCTCTGGAGGCACACTATCAGCAATGTCCAAAACCAGCTTCATCAAGCAGTTGAGAAGCATTTTGCATCGACCACAGACTGTCCGTAGTCACTAGATAAGATCAGTCCCCATGCTCAGATTAGTGGTGGTAGACGCTCAGAAAGAATCCAGCAGAAAACAGAGATGATTAGAAGCCTGGGAAGACTTAGGAAGAAGGGTTGAAAAAACGATGGTTGTTTAGTCTGGAGAAAGGAGGACTAAAGCGGGATTTCATAACAGTTGTCAAATACCTGCAGGGTGATTACAGAGAGGATGGAGATGAGCTTTTCTCTGTGGCCTTAGTGTTGAAACCATGTTTCAGGTGAGGTTGGAGCCCTGATATCAGGATCAGAAAAGGGTGGCCAAAGGGTTATTAGTAGGGGTGCACCGATAGAAATTTTTGAGGCCACTACTGATGGCCAATTTTAATGAGCCATATTGGACAATACTGATGCAATTGCCAATATGCAGCTAGACAGCTTGGAAAGGAGCATCTGGCTAGTAAGTATGTTGTGGGGGAAGGGGGGAGGGAATGAGAGGGGGAGAGATTGAGGAAGTAGTGAGGGAGGGAGTGGGGCTGGAGCTGGGGCGGGGCAGGGGCAGTTGCTGCACAGCTGGGTGGGGTGCAGGACTGAGCCACGAGCAGCTCATGCAGGGGTTTTAGGGTGGGGGGGTGGCAGCTCCCACTGCTACATGCACCCCAGGAGGGCATGGGGGGCATATGCCCCCCGGATCTGCATGTGGGGCGAGAGTGCCTGGATGTTAAACACCCAGTGCTAGTCATCTCAGCTAAAACTAATAACTAGAGGCTCACCAATACATCAGTCCCATATCACATTGGCACTGCTATAAGGAAAACTGACAGTATCAGCAATCAGCTTTTTTGGGCTGATGTGGCCAATAACATTGCTGATAAGTGCCCTGAGCTTCCGCGCAGCTGCAACACGGCACACAGGCAGCCAGGAGCACAGGCTGGCAGCATGGAGAGCAGCCAGGTTCGGCTGGTAAGTCTATGGAGGAGAGGGGCGATGGAGGGGGCAGGGGCAGGCGCTACAAGCCAGGGCAGGGCGCGGGACAGAGCTTCAAGCGGCTCATCCAGGGGGACATAGGGTGGGGTGCGCTGCCACTGAGGCTGGGGCTGTGCTGGGATCTTCCTGGTGAGGGGCTGGGCCAAGTTGCACTCAGGGCAGGTATCGCCAGCACTGGGACGGAGGCTATCAGGGAGGCTGCAGCCACTCCAAAATTTGTGATAGCCCACCCAGCGCCCCCTCTCAGCACTGCCACCACCCCACCAAGTGCAACCTGGCCCACACTCCTGCTGAGAAGAGCCCGGTGCTGCCCCAGCCCCAGCCTACAGCATCAGCCAGCTGTCACCCCATGCACAGATCCAGGGGCATGTGCCTGCCCCCTCCCCATGCTTTCCTGGGTTGTGTGCATCAGAAGGAGCTGCCACCCCACCCCACACCCACTGGGTGAGCCGTTTGCGGCTCTGCCCTGCACCCCTCCATGGCTTTGCAGCATCTGCCCCTGCCCCTGCCCCAGACCTAGCCCCACTCCCTCCCTCACCACTGGGGCCTTGATCTGCCCCACTCCCCCCCAACACCCCTTCCCCCTCCCAACAGACTTACCAGCCAGACCTGGCTGTTCTCCATGCTGCCGATCTGTGTCGCTGGCTGCCTGTGTGCTGCGCTGCAGCTGTGCGCATGCACAGGGCATTTATCATCCATGGTATTGGCCAGATCAGCCAAAAAGAGCCAACTGCCGATACTGTCAATTTTCCTTATATTGGTACCTATCCAGTATGGGACTGATGTATCGGTGCACCTCTAGTTATTAGCGCTAGCCAAGGTGACTGGCACTGGGTGGCCAGAGTGCATGTCCCCTCAGTTTTACCTGTGGAAGAGCATTAGTCAGGACGAAAGATAAAAGATAAAACAGAACAAAATTTATTGAACAACAAACAAAGGGAAAGGGAAAGTGGAAATCTATGATAATACAAAACTACACCATACCACAGTGGAACAGAACCGGGGGTCACAGAACTCGGAATAAGCAACAGGCTTTGCCAAAAAAAAAATCCAGTGAAGACAACGCCAAACCAAATCAGTAACAGGTCTGATCAAGATGGAGGGAGTGCAATCCAATTTTGATGGTGATCTGAAGGAGACACAAGCATGCCGCGAGGTCTACCTTTGGGCCAGCATCTCAGCAAGAAGGCAGCTGCAATGCTTGTGTTTCAGTGCAGGCAGGATCCCTCAGGCCTGAGCACACTGCACTTTGGAGCCCTCCTGGACTCAGAGGGGTGGATAAAATGCAGCAGCACCTTCACTCTTCCACAGCGTAGCCTCTCGGCTTCACACTCCTCTCACACCTACCAAACAGGTCAACCACATTAGCTAGAACACACTTCCAAACTTAAACCATGTGCACACACTTACTCCACTCATGCCTACTCACTCATTTCAAGGAGCTCAAAGCCACCTTAAATACCATCTGTCACGGAGTCACAGAGGTGCTCCGTGATTGAGAGGGTGATTGGCAGACCTGCCAATCACCCAGGCAGCTCAGGTGCCTGGTTGCCAGGGCAACCAGGTGGTCACATGACCGGAAGGGGGCAGGGCCAGGCCTTTATAACCAGCTCAGGCCAGAGCCTGAGACACAGTTCCCTTCTGGCTGCTGCAGGAGCAGGAGCTCTGCGGCTGAGCTGAGCGGCCGGGGTTAGTGGCTACTACTTCATCGCGCTAACCGGCTGCAATGATGCAGGGAACAGGATCGCCCTAACTGGAGGTAGGATTGAGAGCCCTGGTGGGGCGTGGAGTTATTAGGCGTGTGGAGCCTTTGCTTATGTTATAGCCAGATGGCTTGAGTGTTAAGTTATAGTTTACATCCGGAGGACCAGGGAGGCTGTAGGGGAGCGAGGAGGCCTCAAGGGGAGCTTCCCCACAGCTTGGGGGTTCCCAGTGCCCAGTTGGGCATAGTGCCAGGGGCACTATTGTCGGTGCGATAGGGCACCATATTGCGCCAGCGAGGCGCGGGGTGCGGGGTTACAGACCCCGGCCCATAAGGGCGATGTTTAGCCCCGGAGCGGGGCAACGACAGAGCGCGAGGCGCAGAGTCAGCCTCGAGAGGGCAAGGCCCCTGGAGCAGGGCAGAGACAGAGCGCGAGAGACGCAGAGTCAGCCCCGAGAGGGCAAGGCCCAAGGCGGGGCAGAGACAGAGCGCGGCGAGAGCGGCCTAGCTAGCCACCCGAGGGCGCCGAGACTAGGGCGGCGATAGCGCCGGCCCAAGGGCGCCGAGGCTAGGGCGGCGATAGAGCTAAGGCAAGCGCGCCAGGTGAGAGAGAGCCGGCCCGAGAGTGCCGAGACTAGGGCGGCGATTGAGCCAAGGCTAGTGCGGCGTGACCAGCCTAGCTAGCCACCCGAGGGCGCCGAGACGAGGGCGGCGGTAGTGCTTGCCCAAGGGCGCCGAGACTAGGGTGGCGAGAGACCCGAGATCCGGGCGCAGGGAGTGAGCCGGCCCGAGGGCGCCGAGGCTAGGGCAGCGAGAGTGAGCCGGCCCGAGGGCGCCGAGGCTAGGGCGGCGAGAGTGCTCCAGACTCGGGCAGAGCTGGCGATTAGCCAGGCGCCGGCTAGAACCCGGCCCAGGGGGCCGGTAGTGAGCGGCGCTGGAGGAGCCGACACAGGAGGCGCCAGCAAGTGGCTGGGCGCCAGCGTGATAGGCCCAAGGCGTGGGGAACGGGCCAGAGATTGGGGCCCGACCCAAGGAGGCGCCAGGTGGGCGAAGAGCCCCGGTGCCCGAGAGTGAGAACAAGGGGCACCCGAGGGACGAGGGACCATACAAGCGTCCCCCGGAATAGCTGCGAGGCTTGGGGCGTGCTAAGGGGGAGGCTTGGAGGCACGCATTGCCCTTAAGGCAGGACGCTTATTAAATCCCCAGTCTGGAGTAGGGACGAAGAACTAGACCGTCCATTAGGGAAACTGGCAGCCTCCACATCATATATCTTAACATCAAAGTCGTGGCGGGCGAGGTTCTGAGGGTGCTACGTCACCCTAACGTGACAGTAGGCGGCGCTAGGGAGCTCACGGCCGCCCCTAGTTGCCGCTCCCTCACACCATCATTCATGCAGTGTCACTCTACATTCATCCTTCCAATCAGACAAGGTTGCCATCTGCCAATTACTTCTTCCACCAGCTAGCTTTTCCAAACAGATTGCCACTCATCTGCCAGTCAAAGCAGTTAGCTCACTTTATCTCTGAAAAGTTACCTGCTTTTCCCGCCACTCTTTCATTCACTACCAGACATGTTCAATCATTCAAATCAGGTCAGGAGTTCAAAAGTTCAGCAATCCTGCTATGTCCTAGTGAGCTCTCTGAGGAATACATTACTGCACATGCTCAGACTGCATCAAGAGAGGGTACCAATCTACATTCAGTCTACATTAGGGAACAGGACTAGGAGCAATGGCATCAAGCAGAGGAAATTTGGGTTGGAGACTAGGAAGAACCGTCTCACTGGAATAGGCTACCTTTTAGAAAAGTTGTGAATCTCTATCCATAAAAATGTTCAAGAGCAGGTTGGACACTTGGTTGGGATGGTTTAGTCAGGAATGACTGTGCCTTGAGCATGGGAGGATGACCTTGTATGGTTCTTTCCAGCCCTCCTTTCTCATGGTCTTATTTCTACAAGAAGGATGCACTGGTTTAACTTAAGGTACAATTTAAAGTGGTACCAGCCCTTGTGAGAGCAGTCTCATTTTGGTCCAAGTAGCTCGTTGTTGCGTCCCTTAGGTCAATGCCTAATAAACATACGCTAAGCATAAACTAAGCCCTGTTTAAATTAAGTATCTACACAGAATTTGGCACAAATATCAATATAGTATTTTTAAAAAAGCACAAATTGGCATTAGACTGGTGCAGTTTTCATACCTTGACAAACTGTAACAAGAACATCTGGACCATAGACTCAAGAAAGCCATAGTATAAATGTGCAGCATGCACTGCCCCCACTACGAATGACCAGGTATCTCAGCATCCTGCTGTGGTCCCTCTGAGCCTCAGCTCAAAATTGTACCTATACTATCTCTGAACATGCTTGAAAGATGTTAAGCACAGAACATTACCTCACTATCTTTTCTTAAGACTGTTCAGGTTTCCTAACAAAGACCCTGAAACTCTATTTGGCCACCGCCCAGCCATAACAGTTAACAAAATCACTACCTAGCCATAGCTTCAACCTAGTTGAACTGGATTTGTAGAAAGTAGACTTTTAAAAAAAAAAGGGAGAAGAAAAAGAAGAGTTTTTGAAAACAGAAGGGTTTTCAGAAGAAAATCTAGCCAGAAAGCAGATCAAGAATAATGACAAAACAACTTAAAATTACAGCCCACTAACAACATGGGTTAGGGAGGGATTTAGAGAAGAATGATGAGTAGCTCTGGAGATTCATCTGGGAGATCCTCCAAAATGTGAAAGACAATATGGACCAATGCAGGAAGGTGCCCATTTGAAAATTTAGCAAGTGACTAATGGATGCTGATGTCATCCTCCCGATACTGAATGAGAAATGGTGGACAGGAAGAAGCTAGTCTGGGTTCTCAGAAATGAAGACAAGTAGCTCTTGTTTGATGTGACAGAGAGAAAGCTAGTGAATGGATACAAAAAGAGGGTTGACATAATGGAAACAAGAGGCTGGGAAAGTAACTTTTTCAACAGCAAAGTCCCGTTAACTATTAAATTCTGTTTTATAAAAGTAGTATCAATATTTATCACTCAGTTATGCACATGGGAAAGACTAGAGAACAAAGAAACGGAGGTGGATTACAACTCAGATCACTGCCTCTAACTCTAGAACAGGGGTAGGCAACATCTTTTGGCCGGAGTGCTGAAAAGACCACAATGTCTACCTTGGAAGGTGCCAGAGTGCCAACATGTTGAAGCCCGGAGCAATTGTTTGCAGTCTCCTGGCTGCAGCCGGCCCAGAGAGCCCAGTCTGCTTGCAGCAGGGCCTGCAGCCTCCCAGCCACCTGCTGGAAGCAGCCTGGGCTCTGTGGCTGGCAGCAGCTGCTTAGAGCCCAGGCTGGCAGTGGTGTGCTGAGCAAAATGGCCTTGTGAGCCATGTTCAGCACGTGTGCTGGGAGTTGCTGACCCCTGCTCTAGAACCTTACCGTCTGTGCCAGAGTCCCTACCAAAGATGAAGTGCTGCACCAGTAATACCAATAGTAAAACATTATACTGTTATCTTCTCATATTGATAGGAAACATAGGCACAAGACCTAGGCTCAGCCACTGTCTACCTGTACCAATATAAGTCATAGATTTTAACATGTAAATATCTGTTCTTTATATCAATAAATGTCCTGATTCCCCAAAACATTAACCTATTGGCTATACTAGAACATGATCTTCGGCAAAAGCTACCAGCAGTACAGAATGAGTCTAACCATTTACTCTTTTAAAGCCAGAAGTCCTACCCTTACTACATAATTTGGACAACTGGAAATGCCATATATAATCAGCTGCACTTCTATCAAGTAAAAATGAAACTGAATTGATGTAAAAATGGGGTTCCCTGCTCTGCCCTGAAAACAAATTTAGACTTTGGGGTTAAAAAAAAGAAAGAGAAAAAGAACCTAAAGAAATTTTAATTGAGCAATGCAGCTGTTGAACCACATACTCCCATTCTTCCTAACATGTTGGACTCCCCAGTCAAACTTTCTCTCCCTCCCGTGATGCACTATGGGAGGGTCAACAATAAAAGCTGAATTCCAACCTGTGCATAGAGGAAAATACAGACATGAGTTAACTGAGCTGCAGATCCCATGAGGCATATAATGCTAACAAATCTGGATCAAGCTATTTGGAGCTTTGGTTCGGGGGGGATGTTTGATTATTTTGATGTTGTTTGGTTTGGGGGGGGGGGTTTGGGGGGAGGGATTGGACAAAGGTCACAATTCTGTGGAAAGCAGTCAGTTCTCATGAAAAAGGTTGCTTTGTTAAAAAAATGAATGCATTCCCAAACCTGTTTAAGTGATATAATTAGATTCAATCTCACATCTCAATCTCTTATAGAATTTACAAGAAATCAAGCAAAAAAATTAAACAGTAATCTATTAAGGCCATAATAATTCCATTGTTACAGCCAAATAACTGCTGTTCTTAGTTTGCATATGCTAAACATAAGGCATATTCTGATGATAACCATTAGAAAATAAATGGAATATTTGATCACAGGTTTTACTGGATTCTAGAAATATACAATTTAGTATAATAATCACAGATCTTTCAGTTTACGGCACAAAACAATTATTATCTTAAAATAGAGACTTGTTCACACGGGAACTGATCACTGTGATATATTGTTTGTTAGCCGTTATATATAGTACTGTTTCTTTAAATTCTCCTACTTTGAGTGCCTCTTCAGGCACCGTGTTTGCTTGCAGCTTTGGGTCCCTTGGAAAAATAATAAAGTTACCAGACAGCTTTAGGTGTGTGGTGCTCTCTCTTCTTGCTGACTCACACCTTCTCTCTCATGGTAGCCTGACCCACCACTGTGGAGTCACAAAGTTATAACAGTCATCATAGCTAGAGTTGAACTCAGCTGTTCTGCTATAGCCATTCTACGGTAACTTCAAGACACTTTTACAGTGGAGGTGTCTATATACAGGATTTGTTCCAAAATAATTAAAGAGCAATAACTTATTCTGCTATAGCCATGCTGATAAATTACCTTGTGTAGCTAAACCCTCACTCTCAGATCACTTAAATTGCTAGTATTATAGATCATTATGAAATTAACCACTCCCATATCAAGCAATATCAAAAGTTTTGCAGGTTTTTTCCCCACCCCGAGAACAAGTTTCTCTAGTGCCGTGTACCTGCTAGGTGCATCCGGAAGCTTCCCACAACAAAACGAATGGAGGTGGTTCTTTTGGAGCTTACTGAAAGACGGATATGGGGTAATACAGGGGTTAAAAATAGACAATGTGAATTTGCATGTGTTTTATGATAGTGATGATATTGCATTATAAATAATGCTGGAAGATGCATTATTTATGTTTCAGATTGGACTTGCTTATAAAGTAACTTTCTCCAGTTTAAGAAGCCGGCCTCCAATGACAGTGTAAAACGAGGATCACGCAGGGGTGCTTAATAGACCAGACTTAGAAGGAGACACCTGATAACTCAGGGATGTTGGTACAGGAAACAGTGAAAAACATTTTTAGTAATGTACTCTATCATATGACCTCTGAGTTAGTAACTGAGTACAAGGGGAATCAAAGCTCAGCTTTAGTTCATTTAAACAGTTCACAAAGTTTGGGTGTTTATTTGAACCTCATCCAAAGCATGTGTCCCTTTTACAGCTGCAATGCTAAGATGGGAATGCTTTGAGATTCTTGGCACCTCTATTTCTGATCATCGCTCTAAAACCAGAAAGAAAAGAGTTCCTGAACTATAAATGTGTTTAAATTGGCTCTTAGAACTGGGTGAGGTCTAATGCCTTGCAGGGAGTTTAAGACTTTAACAAGATTATTTTTTATTCCTCTATGAAGCATAGACGTGAAAAAAACAAACAAACTTTATAGTGTTGCTTTAGAAGTTCTGATGCTGAGGACACCCGTGTTCACACTGTGGTTGAAATCCTGCTAACAACTATGTTTAAATAAAAAGTTTGTCCATAAGCAGAGCCTTAGATCATATTTATACCAGTATTCTTGGATTAAGAAATCACTCTCTACATTTACCTGGGATGCTGTGTGAGGAACAGGGGGCCAACTCTGAATCTATTCCAGGAAGTTTTATCATATGATGTTACATCACATATCAGTTATGGTTTACAGTGAGTAGACCTTAATTCAGGAAGGCAAATGCATTATTACATTTTAAAACCCCTAGACTACTGTATAAATGGGATTCAATGTTCAATATTTATTTTAATGAATGCCCTATCATTTATCTCCCAGGTGACTCTCATAAATCTCTAGGATACTGCTATCTAATTCCTGGATACTCCAGGGCAATCCTGGAGGGTTGGAAACTCTGGCAAGGAAGGGGCTGGAAAAAGCACCACCTAATCCATAGTGGTCCAGGAAACAACCCAACTATTTCTTCATTTATACTTTTGTTTCTTTCAAGGCAAAACCAGGCTGAGGCAATAGCAATATAAGCCTGTACCTAGAGCCCAAACTCTGGAGTCACGGGAGCACATCAGAAATCTAGACAGTGCCTTTCTTTAAAAAGTCTTCTCTTCACAAAAACAGCTTCATACATTAGAATGTAGCATAACTAAAATGTATGTGACCGAGTCTTCAGACTCTAAACATGTAAGCTGGCCCAGACCTCTCAGTCAGACCCACTGCTCTAGAGGCCTTTTAGTCCCACTGTCACATTAAACTATATGACAGGAAGTGACAAATACAGTAGGCCAAGTCCACTCCCCCAAGCCCATATATTTCGAGTAGTCAGGTAAGTACTGAAGGGAAATATGGACCTCTTTTGCTAAGGCAATAGTGGCTCTCACTTTTGAAAAGAGAGGGGCTGTATGCCACAGCCATCTAAGTATGTAGAGCCCCAGATGCCTAAGTCCATATTGCCAAAAGAGCTGGACGTCACAATATTTCCCTTATAGAATCAAAACACTATGGCTAGGGACAGAAGTTACATGTAAACCAGTTTAAGTGATCAGAAAATGGTTTAAACCTGTAACAGAACATAAGTTCAAAACACATAAACCAGCTTCAAAACGGGCAAAACTGATTTAAGATAAACCTGGTTGGATGTAGTATCAGACTTAACTAATTTGGGTCAAACTGGTTTATAGAACTTATGTCCGAGACCCCTTCCTGGTTTAAGTTGAATCAGAGTCCCTCAGCATCCCAGCATGCTTTTCAGCCCTTGGCTGGGCTGTGTGGGGCTGTCTGCTCCCGAGAGCAGGGCCGGTCCCATCCCTTTCCTCCCTAGCTGGAGCACCAGTGGCTGAGAAGGGAGTGAGGGACTGCAGCCAGGATACAGCAGTGTCTGCCTGGCTTCCTCCTGCCTCACCCTCTCCTCACTCACTGCTCTAGCAGAGATCCTCCTGCTCCCACAGGTTGGTCATGGCTTGTGACGGCCCCTTTGCACAGATGAGCAAACGTGGGAAGTGTGCTAGCTTGTCGCAGGCAATTGTGGCATGCATGAAAGTAGTGGCTTGTGATACCGTTATGTAGGAATCAGTCCAACAAGGAGTAAAATCTGAGCAAGAACAACAGCCGAGCATCTGCAGGCATGCAGACACATGCGGTCAGGTCCTTCTGAAACCTGGAATGTAAACACTTACTGTTTTCAATGACAGTTTGGATAGTCATTTTTAAAAAGCATGCAACTTTTAAAAAATATTTTCCCTGTAGTTTATCATTATCACTTCATCTTAACATCTCTCCAAATGCTAGCACCTTTCTTTTGACTGTGTTTAATTTCTAGATACAGTTTAACCCCTGATAGTAGCTGAAATGTATAGAATAGCAGCATTCTACTCCTGGTAGGTACTCTATTTGCCAATTACCATATAATTTACAATGAATGTCTCTAACCAGAAATTATTTACCAGCTCCAGGAGAACCTTTTTACTTAGAAGTTTGAGAGAAAAACACTGGAGAATCTTCAGAACTGTCAGTAAAAGGAAACCACCACTTTTATCTACAAATGAACTATGAATACAGAACAGGCCCCAAACATAAGTAAAGCCTACAGGTGAACACAGGAAAGGCAGAGTGACTTTTCTTTAAGGTAGAATGTTTACCCAATTGCAAGCTGTCAAAGCATACATTCCTGCATTATATTTTTTAAAATAATGAATTTAAACATTACTTTTTAAATTTACACATGATAGCATAGTACGTACGGCCTGGCAATAATGACAGTATCTTCTTCCATGCATAGCTTTTTGGGGGGAATTAACTTTTTCCAAAATTCAGAACTTATTAGTTATTCAAATTCTGCAAACAAGCTAGAAGACTATAAAGCACTCTAGTTCAGATGACAAACTCCATCTGTAAGAAAACTCAACACCAGCTTATGAATACAAGACTTATCTTACTCATATGAGAGTAGAATGGGAACCAGATGTTCCATCCTATGCAGTTTTGAGATTTAGGAAAAAGATTAATCCCAAATCAAGACAAAAGAAAAAAAGTTTGAAATGTTTTCATAATATAAAATTCAAAATATAAAGTAAATGGAAATTAAAAGTTACTTTGAAACAAAAAGTTACTACAATGTTAAAACGAGATATTTCCAAAATGTTTTCTAATTGTTTTCAAAATAAAATTTCATCTACATACAAGTAATTTCACAAAAGGCTTCTGTTTTGTCCCAACTGAATTTTTCAAAGATTTTCAAAGTAGTTTCACTCAGTATTTACAATCTGTGTTCCTTACTCATTATTTATTTTGGCTAGGGATAGCCATTCAAAAACCTCAAGCCTGAATTGATTCAATCTTTGCAGGCTAGTCTAACCTGAGCAGATTGAACTGTCAAGCAAGTGAATAGACATTCAGTTTTGATTCCTGAAATGTAGTCACATCCCTGCAGTGGCTCAGGCTAGAAAATGTGCCACGCTAGAGTAAGCCTTCCCTTCCCTTCAAGCTGGAGGGAAAATTAACTGCATGGGGCAAGGCATGGCCAGACCCCAGCACGCTGAGTAGGACTGGGGAGGGGTTTAACGCCCACTGTGGCCTGCAAGGACCCCAGCCGGGGCTGCCCGGCTTTCCCCCACTGCTCATGGCTCAGCATAACCCAGAAACTCCAGAGCCCCTCTCCCAGCCAGAGGCAATCCAGCTATACCTTCCCAGCCACTGGGGCTGGGGTTTCTCTCGGGGCAGCCCAGGAGCAAAGGCCAGATGAGGGGGAGGGAGGGGAGAGAAATGGCTGTAAGCCCAGGTGCAGATGGGGACACTCACAGTGGTGGAGGCTCCATCCTGGACATGTGCTCCACTGAGCAGAGGGACCCAAGCTGTGGGGAGGGGGTGGCAGTGCTAGCCCAAGGCAGAGCCAAGCAAAGCTAAGCTTGCATCTGAGGGAGCAGCTTCTGCCTGGTGGCCCCTCCTACCCACTGGAGAGTGGCACTAGGACCAACCCCAGTCCCCACAGAAGCACAGGCTTGCCCCCTCAGCCCCAAGCACTACTACCTGCATCCCCCAGCTACAGGACACCGAGGTGGGTGTGCCCTGCTCAATTTTCCCCTACCTGGTGGCGGTGATGGTGCAGTATGGCCCCTGTGTACCAGGCAGCAGGTGCAGCTGCCTGGTACAGCCCTATGGCCTGGTACAGCCCTATGGCTGGCTATGCCTGGTACAGCCCTATAGCCCTATGGCTTCCCTGCTGCTGTCTGTCCATCCAGCAGCCAAGCACAGTTTGGTGGCACAGGCAGTACCTACCAGTACAGCCAGGGCAAGCCACTCTGATGGCGGTGGTGGCAGGGAAACCATAGGGGTAGCTTCCCACACCTGCCGCCTGGTACACGGGCCATGGTGCACCACTGCCGCCACCAGGTAGGGGACACAGGTAGTGGTGCTTGTGGCTAATGGACCAAGCCTTCACAGTCCATGATGCTGTGGGGGCTGAAGCTGGGGCCGCCATGGGTGCCGCTCTCCAACAGGCAGAAGGGGCTGCCAGGCAGGAGCTGCTCCCCCAGCTGCATGCTCGGCTCAGCTTGGCTGTGCCCCAGGCTAGCAACAACACACTGGAGCCCCTTCCCTGCCACCCCACAGCTTGGGTCCCTCTGCTTGGGGAGACTCACATCCAGGAGGGAGCCACCGCTGCTGCGATCCCTCTGAGCATGACCCCACCTGGGCTTGGGGCTGTTTCACTCCCCAGACCCCACCCCGATCTGGCCTTTGCTCCTGGGCTTCCCCAAGTGAAACCCCAGCCCCAGTGTATCAGAAGGTACAGCAGGATCGCCCCCTGGTTTGGAGAGGGGCTCTGGAGGTCCAGGGCCATGCTGAGCCATGAGCCAGGGCTCAAAACCATGCTGGGATGCTGGGGGACTCTAATTTAACTTAAACCAGGAAGGGTCTGGCATAGAAGTTCCATAAACTGATTTGATGTCAATCAGTTAAGTCTGATACTACATTCAACCAGGTTTATCTTAAACCAGTTTTGGCCATTTTAAAACTAGCTTATGTACACTGAACTTCTGTTCCATTAAAGGTTTAAACCAGTTTCTGAACACTTAAACTGGTTGACGTGTAACTTCTGTCCCTAGCCCTCATGTCTGAGGCTATGTAAAATGGTGATGCAATGAGACTCCTAATTTAAAGAACCCCTTCCTCACATCCCATCGCAAGAGCTGATATCCAGAAGAAAGTAAAATGGACTTCAGTGCCTAACAATGATGAAAGAAATAAGAAATTATCTGCTTACAGCATCCAGAACCTATTTCTCCTGGCCCTTCATGAGAATCTCATTCTGAGAAACTCCAGGTGGTAACTGGTCAAAGTTGTCAGTTTTGATCTTGCTGTGAAAAGCCATAACAAAAATTTTAACAAAAAATAAATGCATTCGTTTTCATAATTTTTTCTCTTTTTTTGACCAGTTCATTTAGCTTGCTTGACCTCCTGAACCATGGGATCCAGGAGTAATCAGAAAAGTATTGAAAAATGTTGAAATACTAATTTTGAGGAGTCCAAATGGAGGCACCTTAAAAGACCTTTCTTGCCATGCAAGAAACTATGCTTAAACAAGGTCTCGTACTACATACTCCAAATCACTAGCCACTTTTCAAGATCTTGCTTCTGGTTCTTAGGCACCTTGGGGCAATTCTGAACAAGGAACCTGCAATTTGTAAAAACATTTGTATTCCACAGCACCTAGAGACTTTTTGTGAGAGAAGAAAACAAGTGAGATGTTGCTTTGACTATTTCATCTGACTCACCCACACTCTGCCTCTTATTTCTTTTCACACTTTCCCTGTAAGGTTAATTAGCTGGTAGACTCTCAGGACAGACAGTCTAGATGACTGTACACTTGTTTTTCAGCCCACTTTGGCATAACACTGCTGTTCTTATTCCTCTTGGTATTGTTCCCGCACAGGAAGACAGGAAAGTATGTTTCCAGGCTCCTAATATATGTTTGTTTTTCTTTATTGTTGTTCACTCTGTTTACACAGTGGCTGTTTTTCTTCATCTTTTATAATGAAATTTGGTGCTAACACGAGGAGAGATATTTAAAGGAATGGAAAATAAAAGGCAGACAAACCGACTGAGCAAAACACAGACTGTTTACTTTCAGGGGCAACCTTGAACCTAGCATATCCAAATCAGTTGCAAATACATACAATTCTGGAATAAAATCAAATGCCTTTTGCTTTTATACTAATTTTACATTAGTGAATGACCAACCAGATGTGGCTTTGACCAGGTAACTTACCCTTCACACACTAGCCCCAGCATTATACCACCCATTCTCCCACAGCATACCTTAGTTCATAAGTCAGAGCTACTGGTTTTAATAGACGTGACTTTGGATTAAGATAACACTCACTGTAGGCAAGAGTCACTCGTGTCTGTGATCTCTCCGTCTCTGAACCACTGGGTTCCTGAACACATATCTGCAGAACTTAAATGTAAGTGCAGCCCCACCATCTCTGCATGAAGACACCTATCTGAGTATAGGCAAATCAACCTACATGAATGCAGATGACTTTTTCAAATGCAATATTTATGCATGCATGTTGTCTGCAGACAAATTTGGAGGGTGCATTTGCTAACAACAATTTCAAATGTGGATTATTTCAAGTCTATAAAATGATATGGGAAAACTACAGATTCCCAAGACTCCTTTCTCTACTGGTCAGAAAGGATTACAGTGCAAGAATCACCAACCTATCAATCTTTCCCAATTTCCAGCAGCACTAAGAAGCATAAAGGTACTTCACTATAAAAAAAGCAAAATATGTGCATGCTTCCTTGAGTCTCAGAAGTGGTTGAGGGTTTAGACAAAGTTTGGGCTCGTGACCATTTATCTGAACTGGTTAAGTCATCTCTGCTGAATACAGTGCTCAGGTGTTCACTAGGGCTGTGCAAAGCTTCAGTCCCTGATTCAATTTAGCAGAGATTCAGTGGCAGAATCTCCAAATCCAAATCTAATCAGAAAACCCTTTCATCTCTCTGAAACAAATCTCTCTAATTCGATTCGGAGACATTTGGAAAGATTTGGCAGTTCGGACATAGACATAGCTTTAAATGTTTTTTCTACGTGCCTTTAGGTATGTGGGTGGTTCATGAATGCTGTGATGCTGGAACGCATGGACCATCCCACAGAAGCATGTGGGGCTCCCCAGTGTGCTCAGCAGCAGACCCAGAAGTGGACCAGACACATTTCCAGGTCCGCCAGAGAGTGTGCAGGGGGGCCCCACCATGTCCCTGCCCCCCCCCAGCTTGGCTTCTCCCCACCTCAACCCAGGGACCCCCAGCCCAGGGCAGCCCCAGCAAGCTGAGGGCAATTCCTCCCCTCCCAAACCCCCCAGCTCAGCCCTGAGAGTCTCTGGCAGCCTCAAGGAGTGAAGTGAAATTCTCCTGCACCTCTGCAGCAGGTTTTGCATCAGCTGCTGTGAGTCTGAGGCTAAGCTATTTACAGGGGCATGGAAGAATTTCCCTCTGATCCCTGAGACTACCCCAGGCTATCTCTGAGGCTCTCAGGAGTAAGACAAGCCGCATTAGGGTTGCGGGGAGAGGGGAAGGGCAGGGGAGAAGAATTCCCCTCAGCTCCCTGGGGCCTGCCTGGGATTGGGGGACCCTGGGCAGAGATGGGGGGGAAGACCCCCAAGATGGGGGGCTCGCTGGGGTGGGTCTGCATGGGCAGACACCTGGCCCAGAGGACTGCTTCACCCTCCCTTCTGCAGCAGCCACTGAAGCAATCAGCAGCTGAGAAAGGGGAGAAGGGTAATTCCTCTCCGCTCCCCAGGGTTGCTGGGGCTGAGAAGCCCACGCTGGGGAAAGCCTCCTGAGGGGGAGGTTCCCCCAAGGTGGGCCAGCACCCAGACAGGGGGCTCCTTAACCCCCTGTGGGGGGACAGCAGAGGTTTGGGGTCATGTACTGGGGAGACAATCGGGGACACTTGGCTGGGCTGGCAATGGCCAGCAGGCTGGGAGATGTGCTCTAGCACCCCTTGCCTACTGGCCTGGGTCAGTGCAGGCCTCCCCCTGGCCTTCCTATTTGAAAACTGAATTTCAGTTTGGTTGGTTATCAGTTCAACCTAAGCAGCTTGGAGGAAGCTCCCTAGATTGAATCAATTCTTCCTCAGGCTTTTTGACTATCTGTACTTAGCCAGTGCAACTAACTGAGGAACTCACACTCCTTCCTTTGGACTGAGTGCAAATCCTTTTCCAAAACCTTCACTCCCCCTTCACCAGGGCCCACTGACTTTCCTCAAATATTCCACAGTCTTGCACTTGTTCTCCAAATGCTTCATGGGTAAAGGAAAGGAGTTTTGCCCTCTTCTGCCAGGATTTAGTCCTTTTCTGGATAACCCAAAACAGGTTTGCACTGTCCCCACTTGAATTTCCCCTTCCATACCCATGGAGCTCTTTCTGCTGCAACTGCAGCTCCTGCCTACCACAGCTCCCCTTCACTGAATAGGCCCACAAATTGCCTTTGTTCTCTTAAGGTCTCTCTTCCACTCCCTCTAAAACTGACAATAGATCCTGGCTCTTCCCTAATTTATCCATGTGAAAAAAAGAGGCTGCATTTATACGCCTCCCTTTCTCAGCATCCATTGCTGTGACAGCAACAACAGACCTGTGCCACATCCAAGTCAGTCCTTAAGATGCACACCCTGATAGAGGGAGTACTTCACCCACCTTGCTACTGTGAATCACATCCCAGGATCATATCAAAAAAATTGGCTTCTGCAGTCCCATACATTGCTAAAACCATTGCCTTAAAAGAGGTGTCACCATCCAGGACATTTAAAAATAATAATAAAAAATAGCTTCTTTCCTTTTCCCCCAGAACAGAGCATGTATAAGTCTACTGGGTATTCTGGGGACATCCAGAGAGGCGGGCTTGAACAACCAGGGGTGGAAGTCACAGGGAGAAGAACAAAAGAAAAAGATGTTCCTTAGAGGGCACTGTAACAGGTTGTTAAAGATCACCATTCAATATGTAAGAGATAAATTTCCAAGTGGTACAGCAGGTCTCAGAACCCTATTAATAGAAATTAGAGGGAAATTAATAGAAAAAGACAGAGAGGAAGCCATTCTTTCCACTGCTCCCTGGGGAAGGTGAGTAGAGACTGAGAGATGACACTTTATCTCTTCTAATTCCCCCAGGTCCCATAATCACAGCATTCTTTCAGCAAATAATAATAATAAATATAGTCTGAAGTGACTCCAGCTATTTCAGCTTTAATAAATGGGTTGAAATAGTGGCAAATTCAGATACAGAGAGCATCTTTTCAATAAAATCTGATAGGGTTATTAATAACATTAATGGAGTACCAAGCAGTCTCCATTTTTTTAAATAGTTGCCTTATTCTCCCCTAGTCCGTTCCCCGCCCCTGTACACAGACAGCCACCCTCTTCTCCCTCCAATAGTGACAAATTCAGTCTGTCAGCTTCCTTCTGGAAATACAGCCTGAAAATTAGTTAAATGTGACATGATTTTATTGTTTTATGGAACTGCCAACAGGGTCCTTCTGGCTGAAATAAATTCTGATCAAATCCAGCCTTAGGGTTGCTGGGCCAGAAGTAGACTATGAAAGCAGCTCCAAGCCCTTCCCCACAGTTTTAAAAAAAGCAAAAGTCCATCTTCACAATGCCAACAACACGCAGGTAAAGGAGGCCTTGAGAGTTTTATTCACTTTCAAGAGAGCCATCCAGAAACTTGGGCATGATCAATAAAGCTTCCACTTCCCTATGTTGATACTGTCTATTAAAGGGGCTAGGGTGGTGCAAGTGCTCAGGTATATGGTTAACAACTTAAAGATAGCAAGTTCAAGGCCACAGCAAAAGTGCTTGTGGCACTGCTTGTCAGGTTCCAAAGAAATCTGCAAATTGTGCTAAATACCTTGTCACAAGGACATGAGAAAGGAAGTATGTTAAAGATATGATCCTGCCCCTTTTGCAGTCAGTGGCAAAACTCCCACTGGTCTCAGTTACACAGAACAGGCCCCTAACTAAAAACACATGGTACCCGGAAGGGGGCACACACCAACACTTATCCCCTTTCATGTGATCCTTTGGGGGTGTTTTCCAAGTGTGAAAGTCTTGAAGACCTTGAGGAATTAAAGGAAAATACTTCTTTTACTGCACCTGACTCCTGTAAAATACTTCTGGTTAGCAAAGAAGCTAGCTGTATAATTAAAGAAAAAAAATGGTTCATTTTCTCTGCCTCACACATGGGTGCAGGGAAGAAGCAATCAAGAGCTCAAATGTTTTATATCACAGCACTTCCCTTGCAGGGGAACGAAAAGGGAAGAAAGAAAATTATAGAGTAGCAGAGAAATGAAATGTTTGAACAGAAAATAATTTCCCTAACTTGTAGCCTTCGGGCATAACCTGTCATAACTCTGCATGAATTGAACAGTCAGGGAGTTCAAGTTTTCTGCCGTTTACCATAAACTAATATGCTCTGTCACATCATCTCCAGGAGACAAGCATTTGAAGAAGCCACTGTAGTTAGCACAACAAAGGTAATTCTACAGCATAATATAATTAGGAGTTATTAGAAGGCCAGTGGATTAAAAAAGATGCCAGGAGGACCAGAGAAAGCGGGAGGGGGGGGGGGACGACGGAGGAGGGTGAGGAGAATTGGACCAGATTTTGGCTAAGATGGAGAACGGTGTACTAATTTTCTACCTTAAAACTATTCCAACATCATGAATTAAAGGAACAAAATTATACAGATCTAATTTCCACTTACGCCTGTGTGAAATCAGAATAACTTGAATGACTTCTGTGAGAGGGAGCAGATGTTGAAGTTTATTACATTATAATGGAGCATCTTATGAAGTCTAAAGCTACTGCTGGAAAAGGGATTTGCCAGTCCAAATCCACATGTGTTCAAGGCAGCATGGCAGCGATAACAGAACACTGGGAAAGGAGCATTTTTCAAACCATTGTCTGCTAGAATCTATTCTCCTTCATCAGATTGAGTCTGTGTGGCCTAGGTCATGCTGTATTTGACACAGTAAAGAAAAAGTTTAAGGTTTTATGACAGGTTGTGAGGGAGGGGGGGAAAGAGTGGAAAGAGGAATCGTGCTTAAGTGGTTGTCTGATTTTCAGGTTTACAAAGCGTGGCATACAGTCAGTAAGAAGCACTTCATACCACCTTCTGCACTGAAGGACAAAACCTTGAGCCACTGTAGTCAATGGAAATTTTGCCCCGGAAGCTTCAAAGAGGACAAGACTCCATCCCTGTTCCTCATCTCCTATGTTTTCCATATACAACATGGTGCAATTAACCCTAAAAATGTGCATCCCTGAAACTCCAAGCTAAAGGGGTGGCTTTCTTTTCCAGTTGTGATCTGGAGGGTTTATACACATTCTGTTTTAATTTTCATGCTGTTACCACATAATTCATGCAATAAAGAAGCAAAAGGTAAAAGACTACTGTTTGCGTTAGAAAACTCAATCTGGGCTTGGACCATGCAACTAAAAATCCAGCATCAGCATGTGTGGAACAAGCCATTTTGCTGGTTTTGAGGGAAAATTTCCACGTTCATTTGCATCTGGCCTTTTCTGCCCCTCCCCTTTCCCACTTTGCGTAAGCTGGAGAGTGCCATTCCAAGATAAATGGCTGTCTGTAATGGCGGCAGCATATAATGGCCCTTATAGGAAGCTGGAGCTCAGCTTCACATATGCAAGGTAGACCAGTTTCTGTTGCCTGCCAACTAGTAGTTCTTTAGGAAGAAAAGCCAATGATGAAAGCACTAACTTAGGACTTGGAAGACCCTGCTTTGCCATAAGCTTTCTGGATGTCGTTCCATGCCTCAGTTCCTCCTTTGTAAAATGGGGCTAATCACACTTCTCACAGTATAGAGTGTTGCAAGAATACATTAAAGAAAGATGTTTTGACACTAAGGTAATGGAGGTCATACATTTATGTGCTGAGGATGAAAGCAAGTACTCTGTTAAAGCATGAGGTCTAGAATAGCTATATGGGAAAAACAGACTGGGCATTTTGGGGAAGAAAATTCAATTGTTTATTACACCAAGAACCCACACTAGAGCACCTTTTACTTTAAAAATATATGTATTTATCCTCTGGCACTTCTTTTCATATACTAAAGATCAGGCCTCTAGTCAGCTGGGCACTGCAGAAGAAGGTCAGATTCTAGAGTGAGACAGGCCATGTCAGACACTTCCAGTTATTTCAACTGCCTCTGAAATTTCAGCAGGGGTGCCAGAGCCTGCCACATCTCCAGCTCAGCATATCTTGAGCACATACACCCTGAAAGATCACTACACAATCTGGCACCCACTTAACTCGAGTCTAGATCAACCCACTTACTCCTCTGAACAAAGAGACAACACCTGAGATGTGACCTGCTCAGCAGCAGGGACTTCTCCAAGGCACTCAGTCTGACCCCAGTGTAATGAATAGAATTAATATGGCAAAGCCTCTAACGCGGCACCACTTCCCAGCAGCACAGCCACAGCCTCTAATTGATTAGTCCATAAAAATCTGTGCACTAAATTGAAAGGAGCTGCACTAATTCTCTTTTATGTTAAATTTCTGTCTCTCTCTTTTATCGAATCCTTCGTCCAATGTCCCTTCTGCTGCCTATTGTGGGCTTGCTGTGGGCCTGTTTTCCTCTTGCCCAGATTAAGTACCTAATCAAAATCTTGTCTCCCTTAATGGCATAAAATTGAAAGATAGATATTGCACTTTACACAGCTGATTAAACACTAGAATGTGGCTAAATGCTTTACAGGGCTTGTTACATTAACTAACTCTGTCATCTGCCAGCTATCTTATAATTGCATATGCTTGTGTTGCCACTGGTGAAACCAAGGTAAGATTTCTTTTCCCTCCATTACCTCTTTCCCATATCCCTCCCTGGTACAGCATTACCTACCAACTACAGTGTCAGTGAGCTCTAAGAGCTCCCATTACAGGCACTTGAGGAAAAATTGTTTAAAGCTGTTTGCCCATAATTTTCCCTTCTCCTATGTATACTCGTCAGTCAGTGGTTTGTGACCACCCAAGTGGCTGATCTGATGGCAAAGGGGGAGTTATTACATGCAGCAAATCCTGAAAACAGAGTAGGGACAACCCTGCCCTCACTTTACCCACAAGTCACCGAGTAGCTCTGATAAGAGCTCCTATACCACAGGCCTTAAGGTCAAGACTGGGAAACCCTGATAGCCTGAAAGAGAGTTATATGGTATTCAATTCATACTAATGTTGAGGAGGGCAGTATACAAAGCTATGCAGAATAAAGCAAGGCACACATTAACTTGCCATAGCATGTCACACTGCACAGGTGGTTGACTTCTCCACCTATGTCATTGACTGGGATGAGAGTTCACAAGGCCTCCCCTCATTTGACCTCATGCTCAAGGGAATACACACAACTCTATCCCTGCCTCCCTGTAGATGACAGTCTCTGCAAGATCTTAATATCAATTATCCCCTATATGCAGCACCCAGACCCAATCTGAATTACCTTGCAGGGAGATGGGGGAAAGCAAGCCAGTAAGTTACAAATTTAGGGAGGAACAGAGCCATAACAACAAACACAGCCTATAACCATTGCTAAATACGTTCTAACCTTAGTTAAAGAATAGGATTCAACATACCTGAAAATATTATGGGGCAAAACAAAGACCCAAGACATCTAATCTTGGGTCTTGCTGCCCTATGTCATACTTGGGTCCATCAGGTTGTGTGCATTTAAACTGATCTAACTCCTCCATCTACTGCGTGCTTCCATAAAAAGGCTCTTCCTTTGTACCCATGGAAAAATATTACACATCCAACTTTTGCTGGAAATCAGATTGAGTGATAAAAATGGGTATGAATTCAGTTCAGATAATGTGCATTTCTCTTTGTCCCAATCAGTCCAAGGAAATCTATTTGTCAAGCAATAAAATAAGACACCTCCAGCTTTTGTTTCTGGATTATCCTAAATGCCTCTTCCTGTTTCAAGCATCCTTTCTAAAAGATGGGAGGAGACATGACAGCTGGTGAGTAAACACCAATTGCTATTTGGTGTCTTCCAAATTTTAGAACTTACTGTACTAAATCAGGTCTTCAAAAAGGCAAGCATCATCTTCCCAGCCACATGGCAGCTGAAGTGCCTCCATGAAATTGTATCTACAACCAATAAAACTAGTGCTTAACATGACCTTAAATGCCTACAGGCACAAAGGCCCAAAATTTTTCTCAGGGGATGACAGGCCAGTGAATGAAATGCAAGTAATTTCCCCCTCCCCCCATTTAAAAAGGTGGCTAAATCAGCTGTGACCTGAATCAGACACTATGGCTCTGATGGCAATTAATAATCAATTAATCATTCTCCCATCCCAAAAGGACTCACTTCTCTACTCTCACTCTGGGTTCTATATAAAACCCACATGAGTGAGTGAATCTTTCTGCTGTTAATGTTTTATAAAAGCTTAATAGATGCTATTATGAAATCTTTACTAAGTGCTGGTTATTAAAGATTCATAAAGGTACAATATATTTTTTAATAAGGCACCTTGTATGATACAGATTTGAACCCTGAGCTAAATACCAAAAGGTCCATCTGAAAGTGCCAGGCAGGATACCCATAGATGAAAGGCATTTTACCTTTTCAGAATCCACCTGTGGCTTCCTTCCAACCAAACATATGCAAACCTTCCTTTCTACTCACTGTCTGGGTAACTCTTTGGTCCAACACTCAACCCAGTACTGCATGTGAATTTTTGTTCTTAATTCAAGCTAGTATGCTGGCTTTGCTGTGCTGAAGGATGTTCCTCCTGCTCATACACAGGTCAGAATCTTATTTCAGTTTACCCATGAAAATAGCAGTTACCCAGCCATGTAACTACCATTTTTGGCCCTAACATGGGAAGGCCGCCTTCTGCCTCCTCATACATTTTCATGACTTATCCTTATCCAGTAGGGGTAGGTATAGAGCCACATACCTACCTACTCAGAGCACAGCCACATATGAAATAGGATTGCCAACCATGTGTCAGTGCCAAAACTGACTGGATAACTGCCATTTGGGTGCATATATGGAAACAGGATTCTGCCCGCAATGACTCAAAGCTTACTCCACAAATGCAATCCAGGGAAGGACTATGTTCTAGTTTAAGATTTACTTGCAACAAATGTAAATGGAAGCAAAGTCAAATTAAAGGAAAGACAGCCAAAGCCTTCCTCTGCCTGGTGCTTCAACACAGACAGTTTAATGCCAATGGACACTTTCCACAAGAAGACCAAAGACATTAGTTGATTAGTGACTCTATATGCAACGTTTTCTTGCTGCTGGGTGGATTAGAACAGATCGTGAATTAGGCTAGATTAAGGAAAAATAAATTTGACAGCCTTATCCTAATGGTTAGCGGACAACCGGCCACCTCAACATTCACTTGACTGTTGTGTAATCCAGTGCAATTATCAAATCATTTTTAGCAGAAGCCAAGGACTGAAACTGTGAGAGGTAAGATACTAAGGGGTTGACAGAACTATGGAGGGAAGAACAGAGCACTCATCAGACCCAGTTAAAGCAACTGCTATCAATCCCTTACTTAAAGATCAGATTCAGACAGTAATGTATTAATACCTTTCATACATATAAATCCCTGTGCCACGATTCTTATCAAGCTTTTATTTCTGGGAGAAAGCAAATGTCAGAGCCTCAAAACATACATAATATATTCCCAGACATGGGCAGAATACCTGTAATAGGGTGCACAACCCACGATGTGACCATTCATAAAATCTCATCCTACTGGGTGCTAATCTCTGTTGTTGGATGCTATGTTCACGGGAAGTACTCCACAACACACAAGGTCAGATTCATAAGGAAGAATCTGTAAAGAAGTAAGAGGAGGAAGACAGGAAAGAAAACTGAAGCTACAGATTAGAACTAGTCCCAATACCTTGATCTGTGTAAACTGACATAAAATGGTAATGAAATTTTATAACAATCCATTATCAGGAACTGAGCTTTAACAACTAAACTATGAAGTGTGGGCCCATCTTCCCCCTTCTTTCCCATACATATCCTTTTTTTTTTTTTTGGAAAAAACAAAATCATAAATAGGCTCAATATTCCATCATTGGAGACAAAGTGCCTGCTTTATTATTTCACGTACAGCAACAAATGAAATGAGTTTGCCAGTTCTAACCTGCTGCAAATGGTTAGCTGGTTCACACCCTCTCTCCACCTTCTCCTCTCAATCTGCTTTTCATTCTTCCCAAGGGGCTGTGAAATTAAATATACGGGACAAAAATTATGCTTTCCTATTTAAGCTGTGTTAAATTAACAATGACCTGGATCAGACCCCACGGTCCTGACAACAATTAATAATCAATGAATCATTATCCTTTTCTAAATGGAACTCCATCCTCCCTCCAGATTTCTCTCTCAGGGCTTTATGTATATATAAAGCAGCAAATTTGTAAAAAATAATTCCATAAATAAATAATCCTGGTAGAAAAATCACCTTTTCCTATGGGCCTGCAGGTAAGAGAGTGTTGGGGGGAGGGAGGTACTTACGTATTAGGTTCATTAATTCAATAGGTTCTAATTTAAAAGAGATCCTGCCTCAAATATCAACACATACCAAAGATACATTTAAAGTAAATGTAGAACCAAATGAAATAAACCTTTTCTGCCACAAGTAAAAAGATTTAAAATTTGACTATTACTTCTTGCTATTTCTCCAGGTGATGATCAAATGCATGGAACGAGAAATTCATGCCCTGGAATTTAACGATGAGATATTTCAAAAGTTTTAAGCTCTTATTGACATCAAAGGGCATGCCCACATGAGTGTGCATGTGTGGTATGTGATGCCACAGACTCGTTTGTGGCACCATACACATACCACACATGCAGGGGTTCCCAGAGCTGCTCATTTGCATCATGGGGTGGGGGGTGGAGGTTGACACTAGGAGATCCTAGTGTCAACAAAAACCCATGCCTAAAAAAAAACAGGGCAGTGTATGTGGCAGAAGCACGCATTGCCCAAAACTGGGGCCTGGCCAGCCACAGCCATGTTCCAGCTGCCGCCCAGGCTCCCTGCTGCAGGATCACCAGGGCTGAAGTCCCCGGAGATGCCCAGAACCCCAGGTAAGGCTGCTGGGGCTTGCCCAGGGGCTGGTCACCACCTCCCCTACCTCACTTGGATCAAAATGCCATGCACCAGAGTGCACATGCACAGGCATTCCCCAGGAACAAGTAGCGGTGGCACATATTATGCTGCTGCTGTTTGACCCTGGGGAAATGCACATTTCTGCTCATGGGGACGTGTCCAAAGAGGCCAAAAAAATCTTTATAATATAGAACATCTTTGTTCTATGTTTGCACGGTATGTAATGTAGTGTGTGTCCCTAGTTTGTGACTGGAGCTCTTATGTGTAACTGCAATGAAATTAAACAGGCTAATACTGACACGCTTAAAAACTTTACTCTTAACCCTTCGCTACATGATGAAGGATCCAAGTTTCCTTTCTTGAAAAGCGCAAGGAAAAAGTGTGAAAATTTGTCTGTGAGATTTATTTTGTGAAAACATCTGTGTGATTGTATTTCCTGCAGTTCAATGTCATAAGACATTTTACAACGAACTACATACGGTATTTATTTTTCAGGTGTTTGGATGGGCATTTTGATCTCTGTCATAGCTGAAGTTTTCATTTTAAAATACATGGCTGGGTTTTTGGGGAGGTTGTGTTTTGGGTACTTTTTGGTAGTGTCAGATTTAAATTACTGATTTTTTTCACAATAATAAGCCCACCTATTTTAAAGCAAAGAAAAATATTCTGCCAGTTTCTTAATTTCATTAAATTGGACCATTTGCAAGTCGTCTCAGCACAAAATAAAACCCTCATACTGGTATTTAGACATTTTCAAACATCACTATAAATATTTTATACCTCTGGTCTGTCATGCTTTTATTTATTACCTTGACAACTGAAGACCAACCAAAAAAAGGTTCCCTTGGTTGGAGTTACAGTTCTGAACAGCAGTTTATACTAAGAAGTTTTGTATTTTGTGATTTAGCAGAAATATAAATGCACTCTTTTCTCTCTGCAATTGTTGCAGTGCCACCTTTCTAAGTAGTATCTAGTCCTGCTATTCAGATTTAAATCTACTTTGGTTATTACAGTACTATATTCATAAGAAAAATAAACCAAATTCCCTCTGAACAGGAAATTTCTAAAGCTGATATCTATATATCCAAGTCACTTAAGCTCTAAGCTGAAGTTGCAGAACAGAATTTAGGATCAGATTCCTGATACAATACGTGCAGACAGCTAGTAAGGGAGTGGTGTTATAGCAATAGTTTTGAATATGTTGAATTGAGATCCTTTCCCCTCTGAGTTGTGTGCAAGCCAAAAAAAGATTCTGTAGCAATGTTTAAAAGAAGGTGTTTTGGCCAACGTTCTCTCCTCTATAATGAAACAGGCTCTATTAGCCAACCTGCATAAACTACTGCCAAGTACATAACAGCCACCACGTTCATCTATGGTCACACTACACTGCCAGTAACTTTCGCTGCTATATAAAGTGCTCTGAAATACCTAGAACAGAGGTGGGCAATTATTTTCCGTGAAGGGCTACTTACCGAATTTTAGCAAGCTGTCGAAGGCTGTATGGGTAGCCCTGCCCCTTGACAAGTGCGCTGCCCCCTGGTCATCATCTAGGGACCAAAAGTTCCTCCCCCTAACCCCTGACCTTTGCCACCAGAAGTCCCTCCCTTTGCCCCGAGAAGTACTTCTTTCAGCAAGGGGTTTTGTGATCCTGAAACCAGAAAAATACCAAATTACAGTCGAAAAATCAAACATCTACAACATTCATTAATTTGATTTCAAAAAATATTTTTGTCCTGATTTACATATATTTATGCAGTATACATAGAAGTGATTGCACAATAGCTTAAAATGAAACACTTGTATAGTGTGGGGGGTGGGAGGCATGGGGGATGGGTATAGGTATGTGAGTATGTGGGGTGTGAGGGACGGTGTGCCTGTGCGGGATGGATAGGTGTGGGGGATGTGGGTGTGGGGTGAGAGAGAATGAGGGTGTATATGTGTGGATATGTGGAGTGTGGGTGGGTATGGGGTTTGTGGGGGAATGGCTGGTGTGTGTGAATATGAAAGTCTGCATGTATGGCAGTGCGAAGGGGGGTGTGGGTGCATGTGTATGGTGGGGTGTTCATGTGGGACTCACCCTATGAACACACACACACATACACAGTCTCTCTCTCTCCCTCCCTCCCTCCCCCATTGCACACACACACACACACACACACACACCCTCCTGCTTCCGGCCCTGGGGTATCAGTGTGGTCCAGTGATGTAGCCAGGGGCCACATGGTGCTGGAGCGGCTGGTGGACTGCAAGGAAGCAGTGAAAGTGGCATCAGGCAGAGGCTTCTGGGAAGGCAGGGTGGGAGGCCAGGTGGGGTAGGGCTGGGCCAGCTTCCCCTGGATCCTACTGCCTCTGGCTCCTGTCATATTTGACAGGAAGCCAGGAGCAAATAAATATTAATTTTCTAAATTTTTTAGGGGCCCTGCAGGCCGGATAGAATGGCCTGGTGGGCCAGAAGCGGCCCACAGGTCGTATTTTGCCCACCCCTGATCTTGAACATAGAAAGTACTGCATTACACAGTACAATGTTATTTACAGGAAGGCATTGAGTACCATCAGAATCTTTTAGGTGAGTGCATTAGCTAGCTGTATAGTTTTCTAACGTACCTAGACATTAACCCTTGATAACCTAATTTTGGTTATTTAAACAAGGTTGCGCTGCTGAGTTCTAAAACTGTTTTCATGACTGAAAAAGGCGACAGTAGTTGACATGTGACATAGACTAATGAGAATTACAGTTAACAGTTGCCATTCGATACGAACAAATTCCAGTTGGACAGATGGATGGATGCACTGATATTGGCTTCCCTCCAATTCCTTAATGTCATTCCTGGAAAGGGGCCAGTACCACAACCTGGATCTGAACCCCAGCACAAACTTTGTAGAAATAATCTGGAGGACTCTGTATAACAGGCCCAAGATTGAGAGTCCACATTTCATAAAGTTTGGATTTTGACCCATTTTGGTTTTGCTATGTTACTGAAATTCCAGGGATAAATTTAAAAGACTTGGCCTTTCCTAGTACCTGCACTGCAGGGTAGAAAGCATACTGGGAAACCAAAGGTGCAAAACTTGGGATTTGGGTTTTCAAGGCCACAACATGGATAGCTTCATGTTAGATTTCCTCCTCCAAAAAGCCAAAGCTGAGGCACTAGAAATATGTGTTTGCTCTTTAGAGAAGAGAGCACTCCATTACAATTATCATAAAAAGAGCTCTTGAGGCTGCTGAGCATATACACTACAGAGTAACTCTTGGTTTTCTAGTTACCAGACTCACAGAACCCTTTTTATATAATGTTAATGACTAGTGGTGTCAGTTTCTTTGTACCAGTTCTACACCACTGTGATACTACCAAATTCAATAATATGACTCTTAGGCTAAGTACAGGTAGTCAGAAAGCCCAAGGCTGAATTGATTCAGTCTTTGCAGGTCAGTCTAAGCTGCAGAGATTAAACTGAAACAGAAATGAACAGACATTTACCTTTGATTTAAAAAATGCAGCCACATGCCTACAGCAGCTCAGGCCAGAAGCTGGGGGAGGCGGGGTGGGGGGGGCACTAGAGCACAGCTCTCTGGCATGTAGCCAGCATGGGCTGTGTTCACTTCCTCTTCCTGCTGTCCCTAAGGTCTCTGGGATTTGCAGTCCAGAATTACAGCAGCAGGATTCTGCAGGGTTGCTTATCATTTCTTCTTCCTGCTTCCAGGTGTCCCTGGGAATTGTAGTTCACAGTCACAGCCAGCAGTAAGTTTGAGCAGGGGAAGGGATGTTTAGCTCCTCTCCCTGGCCCCAGCCCCCAGCTGGGGTTTGCCTGTGGGGATCAGCCTCCTCCCTGCAGACTGGGTTGCATTCCCAGCTGGCCTGCCTCCCCACCCCTCACCTGCCAACCCTCACTGTTCCAGTTAGGGAACAGAGGGGTGGGAACAGCCCTGCTCTCTGAAGCAGAGAACACAAACCAGGACAGGACTGCAAAGCATTCTGGGATGCTGGGGGCCTATGATTTAACTTGAACTAGGAAGGGGTCTGGGACAGAAGTTGCAAAAACTGGTTTGATCCAAATCAGCTAAATCTGATACTACATTCAACCAGGTTATCTTAAACCAGTTTCAGCCATTTTGAAACTGGTTTATGGGCACTGAGCTTCTATTCTGTTACAGGTTTAAGCCAGTTTTCAATCATTTAAACCGGTTTATGTGTAAATTCTGTCCCTAGCCTTAATCTACATGTCTAGTTAAATCTTGTCCTTGACCAGCACACAGGGGACTTGATTATCAGATGGATTACTAATAATAAAGTTTTGGATTATCCAGAGGTTATAGTTCTGAAGATTATCAAAGCTGTGGAACAGTATAGCCCTGCAAAACAGTTTCATGTCAGTTCAGATGTGCCTGATTTATTCTCAGGTTTGCCCAAATGCCTGAAGTTCAGCACAGTTTGTAAAAATGGTTCTGATTTTAGCTCATCATGAAATGCCCAATGCTGGATGAAAAAAAAGGGTATTTCACAAGTTTGCCATAACAAATTCTTTCTCTTTTGTTATAGCAGAGAAGTCATGCTTGCAGGCAGTTTGGGTCTTGTTTTTAAATGAAGAGAATAGTAAAATAGATGCAATGTATATGAATTATTAAAAGCTGCACAAGGATTTTTTTTCCTTTTTCCCTCCACAGTTTCTTGCTTAATCCTTGTTCATTGTTGGAGGCTCTAGGGATGACTGACACTTAACATGGCTCTGCTATGCTCCCTTACCCACCAAATGCCTGATTGGGGTTGCGAGGGGAGGGTGGAAAACTTATACACAAGCATATGCAGATTTTAAAAGCTTCAACCTATTTGATTTCTCTTCCCTCCCCCATATATCCTGAACTAAGCACTTTGCAAACATGAAGAAGGGAGAAACCTTGCCATCTGGCAAAATGTCAAAATAATATCACTTCATTTGTTGCATGATTAAGAACCTCTCCGTGCCTTGTAAGTAACAGATATTGGGAATTAACACACAGGAAAAAAACATTGGTGTTGTCTGTGTTTTATTTTTAATTATACTAATTTTTCTTAAAATGGAAAAATTACTGTATAAGAGTTGCATTATCCCCCTCTCACAGAGAATGTAACTTTGTAGATGTACAGTCTGGAAAAGTGAGCAATATCAGCTTATCTGAAAACTGACAGAAAAAAAAAAACCTATAAAGAGTGCAAGAGCTGGCAATGAAAACAGCTCTAGTAATTCCCAAGACATGTGCAGCATTAGCTGTGATCTTACACAACCTGAAATGTTCATACTGAACAAAAAGAAGTCTAAGCAAGGTTAGTTAATTGTTCTTATGTTAGAGGGTGTATTTTGAATTGGCTGAATCCAAAATTAAAAAGGACAGGAAGGTCACAATAGCCTAGCTTATTTGAAACAAAGCAAGGTTTCATTCTTCAGGAACTGATGGGCAAACCTTCAGAAATGCTGGCTTGGGGGTCAATTCAAAGGAGCCCTGTGATGACTGGAAGCTTATCTGAAGTTGATTCTACATCCTTGGATTCAAAATTATTGGTCTAGTTTAGAGTACAGTGTGACAAGAATTAACAAGCACCATTACCTCGGGAACCTGACATTAGTACAGTAGTACAAAGTGTCCTAAGAAGGGGATGCTGTTGATTGTTTGATTCCATTGTCTGTCCGCCCTCACTATAATGCAGTCTCATAAAGTACCTGCCTGCTACTGCTCAAAGCCAGAAGACAGACTCTGTGTAAAGCCCATTAAAGTTAATGGGAAGACTTGCATTAACTGGAATGTGCTTTGAATCACACCCTTATCCTATACTCAAATGATAAGAGACACAGCATTAAGAAAAACTACTCCTGGTCAAGTCATAAAAGCCATGGGACACTGTGCAACAAACCAGACCTAGGATATCATATTTATTTTTAAGCTTTGATCAGTCTAATTAGTGATTTCCTCAATAGCCCTTATAGTTTTACTCCAATATTGTAAATATTTCCTGAAGCTCTCACAGCAATATTTTCACTCCAATTTTGCTGTTTGTTTTCATCAGGAAAGAAAAAGAGAATGGGAAAAAATGTTTCACATTTCATAAAACTACAAAAGAAAAGATTTATTCCCAGAAGGTGCAAGCTAGTGTCCAGTTTGAAATTCTATCATACACAGAACTGTACAGCAGTGTCCCAAAGTGCCCATATGTAATATCAGAACCATCAGTGTAATGTAATGGCAGCCTGTACTGTTACCACATCTATGGGCTAACTTGAACTACATCGTTTTGCTGGCATTTCCATTCACAACTCTCCTAGGACATTAGAACCCCTTCTTCCTGCCAACAGATCAACTTCAGTTCTCCAAATGAAGGCTTTTGCTACTGCCTGGCAGCCAGCATGGAGACACGTGACCACTTCAGCAGCTGTATCTTAATAGGGGTGCACTCTATGGCCAGGAGCAGGTGGCCAGCACCCTGGCTGCAGCAAGTTTTTCCATGCATCCAGGGGCTGCAGTGAAGGCCATGAATGCCTGTGGCTGGCAGGTGCTGCAGGACCTGCTCTAGGGTGCTTCTGGGGGCATTCTGCAGGGTCCCTGCAGGTTGGGACAGGTGTAGGGGAGCATGGGCACACCTTCTGCTGGGCAGCCCTAGGTGGCCAGCAGCTCTGCATGTCGCCACTTCTGGGCTGGCAGCTCAGCCCAGTGGGCATCAGCCTCCCAGGCAAGGTCCTCTTCCTGCCACATCCACTGGTCCACCACCACTCCTCCACTGTGACCACCAGCCACAGGAGCAGGCAGCTCCTATCCTGGCTGCACCACTGGTACAGACTTCACCTCCAAGAAGCTCCAGCAGTGGGTGGCAGCAAGCTTGTGGAGGTGCTCCTCCAGGCCCCTGTAGCCTCTCCCCCACATCCAGATGTTGGTCTTGCAGAGGCAAGAGACAAACGGGATCCTGTGCTGCCCAGCCTCAGATTGGATGTTGGCCGCATTTGGGTGCCCAGGGATCATGGAAAGCTAGTCAAGCAGGCCTGGGCCCAGGTGGCTTCCACCTGAGCTCCCTGTCCCCTCTTGCTCCCCAGGACCTGACCACAGGCCATCTGCCTCCGCTGCCCAATTCCCAGGGTGGGCCAAGCCATGGCTCCAGTCCACACTGACCACCTCTCCCCCCCCCCCCCACCCCAAACCTGCAGGCCCACCACTCTGCTGTGCTGCTGTGTACAGCCCCTGGTGCCCAGGCTCAGGGCACATGGAGCTCCTAGACAACTGGAGTGAGAGGCTGGCCATGAGGGGCTCTCTAGGAAGGCAACCCAGAGCCGGCCCCCTGCCACACCATCACTGTGTCCCAAGTGTGCCCCTGCTGTGCGTGCTGTGGGTGGTGTGTGATAGGCTGTTTGTGTGAGGTCTGATGGCTGCTTCTGCTACAGGCATGTTATATCACCTCTCATAAATGTTAGACACAGCTCACAAAACCAGAAAGCTTCAGCAGATAAAGAGTGTTATTTTTCCCAGGCAGTTCAGTTGAGTTATAGACTGATGGCTGCCTGGGCTAGTATGCCCTGCTGATGATGATCCTGCTGGTGTCCCAGGAACACCTGCACTTCTGGATTGGGACCCTGAGCTATGACAGAGCAGGGAGAAAGCTCGGCCTGCCCTGAAACCTCCACCACCACCTGGAGGGCTATATGTTATAGCACTACATGTTCCTGTCCCTGGCTGCTGAGGAGGAGATCACTGCAAGGATCAGTGCTTTCCTCAGCACATGAGAGGCCCATGTCCACCCAGCCATGGGGACATGGACTGCTTAAGAAAAGTCTGACCTGCATCCCACCTCTTTGCATGCTGTGTGGGTGAAGTTGGGGCTAGGGAGTGTGGGCACACCAGGCAAGGAGATGGGGCCAAGGCCAGGGCTAGGGATGGGGCCGGAGTAGGAGTGAGACTGGGGACTGGGGCTGGGAGTAGGAGTGAGGCTGGGGACTGGGGACTGGGGCTGGGAGGGCCCACACCCCAGTGTGAGACTTACCATAGGTCCAAGGCTGGCAAGGCTGGCAGCTCAGAATGGTGCTCCCTATGCCAGGCAGCATCTGGCTCTACCCACTGTCAATCACCTCCAGTAGACTGGGGGCCGGCACCTGGCCAAGGACCCCCTTTGGGGAGGAGTTGGTACTGTTAGCAGTCTGTGGTGACATGGCTAGCCACTCCTGTTGGACAGCTACAGGGCAGGGCCTAGGCCAAGGCAGCCACTGGCCAAGGCTCCCTGGGTTGTCAGTGGGCAAAGCAGCCAGAGAGGAGTACAGGGAAGGGTACTGAAGGCCCAAGGTCCCCTCCTCCAGCGTTCCCTCCTCCACACGTCACCAGAGGTATCAGGGTGGGGTGCGGGCATAGGCTCCCAGGGCACCATAATGCCGGTCAGTTCTCACATGAAGGGGCTATTTGATGTAGTTGGATCATGGTCTGGACCACCAGGATCTATGGGCCGCCGCTGGATGGTGGCCAGCATTATTCAAAGTCCTCTGGACCCCGTGCAGGAGCCCAGAGAGGGTTCAGAAATAGGCGTCCTCAGCGGAGGACGAATAAAAGCTGGCCGTTGCTGAGTTGGGCAACCAGCGCCGTAAAAACATTTCATAGATTTCATAGACATTAGGGCTGGAAGGGACCTCGGGAGATAATCGAGTCCAGCCCCCCGCCCAAAGGGCAGGAAGTCAGCTGGGGTCATAGGATCCCAGCAAGATAAGCATCCAATTTACTCTTGAAGGTGTTCAATGTAGGTGCTTGAACCACCTCCGCTGGCAGACTGTTCCAGACCTTGGGGGCTCAGACAGTAAAGAAATTCTTCCTTATGTCCAGCCTGAAACGGTCTTGCAGGAGTTTGTGACCGTTCGACCTCGTCATCTCTTGGGGCGCTCTGGTGAACAAACGTTCCCCCAGATCCTGGTGGTCACCCCTGATAAACTTATAGGTGGCCATCAGATCACCCCTGAGCCTGCGCTTTTCCAGGCTAAAGAGTCCCATGGCTCTCAGCCTGTCATCATAAGATCTGTTTTCCTGACCTCTGATCATGCATGTAGAAAAGAGTCGAGGGAATCTTCTTTGCATTTGATGCTTGGTGGTCTTCATAGTTAAAAGATAAAAACTCTAAAAACTGCATGCTGGGGCCGCCACTGGGTTGGGTGACCAGCGCCTTAAAAACACCAATAAATTACGAGGGACAACAAAAGAGAAAAGAGGGCATGCACGTGCAGGGTCAAAGGGCCAAAACAAGTGCTCCCCAGGGGGACACCAAGCAGAGCACCCCAGACAGTGCCCACCGGCTCACAAACTTTGAGAGCTCACCAGCAGCTACTGCCCAGTGGTGTTCTGCCCAGAGACGCGCGAAGGACACCAAGGAAAAGCGCCCTGAGGTCACCGGGAGCCTTCCCGGCCACAGCCTCCTTCCTGGATAGCCAGATGACAAGCTTGGCCAGAGCCAGGAGGAGCTTGACCAGGAGGTCCAGGGCCTTGGTGGGGCAACGAATGGGGTGTGCATAAACTAAAAGGCGAGGGAAGTAGTGCATTCAGAACTTAAGCAAGTTCTGGAGGAGGAGGTGCAGGGGCTGCAGCCTAATGCACTCTATGACTAGGTGCACCAGGGTCTCCCTCTCTGGACAAAATGGGCACTGGTTGGAGACCGGTTCAAAGTGTGCCAGCCACACACCCGTCGTGACGGCTCCAAGAAGGAGCCGCCATCTTAGGTCCCTGGTGGCTTTGGGGATCAGGTCAAAGTACAGGTTCTGCCACTGGGGCCCATTGGCCTCGCCCTTGCCAAAGTGGTCCCACCAGGTGGTGTCCTGGTGGGCTGAGAGGGCGGTATGGTGTATCGTCCTGCAGATGAGCGTGTATAGCTGGCATCAGTGGGCTGTAGAGAAGTGGACTAGCATGATGTCCCCCAGCTTTGAAAGAGCGTGCATTGGGGAGAACCCCTGGGCCTGCCAGGGGGCAGGCCTGATGAGCAACTCCACTGGGCTGGGGGACTCAGGAGGCCAGGGACCACCCTCTTGCAGGACCTGCTCGACATAGGCAAGGGCATCTGCGGGCAGTGCAGCTTTCACCTCCCGTACTAGGTGCGAGCAAGTTACATGACCTGGGCTCAGCCATCCTTGCTCGGCGTAGTCCAGGAAGTCTCCGATCTGGGTGATACCCACCCAGGCCATCCTCAGGGAGACCTTGAGCGAACCCGCCACCAAGACAGTCAGCAGCAGGTTGAAAAATAGCGGCTTGGCCAGCAGATCGCCGTCCTTGGCCAGCCTCAACGGAGACCTGGAGGCAGAGACCAGCCCCCAGGCCTTGAGGATGTCACGGTAAAAGACCGGCAGCTCCCTCGAGAGCTGCGCAAGCACTGGGCCACACAGGAGGAAGAGCTGCTGGTCATATCAGAGCCCCCGGAGGCGATGGAGGAAGGCTCCCCCAACAGGCTTCACATCGCGTGGCTACCATTACCGTACAACAGTCTCTGCAGGGCCTGAAGGCGGAAAGTCAGGACCTGGCTGCAGAGGCACACCAGGCCCTGTCCCCCCTCTCACAAGGGGAGGGTCAGCACCCGTACAGAGACCCAGTGCCATCCTGGTCAGAAAACCCCCAGCGCCCATCTCTGGAGCCCAGCAAGAACCTCGGGGGACATGAGGAAGGTATTGAAGCAGTACCAGAGCATGGACAGGACTAGCTGATTCAACACTAGCGCCCACCCCCAGAGAGACAGGCATCACAGCAGCCCCATCTATGCCCTGAGCCACCTCACCACCCTCAGTTCTAGATCTGCCCAATTCTCTGGTGGGGAGGGATCCGTGGGGGACAGATAGACCCCCAGATAGAGCAGCAGGCCCACACTCCACCGAATGCCCCAGAGCACAGGTGAGAGTGAGCCCACCTGCCACCCATCACCCACCATCAGCCCAGTGCTCCTGGCCCAGTTGACCTGGGCGGAGGAGGCCACCAAATAAACTGACTGGTAGGCCGCCACCTGCTCCAGATCACCCGGGCCCTGGACCACAAACAGCATGTTGTTGGCATACGCCGAGAGGACCAGCCACAGCGCTGGTTCCCAGAGGACCAGCCGGGCCACCCACCTCCACAGCAGGCACAGGAAGGGCTCCAGGCCTAGTGCGTACAACTGGCGCAACATAGGTCCCTTCCAGCCCTAATGTCTATGAAATCTATGAAATGTTTTTACGGCGCTGGTTGCCCAACTCAGCAACGGCCAGCTTTTATTCGTCCTCCGCTGAGGACGCCTATTTCTGAACCCTCTCTGGGCTCCTGCACGGGGTCCAGAGGACTTTGAATAATGCTGGCCACCATCCAGCGGCGGCCCATAGATCCTGGTGGTCCAGACCATGATCCAACTACATCAAATAGCCCCTTCATGTGAGAACTGACCGGCATTATGGTGCCCTGGGAGCCTATGCCCGCACCCCACCCTGATACCTCTGGTGACGTGTGGAGGAGGGAACGCTGGAGGAGGGGACCTTGGGCCTTCAGTACCCTTCCCTGTACTCCTCTCTGGCTGCTTTGCCCACTGACAACCCAGGGAGCCTTGGCCAGTGGCTGCCTTGGCCTAGGCCCTGCCCTGTAGCTGTCCAACAGGAGTGGCTAGCCATGTCACCACAGACTGCTAACAGTACCAACTCCTCCCCAAAGGGGGTCCTTGGCCAGGTGCCGGCCCCAGTCTACTGGAGGTGATTGACAGTGGGTAGAGCCAGATGCTGCCTGGCATAGGGAGCACCATTCTGAGCTGCCAGCCTTGCCAGCCTTGGACCTATGGTAAGTCTCACACTGGGGTGTGGGCCCTCCCAGCCCCAGTCCCCAGTCCCCAGCCTCACTCCTACTCCCAGCCCCAGTCCCCAGTCTCACTCCTACTCCGGCCCCATCCCTAGCCCTGGCCTTGGCCCCATCTCCTTGCCTGGTCTGCCCTCGCCTAAACCAGTTGAGCTTAACCAGGGATGCTGCGGAGGCGTACAACACCTGGAGGGCCCATACAAAAGTTAGGTCCGAAGCCAAACACCCACAGCATACCTGTGAGATACCCATGGTTCATCCTGTCATACACCTTCTCTTGATTGAGGGAGACTAGGCCAAATGACAGGCCCTCCTCCCGTGCCAATTCCAGGAGGTCCTGCACCAGGTACAGGTTGTTGAAGATGGAGCGACCTTGCACTGTGTATGACTGGTCAGGATGGATCACGTCTGCCAGCACAGACCGCAGGCACAGCAGGACGGCCTTCGCCACTACCTTATAGTCCATGTAGAGGAGGGACACATGATGCCAGTTCCTCACGTTGCAGAGGTCCCCCTTCTTCGGCAGCAGAGTCAACACTGCCCTCCTGCATGACAGGGAGAGCTCCCTGCAACCCTCAGCCTCAGCCCGGACCGCGGCAAAGTCCGGGCCAAGCACATCCCAGAAGGCCCGGTGGAACTCCATGGTGAGCCCGTCCAGCCCTGGCGCTTTGTTGCCGGACATGAAACAGAGAGCAAGCATGAGTTCAGCTAAGGTGAGAGGAGCCTTGAGCCAGTCACGGTCGCCCGCACTCACCTGCGGCAGTCCCTCCCAGAGTGTGCTGCAGGCTGTGGCCTCGGTCGACTCCCAGGAAAAGAGCCTTCTGTAGAAGGCCCTCATGTGATCTCACAGCTCTCCCAGGGCCAAGAGGGGTGTGCTATCATCCGCCAACAGGCAAGTGATGTTCTTTTTGGCCCCCCTCTGCTTCTCCAGGGCATAGAAGAAGCGGGAGCCGCGGTCCATCTCCCGGAGGATGTGGACTCGCACGCGGATGAACGCACCGCAGGCACAGTGGTCATACATGAAGGGCATGGTCCTGGGGGCCTCACCAGGCTGACAGTGGTGACCGGTCATGGCCACTCCCTCGGTCCACAGGTGCTTGACCTTACGCCGACTGGAGGTGGCCCTGTGCATGCATCCCAGCTGCCACAGCCTCATAAATGTGGGCATTTTAGTGCCTAACCTGGGCAAACTGCCTCAGAACAGCCTCTTCACCCCACAGTGCCACAACGGTACACACCTCCTCCCCAGGTCCAGTTTGGATCTCTGGAGCTCCAGATGGGCAGGCACACATGGACAGGGCCAGGGCTGGACATGGGGGAAGAGGAGGATGTCATGCCCCATGCCGGCTAACTGGGCCCCCCACATTGCTTGCCCTGTGATGCCAGCCCTGGAGGGCTGGGAACAAAACCTCTAACAGGGACATGGACAGGGAGCCATAACCATGTGGCTGAGGCACTTCACAATGGTCCTGCAAAAGAAGAAAGTTGGGAGGTGGGCAGCAGTGGGGAGCAGATGTAGGCCCTGGTGGGGGATTTCAGGGCTGGGCAAGGGTGCAGCAAACTGCCCGTGGCAGCACTCATCTGTGGCCCGGCAGCAGCTCGGACAGACCCAGCACACACAGCCTGTTGGCTATCCATGGGGGCACGCAGGGCCTGCTGGGGTGTTGCAGCCTCAAGCAGCTCCTACCAGCTCCCTGGAGTCTGTGCCCCAAGGCACAAAATGGCTTCAGGCTTTTCTACCCTGCAGCTAGTAGCTGCCAGAGAGCAGCCCAGCCCAGCAACAGGAGAGGGGGGTAGGCAAGAGGCCTGGGGTTGGACTCCAGCTGACTCCCTAGTGGCCGGGCAAACTAATCCAGGAAGCTCTCTCATTACCGAGCAGCAGTAAGGCATCTACACGTGCGTTACTGTGCAGTACCTAATTGGGCATAAATTTGTTACATGCATCATGCAGGTAGAAAATTTATGCCCAAGTTGAGGTAGGCCAACATAGTTACTGTGCAGTACGGGCATGCACATATAGACATGCACCCCTACTGCACAGTAATTTTCAGTTACTGCAAAGTAGTTTAGGTTACTGTGCAGTACATGCACACGTGTGGACATGCCCTCTAAGTAGCATCAGACAAAAACATTCCACAGACAGAGCTTGAGAGCAAAGAAATTGTGGGAGCCCACATTGTGTTGAATTTCACACTAAGTGCTTAATAATGGAGAATGCTTGAGTCCTGGAGGAAGCCACATGACCTATAGATGTAGGCAGGCTTATATGATATTTTACAGTGTGATGTGATGAACTGTAATGATTCAATGTATCAAATCTGGAATAATGTGTTATAATGTTACAGGAAATTATGGCAAACTGAAATGTTTAAAGAGAATTTAATTTACCTGACAGCAATTTATGAACAACTCAAATGGACTATTTTACCAAAACAAAGGTTTTTTTCCAGCTGTTCTAGCTTTTAGAAATAATAATCATCCCTCACCCATCATGTTATCTAGATCTTCCCATCAATATTTACAACCACTGTTTTTTCTATCCTCCTTCCCCAAGGAATCCTCCATTTTCCCTATGGGACTTTTTCTTTTCTTTCCAAATCATCTAGCAAACTGTCCATGTTCTTCTAGAGACTTCACCGTAGCATCTAAGAATGCTGTGGAAAACAGACATTTTAACCAGTAGAATATACATTTTTCACATCTGGAATTTGTTCCTTAGATCCATTGAAGTCTTATTTGCGTGAATAGTCTCATTGAAGTCAACAGGGCTATTTCCTTAACAATTTGCAGAACAGGGCCTTTATTTTATGATCAGTAAGAGTAGGTCTGTATTAAAAAATAATAGGAATTCAAGATTTAGAATTCTCAGGGTGATTCAAGCAATTCTACAACTAGTTCATTCCTGCTTCTGAATTAGATACTTCCTTTTAATTGCTCTTTAGACTTGGCTCATTCCACAGTTCTCTCGGTAGAGAGCGTCGCTGGAATTCCTAAAATACACCATTTACTATTTTAATGCCCATTTAAACCATTAGAAATTTTCATTAGTTATCTCTTTAAATATCTTCTTTGGCTCTATATATTTCTCCCTCCTGTATCAGGAGGGAAGGGAGAAAAACACAAAAGAAATGTAGGCAAAGCAGCTGCCCAAATAGTAAGTAAAACAAGCCCTGGCTAAGATTAGGAAAATGCCAAATAATTGTACCTCACTCTTTGTAACCCATACAAAAATAAATTACTAGTGTGACATCAAACCCAAGGTTTTCAAATACAGGTTTAATAGGGAAATAAAAGGGATGATCATTGGAGAGGACCCGTCCTGCTGTAGTGAAAACATGTAATTTGAGAGATTAAATTCTGGTTGCATTTCTTTTAGTAAACTCTTTTCCCATTGGAAAATGCCTATTGGTCAAAACCAAAAGTTCCTATTTCAAAGTTTTCAAAATGAAAAAGTAAAATTCCAGTGACAGTAAAAACTTGAAAAAGGCACAAATTAAAAATAAAAGTCAGCTGAACTGATCTCAAGTTTCCTTTTCTCTCCAAAATTAAGAGGTTGACTTTTCATTATGGTTCAATATTGGGTGCGGGGGGAGTAGGACTCAGAGTCTCAAAATGCTCATGGGTTGTAGCTCATGATGGCTCCAGTCCACTGACACTCCCCCAACCCTGCAGACCCACCACTCTGCTGTGCTGCTGCGTACAGCCCCTGGTGCCCAGGCTCAGGGCACATGGAGCTCCTAGACAACTGGGGTGAGGGGCTGGTCATGAGGGGCTCTCTAGGAAGGCGCCCCGGGACCAGCCCCCCGCCACACCATCACTGTGTCCCAAGTGTGCCCCTGCTGTGCATGCTATGGATGGTGTGTGATAGGCTGTTTGTGTGAGGTCTGATGGCTGCTTCTGCTACAGGCATGTTATATCACCTCTCATAAATGTTAGACACAGCTCACAAAACCAGAAAGCTTCAGCAGATAAAGAGTGTTATTTTTCCCAGCCAGTTCAAGTAAAATGTTTGAGTTACAGACCGATTCTCTTCTGTAATCTCTCTTCTAAAATACAACCGAAGCCTCCTAGCGCCATTGCTTTTCATTGACAAAATGACCAGTAAATGAAACGCTGGATACGTACGTTGTAACACATTAAACAGAAGAGGATAGGCCTGCTGGTAGCACACACTCCATATGGGTCATCTGTTCAGCCATTTGCATATTATAGTTTCTAGCAAATATGATGCATAATTACATGAGCTGTGACGTGACTAGAGAAACAGTTTTAATTTCTGAACTGATTTTACATGTAGGCTGAAAAACAGATTGGGGAATTCTTTTGCAGCAGGAACTCTATCACCTTCCCTGCATCTTATTTCCACAGATTCCCAGAATTGTTTGGATTAATCATTTGCAGAACAAGATGTTTGGAAACAGTTTGTATCAACTATTCATCTCCTCCTTATGTAAATGTGACGTGGCTGGGTCATGGCATTGTTCCTGCACTACCTGGAACCATTTCAACAGGAAGATTACAAACAGCATATAGTGAATAGAAAAGACTCAAGTTAGTGCATGAATACCGCTTGCTTATATGAAAATATGAGCCTTTAATTGCAGAAGAGAGACTACCAAAACCCAAATGTGCATGAACAAAACAACCATTGCAAACTCTTCCAGTAGAAACGATCACCTAAACATAGGGGCGTCTAGTGATTCTTAGTGATTGACTCCTTTGGCGTCTTATCTGAGACCCCCTGAAGAGTCTGATATCCAGACACAGCTGAGTACCCACTCTTTACGAATCTGGCCACTCCAAGGTGACTTGCATGCAGCATCCAAGTAATAAACTTGGATGTAGTCAACCAAGTAGTCAACCAATAGTAGGTTGACTATTTAAGTTGCTGTGTTACATATTCTGACAGATCCTAACACAGTGAGGTTCTGATCCTAATTAGGGCTTCAGGGTGCATCCACAACACAAATAATCATAGAATCATATAAAATTAGGGTTGGAAGGGACCTCGGGAGATCTAGTCCAGCCCCCTGAACAAAGCAGGATCAGCCCCAACTAAAGCTCTGTCTAGCCAGGTCTTAAAAACCTCCAAGGATGGAGATTCCACAACCTCTCTGTGTAAACTGTTCCAGTGTTTTACTACCCTCCTAGGAAAAAAAATCTTCCTAGTATCTCTCCTAAACTTCCCTTGGTGCAACTTGCAACTATTGCTCCTTGTTCTGTCAGCTGCCTCCACTGAGAACAGTCCAGATCCATCGTCTTTTGAAAGCCCCTTTAGGTAGTTGAAGGCTGCTATTAAATCCCCTTTCAGTCTCCTCTTCCCTAGACTAAATAAGAACAGTTCCCTCAGTCTTTCCTCATAAGTCATGTCCCCCAGACCTCTCACCACTTTGGCTGCCATCTGCTGGACCCACTCCAATTTGTCCAAATCCTTTCTTTAGTGCAGGGCCCAAAACTGAACACAGTACTCTAGATGTGACCTCACCAGTGCTGAATACAGGGGAATAATCACTGCCCTTGACCTGCTGGCAACACTCCTACTGACGCTGCCCAGTATGCTGTTAGCCTTCCTGGCAATAAGGGCATGCTGTTGGCTCATATTCAGGTTATTGTCCACTGTAACCCCAGATCCTTTTCTGCAGAGCTGCTGCCCAGGCAGTCAAACCCCAGCCTGCACTGGTGCATGGGATTGTCCCATCCTAAGTGCAGGACTTTGCACTTGTCCTTGCTGAAGCTCAAGAGATTTGTTTTGACCCAATCCTCCACTTTGTCTGAATCCTAGCCCTAGCCTCCAGCATATCTACTACTCTCCTCAGCTTGGTGTCATCTGCAAACTTGCTGAGGGTGCGCTCTATGCCATCTTTCAGGTCATTGATGAAGACACTGAACAAAACTGGCCCCAGGACTGCTGGCTGCCAACTAGACATCAAGCCATTGATTCCTACTCTCTGAGCCCAATGCTCCAGCCAGTTTTCTGTCCACCTTATACCCCTTTCATCCAGCCCATACTTCCTTAGCTTGCCTGCGAGAATGTTGTAGGAGACCATATCAAAAGCCTTGCTAAAATCAATCACATCCACTGGTCTCCCCACACCCACAGAGCCAGTCACCTTGTCAGAGAAAACAATCAGGTTGGTCAGGCATGATTTGCTGACTGCTCCTAATCACCTTCTTCTCCTCCAAGGGCTTAGAAATGGATTCCTTGAGGATCTGCTCCATGATTTTTCCAGGGACTGAAGTGGGGATAACTGGTCTGCAAGTCCCTGGATCCTTCTTTTTCCCTTTCTTAAATATGAAGACTATATTTTCCCTTTTCCAATCATCCAGGACATCTCCTTACCACCAGGAGTTTTCAAAGATGCTTGCCAGTGGTGCTGCAATCTCATCAACCAACTCCCTCAGCAGCCTCGGGGGCATCCTGTCTGGCCCCACGGACATGCATATTTTCTAAATAGTCCCGAACCTGTTCTTTTGCCATTGTTGGCTGCTCACCTCCTCCCCAAACTGTGCTGCCTGATGCAGAAGTCTGGGAGCTGACCTTGCCTGTGAAAACTGAGGCAAAGGCGGCATTGAGCACTTCAGCCTTTTCTGCATCCTCTGTCACAAGGTTGCCTCCCCCATTCAGTAAGGGAGCCCCGCTTTCCCTGCTCCTCCTCTTTCTACCAACATACTTGTAGAAATCCTTCTTGTTACCCTTCATGTCATTGCTAGCTGCAACTACAATTGTGCTTTGGTCTTCCTGACTTCATCCCTGCATGCCTGAGCAATATATATTCTCTTATATTCCTCCCTAGTTATTTGTCCAAGTTTATATTTCTTACAAGCTTTCTTCTTGTGACTTACTCTACTGAGGAGTTCCTTGCTAAGCCAAGCTGGTCTTCTGCTGTACTTGCTAGTCTTCCTGTGCATCAGGATGGTTTGTCCCTGCATACTGAATAAGCCAGCTCTCCTGGACTCCTCTCCCCCTCAGACTGGCTTCCTAGAGGATCATGCCCATGAGTTCCCTGAGTGAGTCAAAGTCTGCTTTTCTGAAGTCCAGGGTCCTTACTCTGCTGCTTTCCTTCCTTCCTTTCTTCAGGATCCTGAACTCAATCATTTTGTGGTCACCGCTGCCAAAGTTGCCATCCACTACTACATTCCCCACCAGTTCTTCCCTATTTGTGAGCAGCAGGTCAAGAAGAGCTTGGCCCCTAGTTGACTGCTCCAGCACTTGCACCAGGAAGTTGTCCCCAGCACTCGCCAAAAAGTTCCTGGATTGCCTGCACACCACTGTATTGCCCACCCAGCAGTTGTAGGGTGATTGACATACACCATGAGAACCAGAGGGTATGATCAGGAAACTTCCGTTAGCTGTTTGAAGAAAGCCTCATCCACGCTTCCTCCTGGTCTGGTGGCATATAGCAGACCCCCACCATGACATCACCTTTGTTGCTCTCCCCTCTAACCTTAAGCCAGAGACTTTAAGAAGCCTATCTCCGATTTCAGACTGGAGCTCTGAGAAATCATATGGCTCTGTTACATAAAGTAAAACTCATCCTCCTTTTCTTCCTTGCCTGTCCTTCCTGAACAGTTGTATCCATCCATAACAGTGCTCTAGTCATGCAAGCTCCCACCAACTCTCTGTTATTTCCATCATGTCATAGTTCTGTCACTGTGCAAGGACTTCCAGTTCTTCCTACTTGTTTCCCAGGCTCTGTGCATTCATGTACAGACACCTGAGGTAACTATTCAATTGCCCTGACTCTCAGGAAGTATGAGAGCACCTCCCCTGTTGCCCACTCCTGCTTGCTCTTCCTCCAGGTGTCCCACTATCCCATGTACCTCAGGCCTTTGGTCTTCGACCCCCAGTGAACCTAGTTTAAAGCCCTCCTTGCTATGTTAGCAAACCTGTCGGCGAAGATGCTCTTCCTTCTCTTTGTCAGGTGGATCCCATCTCTTCCCAGGAATCCTTTGTCTTGGAACAACATCCTATAGCTGAAAAAGCCAAAGCCCTGCTGACGACACCACCTATGCATCCAGGCATTGATCTGCAGGATGCACCCGATCCTGCCTGGGCCCTTTCCCTTGATGGGAAAGATCAAAGAGCACACAACTTATGTCCCACACCCCTTTTACTCTAGCACTAGGGCTGTGTGAAGCGTCAGTAGCCAATTCTATCTGGAGGACATTCGACCCGATTTGGTGACTGAATCTCTGAATCAGAATCAAATCAGGAGACCCATTAATCTCTCCGAATTGAATTGGGAGCCTCCAAACTGATTTGGAGGGTTTCAGAGAAATTCATTAATTCAGCCATAGACATCATTTTATATGTTTTTTCTACGTACCTCAAAGTACCAGGTGCGGCTCATGAACACTGAGATGGTGGGGCAATGGAGCATCCCACAGGAGCATGGGGGAGTCCCCCGCAAACTCTGTGCTTTTCTCCTTTAAAAAAGAAAATCTATGTCTTTCTCCTCAAAATGAGAAAATCCATGTTTTTCCATGGTGAACAGAAAATCCAGGTCCCTGGAAATGACCAAGGCATGAAAAACATGAAGTCAGGTCAGGTCATGAAAGGACATCCATAACACAAATAATATGATGTGATTTTCCAAGAGAGAAGTCTAATGGCAAAGGTGGAGTTTCCCATCACCATTTTTGGGTGTGCCCCTCAGGAAGGGCATATACCAGTTTAGAAGACCTCCCCCTACATCTCTACAAGCTGTCTCAAGCAGGGGAGCAGCATCATGCCTGACAAACATTAAACACTGGCAAAGACATCCAAGAACCCATCAGAAAGGGCATATACCAAACATCCATTGATAACAGAAGAATACACAGCAGGGCCACTAAGCCAGTCTCTCAAACCCTGAATCCATATTGTGCCAGGTCTAGAATGTCAACCTCAAATGAGTCTGTCTGTATTTGACCTCCGGTTGGTCTATGAGCTTGATCAGAAACACAGAGTTTCATACTTAAACATTGTAATTCCAATGTATCCAGAGTGGGTTTCTGACCCAGCTATGTAATGCCAATGTATCCAGAGTGGGTTTCTGACCCAGATGGTTGGACTACTGTGTTAGAAATAGGACAGGAAGCTTCCATTCCTGACTGAGGTACTGCCATCTCCATCACAAGAAACATCAGTTGCTTGTGAGTCTCTCTCTAATCTAGAAGGGGACAGTGAGATTCACAGGTCAGGAGTGGAGATTCCTTTAGTGTGCTCACTATTTCTTGCTAATGCACACAGGCTGTTGTCTGCCAGCTGAGCAAATCCACGCTTCCAGAGGAATTCCCAAATGAGTGTGATATTTATAGTTGCCTTCACAGTACTTGGTCCTAGATTCTGCCACATACTACTGGCATTTGGAATTGATGAAGCAGTTTACTACCCTGGATAGTTCCTTAGGGTGAGATTGGTAGTTTCAGCAGAGGTTGACAATGGAGGTCCTGTGGCCATTAGCACAGCTTCAGCATAGGTTTGGAAGTGAAAATTTACCAGAATATTTCCAAACACTTAACTTATTTTTCACTCCTAACTTGTCTATGCCTTTCAGAGCTTACTGGCATCCATGGTTTGAGCTAGGTTATACACTTGACAGCACTGATTTGGACTGCAGCCTTAGCTAGGGAGGAACTGCAACACCAATGTCCAAATTTCACAAGCAGTCTCTGCAGGAGAGAAAACTGAAATCCAAGTTTGCGGTTTGTCTATATGCTGAGTCACAATCTAGAAAAAAGTAGGGAAAGAACAGCTTTCTTTCCCTAAAGCAGCTCCCCTAAATGGCTTAGCTTTAGCAAACCCATATATATCCAACTAATCCTGAAAATTTTTAGTGGATCATGCATGAGAACAAAAATCTGTGAAACTAAACCAAAGAAACCAGCAACTCTAGACAAGAAACCATACACAAAAAGGCAAATTCTATTCTATCCATTAAGCATCCAAGAGGACTTAGGTGCCTAAGTGTAATTCTATTCCTCTGTGGTTAAGTAGCTGAAGAACAGTTTATGCAAAAGGTAAATGGGCCATCCTCCTCCTTGCTGCTTTTTGGGACTCAGCCTTACTGCTCAGAGTGTGGTATGCTACAAAAGTAGATGCATTCATGTATTTTTCAAGACTCAAGCAAGGTGGAATAGAATCGTGCTTAGGTGCTTAAGTCCATTTAGACACCCAATAGGCAAAACAGAATCAGGCCCAAAGGGACTTGAACAGTTTGAAATCAATGCAAGTTTTTCCACTGACTTGGATGGAAGTAGGATCAGGCCCCAGCTCTCAAGTCACAGTTCTGAAAATAAGAATGAATCAGACTGGGGCCAAGTTGCCCTTCCCAGTTCACTTTCTTTAGCCTGCACCATTAATTAATGAAAATGGGCGTGCGCCCTATATATGCAAGAAAAATGGATCCACGCAAATTTGGTGGTGAGGGAGTGGTAGCAGTGGTAATTTCTGCATCTTAGGAAACCATTGCAATTAACACTGCCATCACTTCCCAGATGCCACATTTCTGGACCCAGGGGGAGCATCCTGGCCAAATAACATGGCCCTGTGCCCTGGGTCAGGCCTACATACAGGCTCAATCTGTGGCTGGGTCCTACATGCAGCCCTAGACACAGCACCCAGTATCCAATCCAGCACAGGGCTCCAAAGCTGGCATGCCAGGTCAGCCCTGCCACATGGCCCTGGACCTAACATGCAACCACAGATCCAATGCACTGGGTCACACATGTCATGTGGCTCCCCAAGTCTGACCTGCCACATGGCCCAATGTGTCAGGTGGTCTTGAAGCTGTACACTGGGTCAGACAGGCTCCACACACCTATGAATTCTAAGGAAAAAACAAAGGGAGAAAACAGAGAAATCTAAATACTTAATTTATACATTTTTAAACCATTTAATTTTCTGCATTAAAACCTTTCTAAATCATATTTTGCTAAATTTAATTTTAAAAATTAAGTATGAAATCCAACAAATGAAGTTAATGTTTCATTTCACATCAAGCAAGGTTTTATTTGGCCCAAAATGAAATTATTTCAGTGTTTCTCATTAGCAAGAAAAAACAACATTTTCATTTTTAGTCAACCCAAAATGACAATTTTGTTTTGTTTTGTTTTTGCAATTTTTTTTCCTCCATTTAGCCACTAAGCTAAAAAATGATTATACACACATCCCTACTGTCTACTGAAACTTTGTCTAGGTCTGAATATTGTAACAGCACTAAGATGATTTTACAGTACATAAACTACTCATGTGAAGAACTTGGGCTGAGACATCATCAGCTCATTTGGGCAACGCTCTTTTTCATTACAGAACTGGACTGGATTTGCATCAGTAACTTAGAAATGAATGTTTGCTGACCTATTTCAAGTCCCTGGCCGACACAGCCCCCAAACCATGTACTGTTTCTGTGGGCAGACTGGTTAATTTAACAGCTGCAGTGAGCATCTCCCCCTTGCCACTTTCTTTTAAGATCATAATTCCTCACTTTTAAAGTGAAGAGATCGGTTCACCTACAGTATCACTTGGTGATTTCAGCTCTCCTTTCCCGTACACATAAGCCCTCGTGAATGAAAATAAGCATGAATGAAGCCAGCTTTGCTGCACTTGCGCTGTAGATATGCACAAACTCCAGGAAGTCAGGGCTTAATTTGATCTGAAAACCCCCACAGCCAATGCATTTTAAAGCCAATCAATAGGGACCATTCAGATACTTGCTGTCAGTGGCTAAAAGAAAATGGATACCGAGAAAGCCATAACTATGATAAATTTAGGCACTGCTTCTCTCTGACTAATGTAGGCACTAAAACACTCCATGAATATCCTGCTTTGAAACGTGTCATATTTCTGAGAGGCCAATCAATCTCAGGTTCTCTGTGGACCACATTAAAATACATTTGTCACTGTACGTTTATGAAATATTGATGGTGTTTTGGGGAGGGGGGCTGTTAGAAGGTGGAGAGGTGGATCAAAAAAAGTAGGAGGGGGAGCTCCTTTAATGAATTATCTTTAGGTTACAAGAAGAAGAAGAAACAAATGCAGAAGCTTATTGTGGATGAGGGTGAAAAACAGCAAACAGAGAATTGCTTACAGAAGGAAGATGCTTGTTGGATTAATGGAAGAGAAAGATCAAATGGGTGAATATGTTACAGTGACACTGTCAAGCATTTCAGGCTCAATTTGACTTAGATTTATCATTTCATTAAATCTTTCTTTTCTTCCTAAAATCTGGAATTAAAATTTTTTTAAAAATCAGATTTGGTTAAATTCCCAATTTTCATTTCGTGAAATATTTCATTAGTGCTGAAAAATGGTAACTGAGATCCGAGACTCATTGCATTAGGCACTGGACATTATATGTTATGATATAAAGACGTAGTAATAATTACATTATTATCTGTCCCAAATAACTTACAAACTGAACAGACAAGACTGATGAAGGAGAGAGAAGGAAAATATAATCTATAATGTACAGGTGAGAAGCTGAAGTGAAAAAATCAGTGATTTGCTCAAGACAAGAAAGGAAGTTTGTAGCAGAGCTGGGAAGTAGAATAAGGGCACGTTAACCAGTCCAACTACTTCAAGCCAAGACCATCCTTCCATTCTGTGCCTCCGACCTAAGAAATTCTTATGTATGTACCTAACTTCACACTTGAGTGATACCGCCGAAGTCAATGAAACTACTCATGAGTGTAAAGTTTGTCTTTTGAACATTATGTTTGTATAGGAAATGTGGAATGATGCCCAGTTTTGGTGTGAATAAATTTGGTACTGGGTCACAATATTGACTATTTCCGTCAACACAAATAGCCGCTTTCTCAGGTAAAAGAAAGAGTAGCTTTCACCTCAAGAACAAAAAAAATTCTCACATGCTTTTTCAACCTACAGAAATCTGAATTTTTGGTAAAAAAGCCAAGTCATGTTGTAATAAAAAAGTTCCGAGTCAACAAAGAGCATGTTTTGTGTTCAGTAGCAAAACAAAAATTAAGGCAGAAGCGCAAAGTTATTCATTTTTCACAAATATGAATCTTTTTATTATTTTGGCCCAACACAGCAAACATGTCTCTCAGCTCTCAAACAAATCCCACTCTTCTTAAACAAATTATTCAGATAATTTATACATAGATCCAGTCGTCTTTTCTTTTACCATAACATAGATCAGAGCTAGTTGGGAATTTTCCATAAACGTGATTTTTTTCAAAGAAAAAATTCATTTTCTAGCAACTGGAATTTTTCTACCGGGGGGCAGGAGGAGGGGCAAGAGGGCAAATTAAAAAAAAAGAAACCACCAAAAAACAGTGTTGCATTTAGCAAGGTGCTCTTTCAGTTACTATTTGTCTAGGAGATACCAAAACATACTTCTGTTTGGTGGCACTGCCTTGGATTCTTCCACAGCAAAAATGTGCATATGGAAAATCATTCAAGGGAGAACATTTTGTTTATTCAGTTGAAATATTAATCTGAAACAGTTTATAATGATTCAGTACCTCATGGGAAATATAGCTGCTATGCCTTTTCCCTTTTCTCTACTACTAGCTGGGTCCCTTGGACCAGTGCACAGTGCATCATGGCATGTGTATACAGATACTTCTGAACTGAGTTGTGTATTGCTTATGGCTTACAGTACCAAAGTGCCTAGGAGTGGTAGTTGTGGACCAAGATTATGATATGGGCATATAAACAAAACAAAAAATGGTCCCAGACAGCTTTGAACCCTGATGTTTGGTCTCAGTTTGGCATGAAAATCATACTGAAATATCAAGAACACTGTTCTCTTACTGATGAAATCACTGCACAATATTGCATTTCACATGTATCATTTTGGGAAATACCTGCAAGGACAGGCAAGAAGAGAATTCATAGTGTGTGTAATTCAGAAAGTCTTCCTCCCATAGGTTCCTCTGCCATACAGGTCCTTCTCTGCACATGAGATTCTGGTTGATGCCAAGTATGAAAAGTCACAAGGTAGGAGTTAAATGTTGTGTGCTAAAGGGAGGTTAAAAGTGAACAGTGGGACTGGGAATACCACAAAAACAAAGCCTGAATTTCTGAGGCAGTTCCACAGCAGAACTCCAATAACTCGTTAGCACCTCGCTAAGGACCTCGTTGGCATCATAAGGACTACTACCCATATTCTTTCTCCTGTCATAGCTCATCCTTAATTCTTTGTGAAATGGGAAATGTACTACGAGGGAAGCACCTAGTCTTCCTACTCCCAGTTCTTGGCTCTAAATTTAAAACATATTTTGAAGTCTGGGCAAAGGCCTGATACTTTTCCAGCACCGCATGGAGTATTCCTGGTTCGGATTTTTTGAGATTTTACTGAGCCAGTTGATTTGGGACTCCTAAGCAAATAACTGCACTAAATCTGGTTACCCAAGTAAGAGGATATACGGAATAAAGTGTCTCATTCTGCTTAATGGCTTCAAGAATTCTTCCAGATTTTAACTGCCTGACTTTGTTTATCATTTCATTCTTTCCCTTAGTTGTCCTTTAAATCACCCGACTTAATAAATAGTACCAAGAAATGGAAATCAGCTCCCTCTAGTGGGTTTTGAAATGACCCGATATCAACTCCTTTGAACTTCATTTCCCCTAACCCACAGGAAATACTGCAAGTTGTAGAGTTATAATTGGGATGCCTATTAGGAACCCAGCATGGGAAAGCCCAAATCCATATGTTTTATTATACCCAACATTGAGACAAAGCTAATGATCAGCATCTCCTGAGACCTGTCCCTTCTTCCGATCCATATTCTGAAGAAGGTTGTTACTTCAGGCCTCTTTCCCCTCCCACTAGAATATCTCAAATGTATAGAAATAGACAAGATTTCTCCCCACTCTCCTCTATGTATTTTTTCTTTAACCAACCTTCTAATCTCTTTAACTTCATTCTATAATAAGGAACATGATGTCCCTTCTGATGACTCCTTGGATACATCCCTATGAGTGTGCATATGTACTTCCCTAGCACAATTATGTGCTGCTGCTACTTGTCTCCAGGGAATGCCCTGGCACACACCAGATGGAGTAAGGGACGCTGGGGCCAGTACCTGGGCTGGCCTCAGCAGCCTTACCTGGGATCCTAGTGGCCTTCCAGGGCAGCAGCAGCAGTGATCTGGGCATGCAGAGCCTGGCCAGAAGCTAGAGTGAGGCTCTGGCCACCCAGGCTCCAGTTTTGGGTGGCGCACACTGCAGCTATGTGCACTGCCCCACTTCATTTTAAGGTTGGAGGGGGTGTTGTTTGTTTGGTTGGTTGGTTTTGATATTGGGATTGCCTGGTATCTAATTTTGGCTCTACACTTGAAAGCCTCTTCACATACACCACATGCATTTTGCAGTGCCTCAAAAACTTTTGAGGTGCTGCAAAGTGCATGTTTCCACTCATCTGGACATACCCCTTTATTCATCTCAAATGGGGCAAAACACTCAGAACAGATACCAACAGAACACCACTCTCATCAGACCAACTTGCCAAACAGCTTTTTATACAAGTACTCATCTTCCTAGAAACACAGGATTGTCTCCAGCACCACACTTTTTCCAATATGATTTTAAAAGTCAAGAATCAGGGATTCCATCACTTCCCTGTAGAGACTTCCACAGATTAGCACTTCTCATTGCCAGCTGCAATTTCCCCTTTAGTTTAATTCCATTATTCTGGGTTACTACCCCCTTGGTATCAACCCTAATAAAATTTCTTGCCAGATTTATCATAAACCAGTTCTCAATATTTCCAACACTGGGAACAAGCCAGGACCCCCTCCCGTTGATCAACATGGGGAGGTGATCATAGCACTAAATGTTAAGAACCCCTCTGTGTATAACTTCAACAGAAAGTAACTAAGTAAAATTCTGTGGCCTGTGTAATGCAGGAGGTGGAACAAGATAACCTACTGGTTCCTTTGGGCCCACAGTCTCTAATGCTCTTGAGGGCATTTCCACAGAAAATCAACTCCTCGTCAGTGATGCACCTGCAGAAAAATAAAAAAAAACTTGATGCAATTTCCCCTTCCTCCATGTGCACTCCTCCTCCCCCTACACTGTCATGTGGTAGCCTAGGCTCATTTCTGGCCCCTACTCACTTATGCATTTATTGATCCATGTGTATGACAAAATAAAAATAAGCTCTAAACAAGGTAAAGCTGGTTGCCTGATTCATTATGCTCCAAGATTCATGTCATCTTTGATAATGCTCTGCATTCAGCATTTCCATGTGCCCTGTATTTACATTTCTAAGCACTCTATAAATACTTGCTATGTTGTACAGACAGACCTGGCAGGTCTGCTCTCACACAGGAGCCCATCACCCTTTTGGAACTTCTTCTCCCTAGGGGGTAGCCACTAAAGCAAGACATTATTTGATTGCTGATTCATGTTGGTTTTTGCTTTTGCTTTCTTTGTTTTATTTAACATTTCGACTTGAAGTGGTTGCAGTAGTGTTTGCATGTAGCTTAGTTGATAGTATAAGTGGGTTGGTTTCAGCCATCCTTATTCAGAACAGTGCTCCACTAAGGTTGTGTGTGATCAAAGACTGAAGCAATATATTTTTAGTGTCCAACTTTCCACCTTAAAGGAACCTGATTTTCAAGAAGTGCTGCATATCCAACCTTGGGGGCGGGGGACACTGGACACCCAAAAATGGAGCCACCCAAATGCAATGGTTACTTTTAAAAAATTAGGCTGCAGTGCAATTCTGAGGGATATATATAGAAAGAAAACACTGTACTCTGAACAAGAGCACTCACAGAAGAAAACTTGATATTGGAAGATGTAAGTTTAACAAAGTGCTTCCAGAAAACCTGGTCAGAAAGCAGGATGGAATTACCAGTACTTTTTTTTTCCTTCTAAATTGTATTTTCATTAAAATTATGTGAGAAGCCAGTACATCCTACTCAGTTGCAATACCAATACAACAAAGAGCTGTTTATTAATTAGCTACAGGCCAAGAATTGATGCTATTTAACAAATAAAAAAAATACATTTTTACAAAACTGTAAACTGCTCCAAGGGAATCTGAGAGAAAGAGGAACTGAAAGTCTGAATAATCATTGAATAATCTGCCCATCTCTAACTGCAGTGTGGCAATTGTGACTGGTTTTAAGGATAGCTTTTTTGTATTTCAAAGTTGCAGCACAGTTTTAGAAAATCTGGATGAATGAATAGGTTTTCAGGCTGCTAAAGCTTTCGCTTTCCCTTGAAACAAGGGGTCAGTCATGCAGTATTTGGAGTGACTGACATCAATCTTGTTGTGTGTAATACATTACTACTAACATAGCTGGTCTTACTGGCCATCATGTTCAAACTTGAGCTGTGGACAGACAAAACAATTTCTCCATTCTTATTTAAAAGCCTGATACCAATTTTAAGGATTTAGTGTCTGTGAGTGCATATCAGTTGTTTCACAGTAACTGTTTTATGGGATCACTCCTATTCCACAGAAAGCAGAAGTTGGACTGGGGCAATTTACTCCAGAATAAAAAAAAGCTGTTAAATTATGGTGGCTGAGTTTACCCTTCCTGTGAGAGTGAGAGAGAGATGGGACACATGGAACAGTTTCAACAGATCAGCTTCAAACTGCTCCTCCACCAACCTCCCCTTTTTAAATTAGTATAATTGTTTCATCTGTCCATACCCTTTGGAAGCCTACAATGAAGGCACTAAAATCCATATCCAAGCAACTAAATAAATGGCCTAATTTTCAGAAGAACCAATTAACTTTCCTCATTTCAGTGTGCTGGAGGATGCTCAATTCCTTTGCAAAAAAACCAGATCACTTATTTAGTTGCCTAAATATAGCTCTCTCTCCTGCAGATTGTGGCCTTTCTTTCTCTTGCCTCAGTTTACCCATTTGTAGCAGAGGGATAACAATGTTCTCCCTTTGTGCAGGGCTGGGTTATGCTTAATTAACTCCCCCAAAGAGTTCTGCGCGTATCGAACAAAAAGCTTTATTAATGATGTATGAACATTTTTTATTATTTATTTTTATCTTTGAATCTTTTTTTTTTGGTAAGAGTTTAACAAAACCACTCTCTCTCTCAAATTCCCAGACATCCCTGTTTGTACAAAAGGCCTGTACTCAGCCCACCGACAAACTGGCACAGATGTGGAAGTCTTGACAAACCAATAACATTTGAATATGAAATGAGAAGCTGCCTGTCATTTTGTCAGGAAGTGTCTGTCCAACGGAAACTGTCCAGCCTAATAACAGTGTCATCTGGAGTGACAAAGGGGAAGAAAAAGTCATTCATAAAACAATTAGAAGCAATGTTTCAACCTTGGGGGGCTTCCTCAGGGCATGGTGAAACTAGGACACAGCAAAACTAAATGACATCCTGTTCTTCTGTAGCCCGAGGAAGGCCCTATGGCCAAAATACCTTCTCTAATCTGATTCTGTAGTTTTGACAAACAGGTTGACCCTTCCCCTGCTAATTATTTCTTTGCAACTTGTTACGTGTTGATGCAGCTCTAGGTTTGTCCCTTCATTCTTAGAGGTCACAAACATAAGTTATATGTTTGTATGAGACATCTATAAACATTTTGTTGGCCTGTTATACTGACCCAACCAACTTTAGGTAGCTTACTCGGGGAGAACCAAGGAGCTTCTGGACTCATATCTCCACTGCCTTTCACCTTACACATTTATACTTACACTCAAGGTACAAGACAATGGAGAACAAGGCCCAGCAATTTGAAGATGTCACAATTAAAAAGAAAGTATGGCATCTCTAGCATAAGTTTATTGCAGCTCAGAAATGTCTATAGTAACTGTAGGCACATAATGTGATGTGCAAGGCTTTTATGAATGGGACCCTTGTGGCTTCTTGTCAGAACTGAATCTGAAGTGATGATAGGACATTTGTAAGAAGTCTTTCCTGGGATGCTGAAGGACTTCCATGAGGAATTACCTTCAAGATTGAACTCTAGAGGCCTTTAAGTAAAGAGTCCTTCCAAAAAAGTTGAAGACTTTTCATAAAAGGTACCACACTTAGGGTCACCTCAAAATACTGTAGGAGCTGAACTGCTGGGCCTAAAACCAGTTACGGTAAGGCATTGGTTTAGTATAGTTTGACTGACCCACATTGCTGCATTAATAGTTGGGTTAATGCTTGGTTTGCACCCTGTTTGTGTATGGGAGGCTCTGCTGTAAAGCTTCAGGGTACAACCACACTGCATGCTACAATTTTAGGCTGAGATACTCAAGCTAGCCTAAATGAGCTGCATGTTACTGCTTCTTCTGATACCCAAACTAGCTCAGAAAACTGCACAATACACTGCAGTGATAGCAACCCCTTAGATGAAGTACCGACGAGTTCATTAAAATAGCTAGACAGCTTCAGCGATGGGTATTAAACAGCTCGTACGTGTTTTATTGTGTAGTTTTACTTAAGTTATTAAACAAGAGGTATGTCCAGTTTAGCATGAGAGCCAAGATATTATATAGTGCTTCTACTGTGATAGTATCTAGGGAAATAAAGGAGGATATAGACCCCTCTTTTCCAAGTGTTATACAAACGTGTGAAAAGGCCTTGAGGCCTCTGTCTCACAGAACTTAATAAAATTATTGCTCAATTAGCAACATGGCCAAAGTGAAAAATGTGGATCAAGACTCTGATTCTGCATAGAGGTATGCTTAGATTTGGGTTTTGGAAAAGAATACAGGGAGGGTATGTTGTACAGGCATGGGCCACAACCGAGGAGAAAAGTTCACGCCATAGCCTGGGGTATGCTGAACAGTACAGGCTATGGCATGAACTTTTCTCCTCGGTTGTGGCCCATGCCTCACCTCTTACTGCCCCTCCTGCAGTGTCATGCCCCTAGAGGTATTATTTTTCGAGTCCAAGTTCCTGCAAATGTGTGCAGGAGTAGGAGACTCTTTGTGCCTGCTCTTACCTACTTTGTGGATTCAGACCGGACAAGCCACTCTTTACCCTTCAGCATACAATACAACTGCAGTATCACTTCTTCGTCCTTCATTTTCCTGTGATATTTCACAGCACAAATAAGTTAGGCATGATCTTGAGGTTAAGGCAATGGACTAGAAACCAGGAGCCTTTGCTCCTGCTTCTGCCACTGACTTCATTTTCACCTGCAGCAAATCACATCCTGTGGCTCAGTTTCCCCATCTCTGAGACTGATTAAAATATTTGCTACTGAAGTTAGGATTCTGAGGATACAGCATTAGTGCTTATACTGCACTTGGAAGTCTGAGCGATACACCGATGTTCTGTACTTCATGTTGCTGAAGTAGGTGCTCTGAGGCTTTATCTTGCAGTGGTTAATATAAACTGAAACAGAGTAGGGCACTGAGCATGCAGCCAATAGGAAAAAGCAGCAGTGAAAGAATGCTGCTTATTTAAACCAGGGAAAGATGGTGGAATCCATTATCACTACTTCCTTCACACACACTCTCTTACCTTCGTGCCTGATGTCTTTGAATCAAACCTAGAAATGCCAAACAATGCTTATATTTAAAAGGCCTAACAAGACTACAGACTGTCATTTTCTTATTTTCCAGAAAGTTAGGAACTAACCATCTTTCCTGATCACCCTGAAATAAACATCAGAATTGAAGACACAAACGTTTTGTCTCTGGCAATGAGATGAAAATTCAAGATGGGTTTCACACCTATGCAGTGAGATAAACGTGTCCCATTGCTGCATGGCATATGGTTTGAACTAGGCTCTGAGCAGTAGTATTATGCTTACTGCATAGAGGTACAAGTCCTAAGGTCTTTCTAATTGGTTTCATGAAGGAAACATTGCCTTCTTATCGTGGCATTTTTTCTACCAGGTAACAATCAATACTCATGCCTGATTTAATTTTAAATATAAAATGTGCTCCCTTTAATTGAAACTTTGTGCATAAACAAGTTTATTAAGTTAGACAGAGATGCTGCAGAGAAACAGTGCTACAAACTGCCCTCAGGCTGATCCTTCCTAGCCTGCCATTAGTTGCTGTTTCACTTAATTGTTGGTGAAGGCAACTAAGTGCTTGATTACATTATTTTCACATTAAAACCTTCTTTTGACATAGGTTCTTTCTTACAGGCTGATCTTTCAAATACACTTACCTGGACAGGAAGTTTCTTAAAGGCAACGGGAGCTTTACAAGTGTAGGAAGTTACAAATGTGGCTGGAGCTCTTGAATTCACACTGGACTACAAGCTTCAAGCCAGAGAAGAATTTCAGGCATCCACCATAGAACAACTAGATTCAGCTGAAGGTCTTGGACATTAAAAAAAAATCCCCAAAGCTTAAAACAATTGTCAACATAACATAGTTTCTTAATGAAAATTGGAAATTGCTCAAAGACACCCAACTGGGTGCCCCAAAAGTAATATAATAAAAAGAAGTTACGCTGGTCACCAAAAACAACCCTTACACTCCATCTTGAAGAACTGTGACAACAAATTTGAGGGACAACCTTTCAATATATAAAGATTATAAAACCGAGACTAAATAAAATGCAGATGACTGATAAGAGAAATTAAAGAAATCGGAGAAATATCGGTGGTGAAAAGAGTCAGACAACAAGAAGGCATTTTTAAACGTATTCGGAACAAAATACCATAAGATCAGACATTGGACAATTGCTTCATTCAGATGGTAAAATCATAAATAATGAAGCAAAAATATTGAATATGTAGTTCTTTTCTGTGTTTGGAACAAAACAGAAGTATTTCTCCATCCCATATGATGATGCACCAGGAACAGAAAGTTTAAACAAGATGTGAGGTGGCAACAGGCAAAGATAAAACATTTTATATTGACAGACCCAGATACCTTAATGTGCGGACACAGAACATTTCTTTCACATAATCTGCCCCAGATTTTAATCCACAGTAAATTTACTTCATTATAAAGAGCAGACCCATGATTGCCTCTCCCAAACTGGCAGCCCAGGAAGTGCTATTATAGTGCCTAACCACTAGGTGGCAGGAGAGTCAGTTTGCATTGTCCAAGTTATCACAGTATGAACTCAAACAGAGAAGCAGACACGCAGTATACACATACTATGTAGAAACTTTACTATAAAGTTACTATACTTTTTTTCAAGAATCAACTTTACCTGGACTTGAATTGTTTACTTTGTAATAGAGCTGTGTACCCTGCGTACTAAGATTAATTTGCTACTTATTAAACATTTTGTGTGCCCAAATCCTGAAATCCAAGGGCCTTAAAGGAACTAGCTGAGGACTAACATTAATTTAACAAATACTGGAAACTGAAAAAACTCCAAAGGATTGGAGGACTGCCAATATTTTTAATAAATATTTGTTTATTATTTACATAAGAACCCAATGAATTACAGAGTAGAAAAATAATGGAATAGGTTATTCATGTCTATCAACAAAGAATTAAAGACTAAAAACATAATGGCTATTCAGCAAGGTTTCATGGAAAATAGATCTTGTCCAACAAACTTGTTATTTTATTTCACGGGGTTACAGCCTGATTAATAAAAGGTAACTGTCTTCTTTTTGTGCACTTGGATTCCTCAAGGCATTTAACTTTGTATCACATGGCAATTTGACTAAAATATTTGCATTACCTGGAATTAAGGGGCACATATTAGATTAATTAAATACTGGCTCACTGCCATCTCAAAATATAGTTATCAATGAAAAAACATGAATGAATGGGACAGTTTCTTTTGTTTCTTTCCCCAAGTACAGACATGCAGGGGCCTTAGGGAGAGGTTAAATCAATTCAAAATGGCTGCCTGATTGCAGGTAAATCAGAATGGGGGGACTAGCAGGGGAGCTAAGAGTCCAGCAACCTGGAGGGGTTTGGGGGTCGCTGGGGGATGGGGGTTAGGTATGTCCTACAGATGGGGTAAGGATGGGGGGGGCGTAGCATGTCCTATGGGTGGGGTAGGAGGTGGCAGGCATGACCCACATATCGGGGGGCAGGTGTGACCCGTGGGGGGCAGGCACTACCTGCAGGTGGGATGGAGTTTCCCCCAGTGAAGCAACACCTCCATCCCTTCCACTCTGCTCCTCACTGAGACTTACTTGTTGGGCTCTGACAGAGGCAAACACTAATAAAAGAGGCTGCACCTGGAGCTGCTTGTGGGATGGAAGTTGAGAGGGCTGGCTGATTGCGAGGGAGAGGTGGGGAGCAAGGGGCCAGAGGGGTAAAAAACAGCCCAGTGCGAGGGGGTGGGGAAGAGGAGGGGGAAGGGGTGAAAAGAGCAGCCCCTGGGGCTGGGCCCAGTAGTTGGGTTTTCCCAGCCCTGGGGGCTGCACAGGGAAGGTGGACAGAAGCTTCATGCACCAATCTGAGCTAAATCAAGTAAGTCTGATTCTGCATAGATCCAGGTTTATCTTAAACTGGGTTCTGCAATTTTTAAACAAGTTTGTATGCATGGAACTTCTGTACAGATACAGGTTTAGACTGATTGCCTGTCACTGAGACTGGGTCTGGAAGTGTAAGGTTGACACTGGCATGAGCTAAATTCAAACTGGGCAGCCATTTTGTACCTGATTTAACCTCCCTAAATGCCTCTACTCAGTCTAGGGATCAGTTTTTGATCTGTCACTAGTCAGTAGTTTATCCTCAATGACTTGGATGATAATATAATACTTTTGCTGGTAATGTTTAAAGAGGGCAAAGATTGATGAAGAAGTAGATATTACTCTTAGAGTGATCCGAATCACAATGCTGTAGTCAAAATGCAAAACCTCATTTTGTAAACTCATCCACAAAGTAACACCGATGCTGGGTTTTGCCCATTAGGTAACAGATGTTAATCTGATATAAAAAGGGGCATATGCTTTCAAAGAAGCTAACTGTATGCACTGCACATTTTCAGAAACTAACTTACCACTTGAATCAATCAAGTATTATGGTAATATTTTGAAAAGTAAAGGTGTTCTAGGATCCAACAGCCATTCCTACATAAGAGACTTATGTCAGCATAACTATGTTGACTGTGGTAAGAAGAATTCTGATCCTTGACTGGCCATCTGTGCTGGCAGAAACCCTTAGTGCACTTATAGCCAAACTGTGCTGTTACCTGGGAATCTTGTTCTGTACATGGAAGGAGCACAGATTTGTTAGTATAGCTGCTACCAAGCTTTCCCAACATAGTATTCTAGTATTTCTGTACTGATCAAGTGCTGTTAGGGTACATACTGCCTAAATACCGCTTTGAAAGATGATTTAGGAATTTATGAGCTTAAGTGCCTGTCTGTCTGGGGAAACTGGTGCAGAATAAGCTGATGTGTGAATTTAAAATACAACAGCTATTCTGTATTAACCTTGGTGTCTGGACCATTTATTCCACAATAAGTGTCTTTGTGCTGCTTAGATTAACCCGCAAGTTGTTAGCTATCATGCTTTAAATTCCCACCCTTACTTATTCCACAATAGTTTCCCCATATAGACAAGCCCTAAGTGTCACTGGCTTTTTGGCTCTTCTGGTGGTTATGAGACCTTAAGTGAGGTGTCCTAAAGCTGAAATGTAAAAGGCAATAACAGAAGTCATGTGGCCAAATATTCCAAAATCATCTTGTTTCAATTTCTTTTTCTGCAAAATTAAAATCAATGCTTTCCTACTGCACAAAGTTCATTTTCTTATGTGTGTACAGCACTTTGAAAATACAAAGTCTTAAATATACATTATGATAGGTCCACTAAATCTCACTATTCTGTTTATTAGAAAGAGAGATCCTAACTCCTTACCCTGCTGTCAGTCTCAGGTTTTGTTTGGCAGCTTTTCATATTCATAAATACTGCAAAAAAGTGTAACATGGAAGGACTAGGCTAAAAGATGGCGGCACTGTTGTAACAGAATGATGCAGTGAGCGGCACACTAACACTGGCTGCAGTCAGAAACCAGAAGTTCAAAGGAAAGTATAAAGGTTGTGCTTTGATATGCTATGGCAAGAATTCTTCTTGACTTCCTCCAATCAACTTGTGCCTAAAAGCATGGGGATGGGTAGTCTTTATAATTTCATCCTATGTAAGGTGAATGCAGTTGCTAGTTTTATCCCTATAAATAACAGATTATTTTGAGTAAGCTACTTTAGTAACATGCAGCAGTGAGTTCCACAGATCAATAGTGATTAAATATTTCCTGGAACTGAGTATTTAAAATGAAAAACAAATCAAAAAAGGGGGATTTGGATTTCAAAGTGGCATATCTTACAGAGCTGCGAAGAGCAAATTCGCAGTCAAACATAGTCCATCTAGTTCTACCTGAGGCAGCCTTGGATGTCCTTAAGCTTAAGAGGGAGTAGGCAGGCAGGTAAGTTGAAATCAAGGAGAAGGAGCTGCTGAAGCCGTCACTAAGGTCCCCATAAATATTCCCTATGGGCCTCATTACACATTTGAGCAAACATTACCTTCACTCACACAGCTAAATTTCCTGTTTGCTTGGCTGATCAATTCCTCATCAAATTTTAATGTGGGGTTCAGGCCGTCTGTGGTGTTTTAATTAGGCCTAAGATTGCACAGTGTTGGAGGCAAAGCTAAGAACCATCTAAATCCCCTCTGCCTATATATTAAAAGAGAGGTGGAGGGGGGCAGGGGGAGAGGAAATGAAGAGGCCATGCACTAATTAGCTCCGGTTACTAGGATAAGTCTGCTCTCTAGTGGTCACATCTCAAAGAGAATACAGTATACAAAGTGGCTGTGGAAAATGAGGTAAAAAGCAATCAAACTTCCTCATCGAACACAAGGCAAATATGCAACAAAACCCCACTGATGTTGATCCCTGGAACAATTTAAATACACTTTGCCCCTGAAAAAAGTCTTGCTTCCTCCCCGCTTCCCCCCGCCCCTCCATTTCCCCTGACAATTGTTTATTACTTTTATCGGTGCTCTCTGTTTTGGCACAACAGAGGGAAAATTCGGTGACCAAAGGGTTTCCTTAATTCATATGTATTTGGCCCTGATCGGCATAAGGGTTGTGAAATGTGCTACAAAATGCAACTATACACCTTGCTGTTTATGACAGATTGAAGGGGAAGTCCTTGCATTGCCTGCAACTGAGTATTCTGATCTGCATTTGGTGACTGGTGAATCTTAGTTTTCAATACCTCTTTTCCCATTACATACAAGCTTTTCATCTAGCTAACTTTATAACTTACCTGCATTGCCCTCCACTAAGGTAAGACAGACTGCCCCATATTTTCTTGCTTTTTTGAAGTGCAAGGTGAACAGAATAAACAAGCTAATATCTGGAGACTTCTACCAATATTATACCATACCTCTCGATTTGGGCAAGGACTTCAAAATCTGTACTAAAATATAAACTTTATTAAGGACTTATGCAGTCAAAAGACTTGCATAGATTTCAAGAAGAGCTGCTATACCTAAGGCAACTGAATTCCCTGAAAAAGACCCCCAGTACCTGTCCATAATAAAAAACACACTCACATTAGACAGCAATAGATGGAGCAATAGATCAGATCAAAGCCTTCCCACAAGGCGACAGCCATTCTTTCCATAGTTATTGAAAGAGGTTTTTGCATGAAAATAAAACTCTCCTGTTTTGAATTAGCCATAGATTATAATGCACACATGCCCCAAGTTTGAGATTTTCAAAGCTGACAAGGATGTTTAGCCATCTAACTCCCATTACAATGAAGAAAAATTGAGTATTGAAGAAGAACCTAAACCCCTTAAGTCAGGCTGAAATTTTCTAAGTTATCCTGTATTTACTGTCTGTACATACAGTGAAATAAGATGCATGGGAAGCTCCGAAATCAAATGAATTCACTGTTCCTTTTGCCAATAAGATAGAGGCTATTTTAATTGACGCCTCATATAATACAAAAGGCTGCTGAAAACCAACAGGCATATGTAACACAACCATTTACTTTAGTGCAGCAGGCAGCAATCCTCAAACTATACCTGACTCTCTGGGTTGCTCTGATCACAGGTTCTTTGAGATGTTCTGCATAATAGAACAGCTGCAACCTCTGTCTACCCCCAAAGCATGGGGTATAACTGAGGAATATCACATGCCAGCAACTCTGTTCCTTCTGCCCAAGTCAGCACCGCTCACAGAATGAATCCCAACACTTTACTGTGTGACCCTAAATTTTCAAGCACTAGAATGGGTGATCACTGTATAGCACCCATTAACGAATAGTAACCATGTGGCTACAGTCTCAGACAGAGGCAGGGTTAAACTGATTTGGAAAAAAGACCTTTAGAAAAATTAACTATCATCTTAATTCCCCTTAAGATCCTGTCTAGACCTGGGAAGCAAGGTATGTTTAGGAAGCCTTTCAGTGAACACATGTTAATTAGGCTATTTATAAACCATTAACCCTAGCATACACAGATACTAGAATTTAAAATCATATTTACTGGTAGTCATACTTGGGCCTATGATGGCATCAGTTCTGCACCTCACCCTGATTAATGAATATTTTCAGGCAGAGTCATTGCCTACATCTGTTGGTAAGTGGTGCTGAAAGTTTGCTAAAACCATTTCATTTTCCTCCTTTAGCCTGGGCTTAAAGAACAGAATTTGATCCTCTATACTGATTCTTCTCAACCCTATTGAAGGAAACGTTCTACAACACTCACAGTCATTTCCCACTCTACAGATATTTTTTCCAATAAAATGTGACCACTCAAACACAGAGGGTGAAGGAACATGGGAGGAAGAAAAACAGGAACGTTTGATTTTTTTTTTCCTTTTTCCTTTTTTTTAGTAATGTAATGATTTTCAGCCAAGTAAGCATAGGGTGGCAGTGGGTTTTTTTAATTATTATTCTTGTTTACAATAAAAGCCAACTTCTAGCCCACATTTCTGATGCCTTGTATTGGTTATACTTATGGTAAATAGCAGCAACATCTCTGCCTTGGTTACCTTCCTACCTTGTTGGGAATTTTTTATCTGTATTTATTTTTCTACTAGCAAAAAGCAATTATTTCAAAGCTCCAGCCACCCACTTTAAATAACCCTACTACTTTAGTACAATGCTACTAATACAAGAATGGCTGCTACTATGTGGTTGTAACAGCCATATAATAGCATCATACAATGAATTAAGTTTTTCACTAGAAGTGTGGAGTTACATAACTACAAACAACATATCACACAGCATATCACAGATGTCACAGAATTTTAACCTTCCCAAACGTAAAATAAATATTGAGACAACCACCACTATTCAGTCATTTTCACTAGGGAAGTACAAGATGCTTCCTAATGCAACTGTTCCCTTCAGTTCAAACTTCAGGTGTCCACAGAAGCATGTAGAGAAGCTAGGCCAGCAAGAGAGCCCCCACATTGGCCTGTGGGTACCCATGTTGCCCATTAGATGGGAGTAGGTGTCATTCACCCCAGGCAACCTTTATTTCCAAGGGGTTCCTACCGTCAAGAGTTCTCTCTGAATCAATGTTATCAATCCCACTTGTAATTTTACAAACTTCAAAGGGTTAAGACGGCAAGCACATTTATCGACTGGTGCTTCTTGGTGGGATCAGTAAAGCATGACTGATTAGAGCCCAGTTCTAAAGAGCCCAGCTTTGTGAGGCTGGAATAAATAGGAGTCTGTCAATAACTCAGATCTAGGCATATTGACATAGTTTACAGCCTCAATAGGCAATTAACACTTTACAGTGGATATTACCCAGTGGCCTCCCCATGTTTTACTGCACATTTTCTGCCGTCAGCTGCAATATTGAAGGTTTAGAATAAAAATGATATTGGACAGACTGCACCTTTGTTCAGCTGCATGAGAAATTCTCTTTAACATCTGGGAGAGATCACAGTTTTTCTTTCTCTCGTTCACTCTCTCACACCCCTTGTCTCACTTTCTCTGTCATTTACAGTTTCTAGCCCATATTTGGTAAACCTGAGACATTCTTACTAATTAAATTGCCAAAACTCCCCGAGGGAAATCCATAAAGAATGACAGACACAACACCCAACCTTTTCACCTACTACATGAATAACTAAGTTCCAAATGAATGCCTCATTGGCAGTTGTCCTGTTTTGATAGCTAACCAAAACTAAGCCGAGACCACTTAAGACAAAAATAGCTGGAACCAGAGTAACAACAGTTACCTCCACTATAGAGGTTCAGCATCTGTTGCTCTTGGATTATGATGGACCACAGCAGATCCTGCAAGCTGTGCCCCCATATTGGAAAACAAAAACATCTCCAACATGGTGGTTTTCTGTTACTTTCTTCTCTTTGGTGCAACATGCCAGCTGACAGCCTTAGAAATCTGTGGATACATGCTTTACTGTCCTGTGGCCTTTTTGAACTAGCTATGACAAGACAAAACAATCCAAAAACAACCATAAGGGTATACTCACAGCATCTGGCCCTTCATTATGCACAGAAGCATTTGCTGTCATGTAATAAATAGCTAGAATCCAATAGGAGTGATGAACCAGATTCAAGTTTGCAGCAGCTTAGCCTGAACTGTCTATAAAGGATCCATAACAAACAGAACCTTAAGGCTAAGTACAGATAGTCAAGAAGCTTGAGGCTGAATTGATTCAGTCTTTGCAGGTTAGTCTAAGCTGCAGAGATTTAATTTTGGTCCAGGAAGTGCAGCCACATGCAGTGGCTCAGGCCAGAAGCTGGGAGGTATTAGAGCATGGCTTTCTGGCACATAGCCAGCACGGGCTATTTGTTCGCTTCCTCTTCCTGCTGCCCGCAAAGTATCTGGGATTTGGAATCCAGAATCATAACAGCAGGATTCTTCAGGGTTGCTTATCACTTCTTCTTCCTACTTTCAGGTGCCTCTGGGATTTGTAGTCCATAGTTGCAGCCAGCAGTACATTTTTAGCAGGGTAGGGCAGCTTCCAGTTTAAGGCCTTTTGAAAAACTGGTTTATGTCTACTGAACTTCTGTTCTGTTACAGGTTTAAACCAGTTTCTGATGACTTAAACCAGTTTATGTGCAAGTTCTGTCCCTAGCCTAAATGCTTAGGATAAGCTTTACTAAAAAATAAGAATACTTACAGCTAAAATAAAAAATTGCAACAGGGAGAGGTTCATTACAACACGACCAGGCCAAAGTTTCAGCTGCTTGCCCCTGCCAAATGTAAAGAGCCAGCAGTGGAACAGCATGCTGGGAAAAAGGCAGTCCTCCATCATGGAGTTTGCGCAGGAAGGCACACAGGAGGGCCTGAGACCCTGCCTGCAAACCCCCCAGGGTAGACAGTCCCAGCTGTAGCCAGCGTACCTGAGGCATGACATGGATGAGCACGCTTCGCACCCTGAGGGTCCCCTCGGGCTCTGCGCCCTGCCCCCTGGCACCTCAGAGACGGCCACCCAGACGGAGCCCATGGTTCCGGGCTCCACGCAGACGGAGCCCCTAGCTCTCGCTGTGTGGGCTGCCTGTCCCTCTTTCAGGCTCTATCAGCTGGGAGCATGGCCACCTCCCCATGTGGGGTCTGCTCCCTTTTGGGGTCTCTGGCGCGCCAGCTGGAGGAGCTCCAGGCCACAGTCCAGAGATTGCGTGCCATCAGGGACTGTGAGCAGGAGATTGACTCCTACTGCCAGGCTCTTCTCCCCCGGGAGCCAGAGGGTAGACCACCGTCTCCCTCCAGGACAAAGGAGGACTCTGAGACCTCCCACTCTGTCCAGTCAGGGTCATGGACCAAGGTGGTTAAGGGCCCTAAGGCCCGCCACACCAAGGCCCCTGCCCCACCAGAGTTTAGCAACAAGTACACACCTCTTGCTGCTCCAGCAGAGCCTGCCAAGATGCCAGCTCCCACAGGCAACACAGGCTCAACTGCAGCTACCACCCCTGCTCTCCCCAAGACAAAACACAAAGTGTTTGTTGTGGGAGACTCCTGAGGGGGACTGAGGGGGCAGTCTGCCACTCCGACCCCTTAGCCCCGGAAGTCTGCTGCTTCCCTGGGGCCCGCATCTGGGACATTGTAGAGAAGATCCCTAAGCTCCTCCAGCCCACAGACCACTATCCCATGCTCCTTATTCATGTGGGCACCAATGACACGGCTCAGAGCGCTCCCAGCCGGGTCATGAGGTACTACAGGGATTTTGGAACAGGGCTAAAGGGTCTGGGGGCGCAGGTGGTGTTCTTCTCAATCCTCCCAGTCTCAGGCTATGGACTGAGGAGGGAGAGGAGGATCCACGTAGTCAACCAAAGACTGGGGCACTGGTGTCATCAGGAAGGCTTTGGCTTCCATGACCACAGCTCGCTCTTTGGCGAGAGAAGCAGCGAGCTGCTGGGAAGAAATAGCCTCCACCTCTCTCCCCTGGGGAGGAGGCTCTTCTCAGCCAGACTGGCTGACCTGCTCCACTGGGCTTTAAACTAAGCCTGTTGGGAGACAGGGGGGACTACCGCCACTGCTGGCCCACTGAGCAACCCTTGCAAAGCCAAAAGGCCAAGGCACTTAAGGGAGCCCACCCCTGCCCCAGCCCTGGTACAATCTGTAGGCAAGACAAGAGCCCCCAAGGGGACACTTGCCTGCCTGTACACAAATGCCAGGAGCTTGGGGAATAAGCAAGAGGAGCTCATCCTCCTGCTCAATGCAAATAATTATGACATCATAGGGATAACAGAGACCTGGTAGGACTCCACCCATGACTGGACCTCGGGTATAGATAGCTATACCCTGTACAGGAGGAATTGTCTAGATAAAAGGGGCAGGGGTGTAGCTCTCTATGTTAAGGAAAGCTACATGTCCCTGCAAGCTGATATTGGCAACCAGGGTGGACGACTGGAGACCCTCTGGGTTAAAATCCATGGGGAACACAGCACAGGGGACACAACGGTGCGAGTCTACTACAGACCTCCCACCCAAAGTCCTGAGCTTGACCAGGAGTTCACTCGGGAACTGGCTGAGACCGCATACTCCAGGACCATGGTTGTCATGGGTGACTTCAATTACCCAGACATCTCGTGGGAGGATCACTCAGCAAAATCCGAGTGGTCACAGAGCTTCCTCATATGCGTGGATGACCTCTACCTGACTCAAGAAATCTATGGGCCAACAAGAGGCAAAACACTGCTCAACCTGGTACTGGCTACTGAGGATGACCTAATCAGCGACCTAGTGATCGAAGAGAAGCTGGATGACAGCAACCATGAGCTGATCATCTTCACCATCCACCATAAAGCTGGCAAGGCAGTCAGCAACACGGAAGTCCTTGACTTCAGGAAAGGCAACTTTGACAAGCTCAGGAGGCTTGTCAGTCAGGCCCTAAGGGACCATGACCCCAGGGAGAGGGGAGTTCAAGAAGAGTGGTTGCTCCTCAAGGGAGCGATCCTCAATGCACAAGCTAAGTCTATTCCATCTCAGAGGAAAGGCAGGAAGAGGGCACAGCAGCCCCCCTGGCTCTCCAGGGACCTAGCAGACCTCCTGAGGCTAAAAATAAAGGCCTACAAAGGATGGAGGATGGGATTCACCTCCATGGAGGATTATTCTGCACTGGTCCAGTCCTGCAGGGAGCAAACCAGGAAAGCCAAGGCTGCAACTGAACTCCAACTAGCTTCAAGCATCAAGGACAACAAAAAGTCCTTTTTCAGATATGCGGGGAGCTGGAGGAAAAGCAACGGTAACATTGGACCCCTGCTGAACCAGATGAGGCAACTGACAACTGATGCCCGGGAAAAAGCTAACCTATTAAATGGGTACTTTGCTTCAGTCTTTCATCAGTCCCATGGGACACCCATGTCTACTATGGGACAGGGAGGTCTGGGTGAGGGAGATCCCCTGCCCTCCATTAATGCTGACCTCATGAAGGAACATCTTGAGAAGCTGGATACCTTCAAGTCAGCCAGCCCTGACAATCTACACCCCAAGGTACTCAAGGAGCTGGCAAGCAGCATAGCCCAGCCCCTGGCACAGATCTTTGAAAACTCCTGGCACTCTGGTGTAGTGCCCAAAGACTGGAAGAAGGCCAATGTGGTACCTATCTTCAAGAAAGGGAGGAAAGTGGATCCAGCTAACTATAGGCCCATCAGCCTGACTTGTATCCCAGGGAAGATCTTAGGAAAGTTTATTAAAGAGGCAATCCTTAATGGACTGGCTGATGCCAACATCCTAAGGGATAGCCAGCATGGATTTGTTGCAGGTAAGTCTTGCTTGACCAATCTCATTCCCTTCTACGACCAGGTGACCTATCACCTGGACGAGGGAGAAGAGATTGATGTCATATATCTTGACTTCAAAAAAGCCTTTGATCTGGTATCCCATGATCACCTCTTGGCAAAACTGGCCAGTTGTGGCCTTGGGTCCACCATGTTCCGGTGGCTGGGAAATTGGCTCCAGACACATGGGTTAGTAATTGAAGGCAGTCACTCATCATGGTGCCCTGTGACCAATGGGGTCCCCTAAGGCTCTGTCCTTGGACCTGTATTGTTCAACATCTTCATTAATGATGTGGACATTGGAGTCAGGAGCGGACTGGCCAAGTTCACTGATGACACCAAACTTTGGGGCAAAGCATCCACACCAGAAGACAGGAGGGCAATCCAGACTGACGTGGACAGGCTCAGCAAATGAGCAGATGAGAACCTGATGGTGTTTAACACCAAAAAATGCAAGGTTCTCCACCTTGGGAAAAAAACCCTGCAGCATCCTTATAGGCTGGCTAGCACTACAGAAGAAAGAGACTTGGGGGTCATCATTGACCACAAAATGAACATGAGCCTTCAATGTGATGCTGCTGCTAGTAAAGTGACCAAAATACTGGTTTGCATCCAGAGATGCTTAAGCAAATCCCAGGATGTCCTTCTCCCCCTGTACTCAGCCTTGGTGAGGCCGCAGCTAGAGTATTGCGTCCAGTTTTGGGCTCCACAATTCAAAAAGGATGTGGAGAAGCTTGAGAGAGTCCAGAGGAGAGCCATGCGCATGATCAGAGGTCAGGAAAACAGATCTTACGGTGACAGGCTGAGAGCCATGGGACTCTTTAGCCTGGAAAAGCACAGGCTCGGGGTGATCTGATGGCCACCTATAAGTTTATCAGGGGTGACCACCAGGATCTGGGGGAACGTTTGTTCACTAGAGCACCCCAAGGGGTGACGAGGTCAAATGGTCATAAACTACTACAAGACCATTTCAGGCTGGACATAAGGAAGAATTGCTTTACTGTCCTAGCCCCCAAGGTCTGAAACAGCCTGCTATCGGAGGTAGTTCAAGCACCTACAATGAACACCTTCAAGAGCAAACTGGATGCTTATCTTGCTGGAATCCTATGACCCCAGCTGACTTCCTGCCCTTCAGGTGCGGGGTGGCTGGACTTGATGATCTTCCAAGGTCCCTTCCAGCCTGAATGTCTATGAAGTCTATGAAATCAGGGTGCTTGCCAGAGACTAGGCAATCACATAAAAAGGTGTGTGCAGGGGAGTAGTAGCAGTTGCCACTCTAGAGTGTGAAGTGTGTTCGTAGACACCAAACCCATTCTTCATTTTGAAATTTAGCCTGACAAAGTAGAATAGTTAGCACTGGCTTCAATCTGGATAAGGCTCTTATTGCTCTGTCAGGCAATATTTAGGTTAAAATAATATCAATTATTGCTTTCTGCAAAACGTAGGGGCAGGGAGTCAAAATTTTAAACAAAAATTCTAACCATTAATTCTTACAGATGCAAAGGACTGAATGAAATTATACAAAGAACACTGGTGCCCTTAAAATGCACCGTGTACAGCAAGAAAGGAAAACCGATTTCTGTCTGTGTTGCAGAGGATTCCCATTCTCTCTTTATCTTTATGAAGGATTACTGGACTCTGGGGTGATAGGGAATTGATCTGCATGTTATCCATTGTACAGTAGCAAAAGATCTGGGTGGAATTTCCCATGAACAGCCAAGATATAAGCCAATTCCTAGCTTTTTATTCACCTCAGCGGAAGTCTTCAGTTCAGGTAAAGTGTTCATGAGTAATACTCGTTACATATTTAGTTCCCCATTTTTTTGGTTAGTGAAATATTACGCTGATTTTAATTTCTCTTAAAAGGACTAATTAGGCATTTTCTGCATCATTTGAATAAATACATTTCAGGATATTGGGGTGTGTCTACACGTGCATTTAGGCACTTAAATTTAATGTGCATTAGCTTAAAGTGCATTAAGGTGATTTAGGCATGTGTCTACACATGCACTTGTTAAAGCACATTAGGTTAGTCCCAAGTCAGTCTATACACACTGTTAATGCACTTTAGCTATTCACATTTAACTTGATACTTGCTTTTGCAGGTATCAAATTTAAGCATAAATACTCTAAAATTGCCATTTTTAAGATGCATTAAGGGCATGCACGTGTAGATGCCTGCCCTTAATGCATCTTATATCAGCCTAAAGTGCTTTAAACAGGCACGTGTAGATGCATCTTCAGTCGTGCAAAAAACTACTGATATTGTCTGTTTGCTCCTATTCTTATTGTGTGATTAGTCACTTTTGTGCCAAAATACTGTTTTCATTCCCTAAACCGATGACAGCCAAGGGAGTAACATTTCCTGACAGATAGTTTTTAAACTGTCTAGCCATTCACATACTTCTTAGTGTCACATTACCTCTTTTAGCCCAAGGAGTTGGCCCTTATTCAGTCCTACATGTTGTTTCCCTGGGGGGAGAAGGGAATGGATTATGGAATCAGGTGTTTCTTTGCAATGCAGTATATTTAAAAGGTAATGAAAGCCCTGTTTCCCTGAACACAGAAGGAATCAAAATAGCAGGCAGTTGTCTTGCTTGCAGTTCAAAGCCTTTTACTAACCAGCTCTCTGCCCAAAAATCTCTTGCTTCTGATTTCTCTAAGTATTGTATAAGTGTTTCATTGCTGCTGTCTAGCTGCTTATAGCTCACATGTGCACATGAACACAACTGCAATCACATCAACTGCTACCCCAATATTTGCACACAGTTTAATCTTCACTTCCTTTATCTCAGCTTTTAATTGAGAATGGGTAAGTTTACTGTTCCCTTTTCTATCTGAAATGGAATTTGGCCAGCTTGCCCAATGGCTCCAGCAAGGTTTGAAATGGCCCACAGATTTCAGACCAACTTACTGTGGGCCACCCTATATCTATGCAATATAAATACTTTATATATCTGAATAAGCTTGTATTAAAAAAAAATTCATGTGAAGCAGGAAACCGTTGTTCCTGTTTTACAAATGAATAACAGCTGAAAGAGATGCATGGCCAGATTTTCAAAGGAACTCTGCAACCAGGAACTTAGATTATCCCTAGTCTGTAAGGATGGGCTAAAATTTGCTTCATGGAAGCCTTGGCTTAACAAGGGGAGCCATCAGTCAGGACTCCTCCTTCCCTTCAAGGACTAGGGGTAAAAATTTCAAGAATTCTTAAGTCACTTGAGATTTCAAGTCACTTAGAGCATTTATACATGTGGCCTGGGATTTGGGGTGGGAGAAGGAGTGTTTTAATTAGAGTATCTCTGGCAGCCTCTCTAATCAACGCGCTATCATGTAGATCTGTGTCCCCACTCTAAAAAACGGTGGAGAGGGTGGTTTAACTAAAGCTCATTAAATAAGTGCCTCCACTGCCATTTTAATTAAAGTGCCTCCACTGCCACTTTTCAGCATGGGGATGCTGATACATATGACACTGGATTCAGCTGGAGCATGATAATTACCACTCTCTGGTAGGCTCAGTTAATCAAGTCTCCTCCAACATGCTGTAATTACATGCTGTGTGTTGGAGCAGCTTTGCTGCACATATATAGGTGCTCTTAGAAGGTAAAGACTAGATTCTATTCCACTTACAAGGGGTGTAAGTGGCATGTAAATGCCTAAGTGAGATCCTAATTTATCTCCCAGGAGTCCCTGAGAAAAAGGTGGGTGGGTCTTCCTTCTCCTCCCAACTTTTTGGGACTTAGTCTTACAGCTACTTGAGAGGTATATTACAAAAATAGATAGTTCTTCAGTGACATGGGCAGGGTGAAACAGGATCACACTTAGAAATGTACGTACCCCTTAGATTGCTACTAGGTAGAAAAGAATCTGAACCTAGTTTCTATGGCTAGGGACAGGCACTCAAAAAGCCTGAGCCTGAATTGATTCAATCTTTGCAGGTTAGTCTAACCTGGCTAAGCTGAACCAGTTTGTAACCATACAGACATCCCATCTGGACTGAAGAAATGCAGGCATATGGCTGCATTGGCTCAGGCTAGAAGCTTTGGGGTGCTAGAGAAGCCCTCCTTCCCTTCCACACTGCTGAGCTGAGGGGGGCATGGCTAGGCCCCAGCAGGATGCTCCGATTCCCCCGCCCCGCTTGCTGCTCCTGACCAGCACAACAGGGAGTTGATAACAGCATTTAGCACTCTATCCAGAAAACAAAAACCTCTCTCATTAGTTCAGCTCTTCTTAAACAACTTTTTCCAGGGAAGGAATGGAGGGACATTACCTGTTACCTGTTGATTAGCTCCAAAAAGCCCTGAGTGGACACTGGCCTGTCAGCCTTACACAGACAGTCAGACACCCCTCAGCATTAGCTAGCATACCACATACTGGCTACGGTCCATGCTATGGAAGAGGGGAGAGGGGAGAAGGGAAAGGGGAGTGGTGGAAGAGGGGGCATGGGGAAGCTGGGCAGACACTGCTGCACCTGCCGACTCTGTCATCTCTGCTGGGGATCCAGCCAGGGAGCAGAGGGGAGGGGCCAACCCAGGTCTCTGCAGCAGAAAGCCCCACCCAGGTCTGCAAGGCATCTGGGATGCTGGGGGACTCTGATTTGAGTTAAACCAGGAAGGGGTCTGGGACAGACATTGCATAAACCAATTTGACCCGAATCAGTTAAGTCTGATACTATATTCAAGCAGGTTTATGTCAAACCCATTTCAGCCATTTTCAAACTGGGTTATGTGCACTGAATGTCTGTTCTGTTACAGGTTTAAGTCAGTTTTTGATCACTTAAACCAGTTTAGATGTAATATCTGTCCCTAGTCTAACCCTTTTTGGATAAAAAGGAACTTAAAATCTTAAGACACTTAGCTGCTTCCTAAGTTCTGGCAAGTTAATGACACAAGAATACAGTAGTGGCAGGGGTAAGTATTTTCAATTACACCTTGTGCTCCTCATTACCATGAATATTACTTTCACACGACAAAAGGGATGGAAGAGTAGTGGGTGGATGGAGATGCAATGAGCTAGATATTTGTGAGTTTTAAGAAAAATACCAAGGCATGGATTGAGAAGTTGGATATAGAACCATATTATTTCCCTTCCCTTTACATGTGGACAGGAAAGGGGTAGGGAGCCTACTCTCAGAAATACAAATGAATGTGACATCCTTGCTATAGAAAGAAGTTGATGGGAGCTATTTTCACCCAAATAAAAATAAATCTTCGTCACCTTTGCAAAGAAGAATATGACAAATAAGCAGAGTTCTAAAAATGAAACCTCCTCTGCAATGATCCTTGTGTGCCATTTCTTACAAGAAAAGAAAAAAACATCCCCTGCAGGCTATGAATGGAGACGTGGACAGCAGCCTGCTACAGAGACCAAGTACAACCTGATACTGAGTTGGTAGGATCTGAGAACAATCACTGAAAAAACAAAACCAAACCAAACCAAACCATCTTTACAGATTTTTACTGAAATGTGATGCTGACATATGGAATCTTGCACAAAGGGAAGCAAATAGCAGTACAAACCACATCAAAACAGCCCCTTTATTTTCAAGCAAACACAGTTTACACACAACATGGACCCCAGGACATGAAATCACTAAGGGCACAAATACTGTTACTCTCAGAGTGCTACCTATGGCTAGTCAAGGAATAAAATACTACCCAGCCTAAAGATAGAAGGCCCAGTACAAGCCATGAAGGGTTGGCTGCCAGGTCATGGCATGAGCCCCCAGCTTGGACCCCCATCTGTCCGCCCAGACAGGCAGCTTCCACCACCAGCAGTCATATATGGGGTTAAAGCTGAGCGGCAGGGCAGCCCCGAGAGGCAGGCTGCTGGCTCCATGCACCCCGTCCTGCTCCCATGTCAGTCCGCTGTATAAAAAAGGTGGGATCCACTGTCTTAAAGCAGCAGAAAAACCAGATCTGGAAGTCACATTATCTCATCACATCTACCAAAATGAAAACAAACCCTGAATCTACCAAGGCTGAACCCTCTATGGCTCCCTTTCCAGAGGACAGGTGATGCTCCCATCTTGCTTCCAAAGCCAGCCAGGCTGTCTGGTAACCTCAGCTTTGACCCCTCTGCGGTATTTTGCCAGGAGAATACATCTGGCAGCTCTTCTGATCTGTAGTCCTGTGGTTTTCTTTGTGATGTGGCAGAGCACATGGCCCTAGTACATCTGTATAATTAATGTGAGGAGAAAATATGAGCAACAAAAAAAAAAAAAAAAACCTCAAAGAACAGCAGCAGATCAAGGTCAATGAAAGGTCTGATAGCAAATAAAAAATCTGCAACAGAGGGCTATGCTCTAGTTTTTGCCTCAAGATGCAGTACTAAGGTTGCAAGAAGTGCCGTGGTGCTGGGAGGTATCCTGACTGCATGGGGCAAAGGTCAGCAGAGAACTCACATGACTGACACTCCTGACATCTGCTAAGAAAAGTGCAGTCCATGCTCCTCACGGGGCCTGCCTCTGGGCATAAGCAAGTATGACGCTGGCTATGACCCACCACACATTGCTATGAGCTCTAGAGTGATTCTGGGCAAGCTAACCAGCCCTCCTCCCCCAGAAATATGTGGAACTCCTACAAGGACATATGGAGTAAGCTGTGGAGGAGGTAGGGGGAAAGGGAATATCATTCTTCTCTCACCCTCGTTCTTGCTTCATAAAGGTTGGCCCCATTTTAACACAGACTTGATACTGTGTGAACTAAAAAAACAAATACAAAAAAATAAATCACAGGAGAAACAAAGAGGAAATGTTAAATGATGTAGATCCCTGGAAAGAAAACCCCTACAGGGTAAAGCTCAATAATACTTTGGAAAAATGTTCTTAGCATATGTTGGCTATCAAGAACTGAAATATCAGTGAAGACAAGGCAACTTGGGTTTTGCCTAGGCTACTGAAAACAACAGACCTTAAAAAGACCACTTTTCAGATCGTTGAATAGAGTTAAATTTTCAATTTTAAACAATAAGGGACTGAACTGATGTGGGCAATACTATAATCTGGCACTTCCCTGATTAGAAATTTGAGCAGCTCCCCAAAGCTAACTCCTGGAGGTGCCTTGTCTTCACTGCTATTTTAAACTCAAGTTAAAAATACACCCATTTTTTGGCATTGAGGACATGCTCTGAGGCCAGGCATTGCTGCCCAATGGAAAACAATTTTTAAGCAAGCATTCGGGTTCAATCTACATCTTCACTGACTGCCTATCCTGTATGCAGACCAGCCCAGCCTCTGTCTTCTTTACTTTTCATTCCATCCAGGAAGAGCGCACACCAACTACTGAAAGCCCGATGAAGGGTTTTTGAACCCGAAAGCTTGCTTAAAAATTATTTTCCAACTATTGAAGTTGGTCTTATAAAAGACATCAGATTCACCCAAAGAACCTTGTCTGCCTATGTCCTTAGACCAACACAGCTACAACCTACACCCCTGCAACAAGTTCAACTTAACATTTACTCAGTGCAGTTAAAAGTCAAGCAGCCACAGGTTCTGACGGTTTAGTCTGTGTTAACTACCCTCTTAGCACTGCAGCGTTTTTCACTTCCAGGCAAGGATTATCCCCTCAACATGTCCAAGCTTCAGTAGGTCACCACAACCCAATCATTTGCAACTGTTGCACATGAATGTGTGACACCAAGGTAACAGGTACTAACTTTCAACCTTTCCACGATTTGCAGCTGTTGCAAATGAAGGTGTGAAAAGGCCCTGAATTTTCTTTGATATTCTATCTCCCTTTTGCTCTCAACTATACTGCCTTTAGGCTCCTGATCTCCATGGTATTTAGAGCACCTATTTCCAGTCCAGAAGTGCTTTTAACCCTACATGCAACACAGTACTGAACAGGACAGTTGGCCATTTGGACATCTGTATTTCTGCAACTGGTGACTCAGGGTAAGACCATTTTTTTAACTGCAAATTTGAGCAAATGGCATCTTAAGAGCCAGCAACTTGGATGCTAAGCAACCACAACCACACTACCAACATGGCAAAGAATGGAGTAAAATTGCAACAAAGCTTGCCCTAGGGTTCTCACATGGCAAAGGTCTGCCCTGGTCATTAACCTCAGAAATCAGGCAGTTACTCTGGTCACTACCCCAGGGGCAAGGCCACTTATTAATATCACAGGACAGACACTACTGAGGTTAGTGAACAGTATTTAGACATCTACTCAGGACTGATGACAGCTTCTTGCAACAGCATGATGATGATCATCACCACCACCACAATTATCATTATTACTAGTACTAGTAGGACTACCACTACTAATTATTATTATTACTAGCAAATTGCCCATCAAGAATGATGCGGGGGTGCAGACGGGGACAGAGGCCTGCATCCTCCATCCATGCCTCCCCCCACCGCTTCTATTATTAACAGCAATAATCATAATAATCATAATAATGGAGTAATAATAATATTCATAATAGTTGGAGAGGGAGTGCACTCCTACAATTCAAAGGGAACCTACAGTCTAATTTAAAACACCAGAATCCAGAATAAAAAAAGCCTTCAATCAGGGAGCGGCTATAGTAATCCTTCTATTTCCCCTTGGTAAAGATCCTACGGAAGGAAGATTGCACAGCTTATACCTTTTGTCTTCCCTAGTGAGAACACAAGTCCTGTGTAGAAATTCCCTTGTGCCACCTCTTTTCACCGGGGTTTTGTTTGTATTTGCAGACATTTGAGTGCTGTTCTGCTGCACTTAATGGAAGCTTAATGTGCTACCGATTATTTTTTGGTAACACTTTATTTCAGATTTCCCATCATTATGAATTCATTTAGCTTTGGAAGTAATAGCCCTGCTCCTAATGAATTCATCTAGTATTAACATGGCTCTCACAAGTGTGTCCATAGGTGCTCAAATGCAATTTAGCATTAGTTAAGCGAGAGTTAATGGACACTAAAAGTGCCACTTATTTTCTAAGTGGTCCATTAAAAAAAAAAAGACAAAAGGCTGCCAGCAGATTCCTTTCATAAGATAATATGAAGATTTGTTCTTACATAGAATAGTCACTTGATATCAAGGGTAGCTTTCAAGTACAGGGTGGATGGATGGTAACTCAGGTGCTACGCTGCAGGGAGACAGGGCGAAGGAAGGGGGAGTTTCACCCGAGACAGAATACATGGCAAAAATCCCAAAGAGTGAGGGAAGGTGACCAGCTGGGGGGGAAATGAAATCATTATAGTAGAATGGAGAGAAAGGGGAGAAGAAGGGAAAAGAGAAGGCAGGGAAAGGAAGAAGGCAAAGAGGGTGGGAGAATGAGTGAGAATGTCCAAGGAAAGAGGAGCAGGGCAAAATCCACTCACTCCAGGACACTATGCTACACTCCCTTGCCCCACATTCCCAAGAGGCTGTTGCCCACCATCACAATTTGCCTTTACTATATTTTACATTTTGCTAGTATTTTATATGAGTACTTTTACAGATCTTCTACAGTATTATCCCTCCAGTTTCTCCTTGGTCAGCCATGAAGTTGAATACCTTTGAAGAGAGGTTTAGGATGTCAGAAAGACCAGTTAATTACAAGTTAGCCGAGCAAAATTCTATATTTATTCTATTTTGCAAATTTTACTATACTTAATTCTTCACCCATGTTTTTGTTTGATCTTTGTTAAATAATTTCTCCCTTTCTAGTACCAAAATGCATGTCCATATCTAAACTTTTAAGGCCTTCAGAGTATCTGGACCATTGAAAACAATAGACCCTAGAATAGACCACATATCAAATGCAGAAGATTTTCCCAAGTAGCTTGGACCTACACATTCTTTGTAGATAAAAGTAATAGATATTCCTATGCTGTGTGCCTTAGTTTCCACCCCACATAAGTGTTTTTATTAATAGTTAATAGTCCTGAGTATTTAAGTGAACTTGAGTCAAAAGTAGCAATAGAAATATTCTTTGGATAGGGTTAACTTTTCATCTCAACAAGGAAAGGACTGAACTGAAGTGGGCAAGGCTGTAATCTGGCACTTATTTTCATTATAAATCATATGGTGTCCTTTAGTAATGACTTAACCCCAAGACTCCATTGTAAGTGAAAACAGACTGCATCACTAATGAAGAACATAGAGGTATTAACATGTAAAAAGTTAATAGTTTTATTTTGATCCAAGAGCTGGACCTCCCAGATGGACTATGTGCAGCCAGAAATGTGACGGCTTATATGTTTGTGTGGTCATTGTCACATCTTGGGTAAACCAAGAAATAGTTAGCAATGCTGCCTCCTTTGTCCCTTACAGACTGAAGGAAAAACTGAATTTCAGCCTGGAGTGAAACCCTCATTTAAGTCACTGGGACAAGGAGAGGCAGAGGATAGCCAATATGGCCAGTCACAAAGGGGGACACTCCACATAGAGGCTGGGTCTCCAAACAGCAGGTAGCCAGGTACAGAGCCTTCTACACAAAGAGGGGCCTGGGCCAACTCTTCCTTCATTAGGGGAATTACCCTGATGGTCAGAACTGAGACTTGGAGTGAAGAGGTAGGGAAAAAAGTAAAGAATCTACTGCATCACTTAATTTTAAAAAGCAGCTCAGCAAATAGGGTAGATACATGCTGTGCACAGCTGCTCTGATTCCAAGTGAGTGGTTCTTAAAAGATACACCATGATCTAATGAAAGGGAAATTGCTACTCTGGGTACTTTTTCTCCCCCCATGAGGTATTCTTTTTAGCTATTCCATAGTCAGCAGGGGGTATCTACTGGAGCTACTGATATTAGTAGTTCTGGGGAAGTAGGTTGAAGACATCCTTTTTGCACCAGAGACAGCATGTTGTATTACAGAACCAGTTTTAAATAAAGCTCCTTCTTTGTATTATGGTAATGCTCAGGGTCCCCATGCATACTTAAGATGCCACAGTGTTAAGCCCTGTACAAACATGTGGTAAGAGATACTCCATGCTCTCAGAGCTTTTAATGTGCATAGACAAAGCAGACAGAATAGGAAGTATCATCACCCCCAATTTATGGGCAAAGAACTAAGGTTTACTGAGTATGTGTCTCATGCAAGGATACAGAAAGTCTATGGCAGAGCCGGGCAATGAACACAGATCATCTTCATCAAAATCCAGAGCTGTTACCTGAAAAACAGCCTTTCTACATTAGTCTTCTCACTTTTGGCCACCAAAAGTAAGGAAAAAACCTGCAATAGTATGAGAATA